>NC_137616.1:44005752-44476250 GCF_963280865.1 Gymnoscopelus braueri | reverse complement strand
CAAGCACAGAGCCATGGAGGTCGTGTCTCACTTTGTGAATGACACTGTAGAATTCTACACATGGAGCCTTACAATAGCAGGTAAGAAACGATCCTAAGCACATTAACCCTGGCATCCCTGTTCTTGAGCATTTAAAAAAATAAGAGGCTTTTGTATAGCCTTGACACTTCATTCCAGAAATATGCTCTGTGCACAGAGCATAATGGAACAAATAGACCCGTGATTTACAGCGCTAAATGATTTAAATGAACACTGTTGTGACTGTGTGATGATGTGTGCTACTGTGACACTAGTCTGCACTCTGCACAGTCAACCCTCCCCAACCTGGTGTTCATTTAGCATTCTGCATAAACAGTGACTGTGCTTGTCATGAACACACTATAGCTTTAAGAGATGCAACAGTTAATCGAACTAATCGATTTAATCTATTATTAAAAATAATGGATAATATACCAAACTACCACAAAATAGCCCCATCTACAAGGTCACAACGCGTCTTGCAGATCTTCTATTTTCGGTAATGGCAATTATGTGTATAGTGACTTTAAAATAGGGCTTAACCACCCCAACTCAAGTCCATTTCTCCAAGACTACAGGGATTTAAGTGCTTGACAAAGAAAAAACATATATATATAAAAAGAAGTCACTTGTGGATCATGTAGAGGTGGCTGTCAGGAGGAACATCAGTGAATGATCAGCAGTAGAGCTGTGCACTGAGATGTCATTGTAAGTCACTATGGACAGATAATTGACAGCATATGACCCACCTGATATAACCTCATATGACCCACTGGGTACAACTATATCACATGAAAGCATTTTCCTGGCTGCGTGCGTGCGAGCGTGCGTGCGTGCACGCTTACAGTGTGTACAACAATAGAATATGCTTACCATCAATCTATCACTACAATTTTGTAGTGTATATAATTTAGTAAGCTGTCTGTCTGTCTGTCTGTCTGTCTGTCTGTGTGTCTGTGTGTCTGTCTGTCTGTCTGTCTGTCTGTCTGTCTGTCTGTCTGTCTGTCTGCCTATGTCTGTCTGTCTGTCTGTCTGTCTGCCTATGTCTGTCTGTCTGTCTGTCTGTCTGTCTGTCTGTCTGTCTGTCTGCCTATGTCTGTCTGTCTGTCTGTCTGTCTGTCTGCCTATGTCTGTCTGTCTGTCTGTCTGTCTGTCTGTCTGTCTGTCTGTGTCTGTGTGTGTGTGTGTGTGTCTGTGTGTGTTTGTGTGTGTCATTCTGTCTGTCTCTCTCCACTAACATCATGGTTCATCTTCCAGACAAGCGGGTGGAGAAATGGCCGATGATGTCATCTCCCCTCCCGACGCTGGCCATCAGCTGCCTGTACCTGCTCTTCCTGTGGGCGGGGCCTAGATATATGCAGGACCGACAGCCCTTCACGCTCAGGAAGCCTCTCATAGTGTACAACTTCAGCATGGTGGTCCTCAACTTCTACATCGCCAAAGAGGTAGGAGTCACAGCGGATTTAACCTCGTAGATTCTAGGTTTCCCCAAATTTTCACGGGTCGCGGTCAAATTGCCCATTTTTTCCTTTCCTATATTTATTTATTTATTATTCATCAATTAAAAACAATTCCAACATTTTTCAAAAGTATTTCATAAATGAAAAAAAAATAATGACAAGTGTTACCCAAAAAATCTAATATTTTCCATAAATAAAGAGCAGATCTACAAGCTCCCAACGCGTCGCTTCGCACCGCGTTGCAAGCTTGTAGATCTGCGAGCGTCTTTATATGAACACATTTGACCCACGTTCAGGGGAGGTAAGCCGGACGGGGGAGGGAGACATTTGTCATAGCATATACTCCTACGGGCTGGGGGGGGGGGCGACACTTGTCACTGGGGAGTGTTGGGGCGGAGGAGTCCTCCCGGTGGGGGCTCCTCACTGGCAGGTGAGCCAGTAGGATACTACAGCAGTGACAACAAGGAAATGTGTGTGGGGAGGAATTAACCCATTAAGACCTGAGGCCGCTTCTAAACATTTTCTAAATCCTAAAAAAAAAATCGGAAAAAAATATTTTAAAAATAATTTTCACGATTTTTCAAAAATAGCAGATCTACAAGCTCGTAGCGCGGCACTCGGTGCCGCGCTATGAGCTTGTATATCTGCTATTTTTGAATAGCCTAAAGATATCTAAAAGTGACACAGATGCGTCCCAGGTATTAATGGGTTAATTGCCATAATGACCTAATTGGGGAGAAAAGGGGGTCAAAATCCCCACGAAAAAGAAACAGGAGTCACATTAGACTCAACCTCGTGAGGACGTATGGATGAATTTAAAGAAGTAGGAGTCACATGAAACAACCTCGTGAGATGGTTTAAAGAGGTTGGAGTCACAGTAAACTACTTAAACCTCGTATAGATTACATCACATTACAGTCATTTAGCAGACGCTTTTATCCAAAGCGACTTACAATACAAGTGCATTCAACATAGGTAAGCAAGGAAACTACTAATCACCAGAAGTTTTAAGTGCATTCTCTTCTAAAACAAGCAACTATACCTATAGCGCTAAGGTAAAAGTGCAATATATCAGCTACCTACTTTCATAAACAGATAGGAAAATCGAATGAGAAAGAGCTAAAACAAATAAGTGTATCGAATAAACAAGACCCAATAAAACAAGAGCTCGTACAACTAATTGACAACAAGTAGGCAAGGCTAAGAGGAAGGGTAGTGTTTCCTAGATGTTCTGAGGAGGTAGGAGTCACTATAGACAACCTCGTGAGAACATATAGTTGGTTTTAAAGAGGTAGGAGTCACAGTAAACTATTTAAAGGATCTACACCATGAATTTAAAAAATATATTTGATATTTAATATCATATGGTGTATGTCCCTCAAACCTTTTTCAAAAGGTTTGAGCCTAAATCATCACTCAGATATACTCATCCCAAGTCAATTGTCTCTGGCTTATACAGCACTTTCAGCTGCAATACCAAAACGTCCTCTTGGGCAGGGGGGGGCTACTGAGCAATTCTGTCTGGCCAGCATCAATGCAATGGCAATGCAAGTGATGTCACTTGCATTGCCATTCTGAAATGGCCTGTTCAGACACGCCCATTCTGAAAATCTCTGAAATGAGAATGAATGACTGAATGTTAAAAAAAAAAAATTTTGGGGGTACAAGAGACACTGGGGAGCCACGGGGGAAAAAATACCCCCCCCCCCAAAAAAAATGAAATTCATGGTGTAACCCCTTTAAACCTTGTATAGATGTTCTGAGGAGGTAGGGGTCACAGTAGACAACCTCGTGAGAACATATAGATAGCCTCATGCTGTGTAAACAATCACACAGCTGCTCTGAACGTTTGTATCTTTGTGAGCATCCGGTTTGTACAGAAACAGTTGCCCGTGGAAACGAGACATGAACTATCAGAGCCTATGAAAAATGTCCATACTGGCCTGGTTGTTCAGCCAGTCAATGCAGTGTAAACAGTTGACTCCTCAGTGTTGACAAGGATGTTCACATGTCTCCAACAACAACAGTCTGTTGAAATGTGTTAATTGTATAATAACTGGATTTGGACTAGAATTCTTTTTTTTTTATGAGCAGCATGCCTTTTGTATCGTTACTACCCGTTTTACAATTCACAATTTAGGCATTTAGAAGACCCTCTTATCGTGAGCGACTTTATTTCAGAGTTTAACACACTACACAACTTTACTTTTTTTTATTCCCCTCCCTAAACGAGTCCTGATCAAGCCAACACTTGATGTCAGGCGTGTGTTCTGTGTCACACAATATCCATTTAGTACAGCTTTACGTGATCTGTGAAAGAATCCACTGCAGCAGCAGCTAATGCACTTCAAATGCAGCATCAGTGACTGATAATCAAACAACTCGTGGTTTTGTTTTGAAACAGATCACAGGTCAAAAGGTAACAGTGCTTCAACTCGACAGTCTCTCTTATCACAGACATGAATAATACCGGAAAGGAATGTAGACGCTTTTGGGAATAACGTGTTGGGCCTTGTCTTAGGCAATCCAAAGTGCTTCACAGAATAAAAACAATTTACTGTTAAAATGTGCAACAGTACAGGCCAAAAGATAAGAGCATAGCAGATATTTCCTCCTTTTGATACAACAAATATTTGAGAAGAAAATGTAACATTTAAAGTTGTTGAGGGGGGGGACAGGCTACAATTTACAATTTAGGCATTTAGCAGTCACTCTTATGCAGAGCGACTTACAGGTGTAAGATCAGAGACAGCAGAGTAAGCATGAACATTAGTCAACAAGCATTGTGTAAATAAAGAGAACAATGTAGCGCTTCAAAGAAACTATAGGATACTAGGTAAACAATGAACCTAGCATATGCTACCTAAATAACATTCTTAGAATTTCATGAAAAACAAATAAAGACGTGAAAACAAGTGTCCAAGATATGTCTACATAGTAAAAAAAAGTGACAAGAAGGTATACAAGGAGAGAGGAGTGCTATAAGGTGTGAATAAACTTTGAATGTTTATCTGTGGTTGTTTTTCTCTCCTCAGCTTCTCCTGGGTTCCAGAGCAGCACGATACAACTACTTATGTCAACCTGTCAACTACTCCAACGATGTTAATGAAGTTAGGGTAAGACGTACCTCTGACTCACACGCATACACACGCACACACACACACACACACACACACACACACACACACACACACACACACACACACACACACACACACACACACACACACACACACACACACACACATCCTCCTGGTGGGGGATCCTCGCTGTCAGTAGGATACAACAGCAGTAGTAACACTGTGTGGGGAGGAACTAATTGGCATAACACAACTACGTTGGGAGAATACATGGAAAAGAATAATTGGCTACTGTAAGTAACACAACTTAGCTCAACTGTAATATGTGTGTGTATGGGGGGGGGGTTGGATGTACATTTTACAATACGGCAACATCTCTTTTTTTTGCATTTCTCTGTTGCTGAGATACTGTATGGAAGATTCTGTCATTTTGACCTCGTCTTTGATAGAGACCATTGACCATTGTTTGACCTTTGATAGTAAATCACACCTTGGGGGGCAGCCTGCTGATCCAACTACTTGATGGCATTACTAGAGGATAAGGGAGATACCAGCATGGCATGGCTTAGATATCTGCACTGTGTGTGTGTGTGTGTGTGTGTGTGTGTGTGTGTGTGTGTGTGTGAGTGTGAGTGTGAGTGTGTGTGTGTGTGTGTGTGTGTGTGGCGTGCGTGCGTGCGTGCAATCAATTCAAATGTGTATGACCCTCCCCTAGACTAAAATGTAAAAACAAACAGTTTAACCTCCCTCAGGCCAACATTTAGAAAGCATAACCCATGAATTTGAAGCTGTTCCCATGAATTTGGAACAGCCCTTTAAGACACGGTTGTCTTGTCAGTCTCATTGCTCTTTTACGGCTACATGAACTATGCATACTGTGCAGTGCCGTGACATGTATATCACAGGTTGTGGATTTGTTTCCATATCCAGCAGCTCGGCTTCAGATCATGAACAGACGCGTAACTACCGTGACGCAGACAAAGCAGTGCCGTCGGTAAAACGGGGCCCACGGTGACCACCCCGCGTCGGGGCCCACTGTTGCCTCGTTACGCCGCTGATCATGAAGGTTCTCAGAACCTAATTTGGGCCCTGCTCAGGAGGTGGTACTTAACGTCAAGTTCACCAAGTTCACCATGTCCAGTGTTTTTAAACTATATACATTTAGTCCTGGGCACCCAGAACTCAGAATTGTTATACTTTCAACTGTATTTGAAAATAGCAGACCTACAAGATTTGCTACTTTCGCTTTCTTTGTGTCTCCTACCGGAACCGCTGCCGGTCATCAAATTATTGTCTTAGCGACAAAAATTGCGACAAAAACAAAAAAATATCCATGAATTCAAGTCACCATGGGGTGACTAATCCATAGATAAAAAGTAATTTTGGGGGGTGAACTATCCCTTTAACAAACAGAAAACATCAAAGAACATCAAAGAAGGGTTGTGGAAAGTTTCGGGTGATGGAAGGTTCTGGGTTACCCTTTGTAGTCCAAAAGAGCCATCAGTCCTGTCCCAGAGCAGTTCCTGTGAAAGTATCAGGTGTGTACGATAGGGCTGACCCATCGACAGTCTGCCAGCCAATGAGTTGTTGTTCGGGTTAGGTTAGGGTCAATTAGGTTTTAGTCGAGCAGTTATAAACAGACCATTTTCATGTTAAGTTTTTTTTTGGGGGTGGGGGGGGGGGGGGGGCTAGGGTTACCACACCCTATCGTCCTTATTCTGGGCCGAAATAGCATATCTATAAGATCTCTGAGATTTGGTGTAGGGAGGGGACAAAAGGAGTTGGCCTAGTATAAATCCCTGGTGGGCACCGGTCAACAAATGATCTAGGGTTTAAGTGGTTAGAGAGTAAGACCATTTCCTGTATCTTGATAAACTATGATGACCATGGCTGTTCTTGCTGTTTGAGCTTGTGTGTATGGTATGTTTGAGTGTGTGTTTATGGATGCAGGAAGCTGCTGTCCACATAAACATTACATATAGAAGAAATAGTTCATACCAATGCTAACCTGGTCAGTCAAGCCCTAAGAATGTCCAATGATAAGTTTGATAACCCTTTAAAAAGCCTATCAACAGAAGCAAATTCACATGTTTGAGCGTGACGTGCATGAGATAGAAGCGTTAACCAAACCTTCTCGCTGCAGCTCTCGCTTTTTAAGCGAGAGCTCCTAAGAACGGAGATGACCTCAAACCGGACTTCACACCTCTCACACCCACATTGTATCTCAGAAACACAGAGAATCTGCTGCTGTGCGTAAGGAGAGGGAAACAAAACAAACAAGCCTTATTTAGGCATAAAAAGGTCAATTTCTCCTATGAAGGCCATTTGGGCAGGCGCTTGAGCACTGGTTGGCTCCTGTGTGTGTGTGTGTGTGTGTGTGTGTGTGTGTGTGTGTGTGTGTGTGTGTGTGTGTGTGTGTGTGTGTGTGTGTGTGTGTGTGTGTGTGTGTGTGATGTGGGAATCACTCAGCTCTGCCAGCTCACACTCACACAGCCCAGTAATACTGCCTCATTCACCATTGTAACAGAACTTTGACACACCACACAACGCAATGTTGGTGTGTGGTTGTGTTCCTTCAGTTTCCTAAAGTTACATTTTAGTTATCTAGAAAACATGTAGTTATTTTGATATACAGTAGCTAATCAATAAAGGAGAATATAAATGTAGTCCTATTTACCCTATTAATCCTATGTCTATCTACTGATGGTTATGCAACTTGCAAACCTGACCAGCCCAAGTCAGGTCTTTTACATTGTCGTCCTTTTTTAGTTCCATATAGTGTACTTATTCTTAACACTTAGCTGTGTCTTTGTTTCATCCTGACTGTGGTGCTTGTGTGACAACCTCATTTCCCTCAGGATCAATATATATATTACCTTTATTTAACCAGTAAAAAAGACATTAAGACTGAAGTCTTTTTTGCAAGTATGCACAAGAGGCAGGAAGGTTACACCATGCATAAAAAGGACACAAGACAAAACTTCGTAAAACAAACATACATACTGACTGCTGAATGCTGACAAAGTCTCCGACCAATATTGTTATCTGTCTGATACACTTCAATCTTAAACCCAACAAGCACTTATCACTACATTTTGAACACCATAAACGTCCCCGTACTCATACAGCAATGTTGAGGCAAATGTATGTATGTATGTATCATCACTCGTTGAAAATACCAGATCTTCAACCAGAAAACGTGACATAGATCCATATACCATACCAACTCTAACTTGGTCTCTCCGGTGCTCGTGTCCTTGTGTCCTCCTCCAGATAGCCTCAGCTCTGTGGTGGTACTACATCTCCAAGGGAGTGGAGTTCCTGGACACCGTCTTCTTCATCATGAGGAAGAAGTTCAACCAGGTCAGTTTCCTCCACGTCTACCACCACTGCACCATGTTCATCCTGTGGTGGATCGGGATGAAATGGGTCGCCGGCGGACAATGTGAGTAAACGCACGTGTGTGCACGAGTGCGTGTGCGTGTGTGTGTGTGTGTGTGTGCGTGTGCGTGTGTAGGTCTTACGTATCTACTTATGAGTACAGTTGTTCCGATACCGATACCAGTATTGGAAAAACTACTGATACTGCCTAAAATGCTGGTATCAGCGAGTATGCCAGTCTATGCCGATCCGATACCACGTCATTTATCACATGATGTTATTTCATTTACAGTAATATTTTGATTGCCTCAGTTAATGCTGGACGACTGTTTTATACTCTGACTGTACTATTTACATTATTATTTTACGAACTTGTAGCTGCACTTTAACAATTATTAATGGATTTTTGTATTTATTCCTAGATCAGTGGTTCTCAAATGGAACCACAAAAAGGACCCCCCTCTGAGACGGGTCCATTTGGTTCCATTTGTACACTCTAAGGGTCCATTTGGAACCCCCTCAAGGAACCCACTTTGAGAACCACTACTCTAGATTGTTTTTTTTAAGTCGATCGGTACTCGCACGCTATGGGTATCAGTATCGGTATCAGGAAGGAATACATGGTATTGGTACATCTCTACTTATGAGCAGTGGTGGAAAGTAACTAAGTACATTTACTCTTTACTGAGGTATTTCTACTTTACTGGAGTATACATTTTCAGAACTTTTTATTCTACTCCACTACATCTCAGAGGCAAATATTGTACTTTTAACTCCACTACAATTATATGAAAACTTTAGTTACTAGTTACTTTGTAGATTATTATTACAAAACATACATTAACCACTTCAGCCCTATATACATTTCGGCCATTTAAAAATAGCAGATCTACAAGCTCACAATGCGTCGCGATGCGACGCATTGTGAGCTTGTAGATCTGCTATTTTCAAAAGATTTGTATACATTTGAAAACTTGTGAAACGGGACATCCTGCATAATGACTACTTTCTACTTTTGGTACTTTAAGTACTTTTACTCAAGTAAATGTTTAATTCCGGACTTTTACTTATCGGCTAGGATTAGGATTAGGCATTTAGGCGTTGGATCCAGGGGTTACAGTTAGGGTTAGGATTAGGTTTAGGGATTTTGAGGTTAGGGGTGGAATTGGGTTAGGATATAGTGGTGATTAGGTTTAGCGTTGGTACTTTGAATGAAAAATCTCAAGTATAGTAAGAAAGACATGACTGTGTGTGCGTATGCGTTTTCGCCTTAGGCTCTACAGGTAGCTTTTGGATAATTATGTTTGTAAATGATGAGGTTCATTAGCATGCAATGTATGAACCAAAGTGTCAATTGTTATCGTCTTTGTTCTTGAGTTCTAACATAGCATGCCAGTAGGGATGGGACGATATGAAAGTTACATGTCACGATTATTGTGGCAAAAACACATTATGGATTAACGATATTATCGCAATAATCAAAATATGCTTAAAACTTAAAATGACACTTTTGTTAACCACTCGAAACCCCAGCATCCCTATTCTGGGGGGAACGTTTGCCAAAAATAGCAGATCTACAAGCTCACACGTCATGTGCTCTTTACAGATCTGTTTCTAGTAGAATACCACTAATTTTCAACATTGAACCATGTCATAATATACCTAGGAGCTGTTGTGTGGAAATAAGAAAAAAGCCCCCCCCCCCTTCTATGTTGCCTAGATCTCGAGAATTGATTGTTGGGGTCATGTGATCAGTGACATACGGAAGGTGTACTCTGTGGCCCCGCCCTCTAGGCTGCCTCATTCACTAGAATGGTTTATCTCACTTCCAGCTTTTATCACGCTAAACGATAATAACGATTATCGTCCCATCCCATTCCTAAATTGTACCACATGCCTTGTGTTAATTCTAACCCAGACTGAACACCTCTCATGTTTGTGCAGCGTTCTTCGGTGCGGGCATCAACTCCTCCATCCATGTGCTGATGTACGGGTACTACGGCCTGGCCGCCCTGGGACCTCACATGCAGAAATATCTGTGGTGGAAGAAGTACCTCACCATCATTCAGATGGTAGGACTCTCCTTGTTGCCTTATTTATACTAAAAATATGGTGATAGATTGCACATACTCTAAAATATGTAACCTACAAGCTCACAACACACTGCATCACCTTTTGTACAACAGAGTTTATTTCTGGCAATAATCTAGCCAAGTTGTTTTGTATAAGTTCTTTACACAATTTTGCTATTGTGCACGACTTAAAGGTGCTGTAAGTGATATTCTTTCTTTAGTTTGAAAGTTTTTTGTTAGCTGTTCAGTAACGGGGGTTTCTCCAGCTCTTTAGTAAACAGAAAATGCATTTTCATTTCGGAATAATAATTGTATCCAATGAAGAGAGAGAACCCTACAAAGATCATTTATGAGCTTCAATTTGTTCATTTTTGTTTGATCACTTCCAGTTTCACTTTCACTCGTTTATCCTGCATCCTGTATGAGTGTTCCTTGCTTTAACCTGTACTCATCCACATGTACCGTGCCCATGCCGTTCAACAGATCCAGTTCCACGTGACCATCGGCCACACCGGCAACTCCCTGTACTCGGGCTGTCCGTTCCCCGCCTGGATGCAGTGGGCTCTGATCGGCTACGCCGTTACCTTCATCGTGCTCTTCGCCAACTTCTACTACCACGCCTACCGGACTTCCAGACCGCAACGGGACCACAAGGGAGGCAAGGCCGTCACCAACGGCGTCGCCCTGGCCACCAACGGACACAGCAAGGCGGAGGAAGTGGAGGACAGCGGCAGCAGGCAAAGGAAGGGACGAGCGAAGAGGGAATGAGAAGGGAGAACGGGATGAGAGGGCGTCTCTCTACAAACGACAGGACATGTTGTGATAACCCATTAAGACCGGGAACTCATCCGTGTCGTTTTAGGATTTATTTGGCGATTCAAAAAATATATATTATAATATTTTTGAAAAATCGTGAAACTTTGTGCAAATCTTTCAATATACTTTTTTTACTCAAATCTTTGCTTATGGGGGTCCCTGGAACAACATATTTTGATGGGGATCGGCGGCCAAAAACATTTTGGGAGTCCTTGACATGAAAACGTTTGAGATCCACTGATATAACAACATAGGTTTAAAAATGTGTAAAGATTTGCAAAACATTTCATGATTTAAAAGAATTGCAGATATACAAGCTCATAGGCGATGAGCTTGTATATCTGCTATTTTTTAATAGACAAAGAAATCTAAAAATGACACTGACACGTTCCCTGATTGAATGAGTTAAAGGGCAGGGGTGGGGGTTGGGGGTGTGTGACATGGACAAAATGTCTCAAGCAAGATGAGTTTCCAAACCCCTGCGGATAACGTAGGCGGATGTGATTTGTGAGCAACTTGTCCAGGTGAAAGGGTAGCGTCGGTGCGCATGTCGGTCGGTGTGTCTGTGGTGGGTTTCGGGTTAGTGGGGGGAGGGAGGGGGGGTGTTGGTTGTCTTCATATCCATTTGGTTTGGTTTATTTTTTTTATACCAAGAAAGCTTAAAATGCTGATCGAGTCGGTTCTGCACCTGCTCTGTCCTTTTTGTGTTTTGGGAGGATGGCGTCAGGACCGCAACGGGACCAAAACTATCACACTATACCGTAGGCCGGCGCTTTGATCAGCATTGGCTACCTTCTCGACCAAAACTCGCCTCCAATCTTTTGTACACTGTATGATTCCAAGTTCGTTTTCAACCACAAGCTTATGTAGTCATTGACATGCCTATTAATTTTCTAGCTTACAAAGAAAGTTTTTTCTAATTATTATTATATATTCATTCAAGTACTGACCACAGAAGAACCGTAACAAAATGTATTACAAAGGGGGTTCAGTCCACTTCGGTGGTTGGGTGGAAACGTTCTTTGTGACCAGTATATGATTACAAAGATAACAAAGATGCTTTACAAGCATATCATCACATCTCACAACAGTTCTTTATTGGTTTGACCACCAAGAAAAGGTCCGCAACAATGTCTTGTAGTTATCTACAACGTGTAGATCTTTACAAGATGGGTGTTGCAGACCTTTGCTTGGGGGATCCTCCAACCCCTAAATTGATACATAATATTATGCGGACACCCACTTGCAAAGATTTTGTGCCAGGGAGAGTAGTTTTTTGTTGTTAGATTAGATTTAGTACCTAATTCTACAACTGTCTGTAGGCCTACTGTAAGTGGGGAGATAACAGTGGAGAGAATGAAACCTATCTGAATAGTCGCTCTTATAAATTCTCATTGGGCTACAGTAACTTCTGAAGTAATTGTGGAGATTAAACCGTTCCTCATTTTGCTGGGGAACACCCTCAAGGACCTCTGGGGGTCCCCGGACCCCTACATCAACCACCCACTCTAATATATGTCATGCACTCTCTAATATCTGCTGTCACAAATCTGCTATGGGGATCGAGAGCGACAACATATCGTTGCTTTTGTATTCATGGTGGATTCAACAACATGGACAATAGACCTCTATTAGTATTTATGCTTTAACGTGTGGGTATCATTGTGATAATGTATATTATTATTTCTTGTGTGTCCTCTTTTAATTTGTTTGTTTTTTGCTGTGCAAGGTAGCTGATGTCAAACAGAGTTCAGCTCAGTATTGTGTTGTCTCACTGCCATGTCGGACTGAAGGGGATTTTCCTCCTTAAAAAGAAAATAATGTCTTTTTTTAAAGAAAAACAAAACTGTATTTTCATTATTTTAATATAATACTAAAACCCACACAGCTTCTAGCTGCAGATATATTGGAAATAAAGAGGATGCCAACACCCCATATGTTGTGTGTTTGCATGTGCGGTATACAATACGTGCGCGCCCTTGTTTGTTTTTGGATTGTTTTGCGTTGTGAACTGAATAGAATGTGCCGCAAGTAGGCAACAATGGTATCAAGGAAATACGATTTATTTTAATGGTTTTCTGTTTAAAAAAAAAAATTACACAAGTTTAAATGTTGAAGAATGCACTCAATAAAACAAACAACAGTTTTAGGATCCCAAAATGACTTTTTTCTATCGATTAGTCACCCCATGGAGACTCGAATTCATGGATATTGTTTTGTTTTTGTCACATTCATAACCGCCAATAATTTGATGACCGGCAGCTGTTCCGGTAGGAGACACAAAGAGTCTCCTTTGTGAAGAGTCTCCTTTGTGTCTCCTACCGGAACCGCGGCCTACCATCGACATGCGACAAAAAAAGTCCATGGGGTGACTAATTGATAGAGGAAAGAAAAATGTTTGGGTGAACTATCCCTTTAAACTGCTGTGAGAGGGTTGAGATAACAGGTCTTTTCTCCTTTTCTCAGCCTCTCGATTTGAGCTTTAACAATATTTAAATACGTACATCTTCAGTTCTCTGCACTTTCATAATCTGCCGAGAAGGAAAAGTAAAACATGACCGTACTCGTGTGGCCCAGTTCTGTCAGAACCCATGGCTGTCTCATAACGTGAACAGGTGGCTCCGCGAAGAATCTATGAAAAGTTCTCGAAGGATGAGCCGAGTTGATCGCTTCGACCCCCGTGACCCTTCACCCCATTCCCAGCTCCTTTTATCCAATCAACCATCCTCTCCACCCTTTTATAAGAGGGGGAGGAGGGCCCCCTGGCCTACACAGCAAAATCCTCTGCGTTAATTGATGCATTTGTAACTCTGAGAGTGTACACATGCAACCAAATGGACCCGTAAGGGTCCATTTGGTTGCATGTTTACACTCTCAGAGTTACGTGCAAGGTTTTTGCTGCGCGCTACACTGTACAATAAAATAAAAGTGTGGATGAGAAAGGTACTTTAAGGGAGTAAGTACATACCCCATGTGCCTTTGGGCTGCATGTCCAGACAGACAGAGCTGTCTTTAATCTTGGGGAGGGGGGGGCAAATTGGCTTTAGTTGCAAAAGAGCTTATTCCAACGTCACTCCACTGGTTAGCCCCGGAAATCAGGTCACTGGAAGAGGAGCGAAACTAATCCACCAATCACACAGTAAATCCTGACTGGTCATTTAACTCTGACACAAATGTTAACCAAATAATGGACCCATATGTACAGTTAAGTGTCCATTCATTTTGTTACACTCTCAAGAGTTACAAATGGATGCTCTTTGTACAGTGTGCGGCTGTGCACGTTGCAACTGTACGATTTTAAACGTTTTTTTGCATGGATTCTGGTTAAGATGTGGTTCTGGTAACCAGTACGTGGATGCATTAAGATCTACATTATTAGAAAGAGATTTATATAGGATATATATACACAGCTGTTATAAATACAGACCATTACATTGCTAACTAAATCACTTGGAACTGCAACATCCCTATTCTGGAAATGTCATAATATAGGTGAACACGTTAGCAAAAATGGCCAGTCTGCAAGCTCACACCCTGAGGCGTTGCGTGCTTGTAGATCTGCTACTTTCGCTGAAGAGATTTGTACAGATCGACCCTCAGCGCAGACCCCTGAAGGACCCCGGGTCTACAAAGTATATTAAGTGGTTTAGGTTTAAGTGGTTAAAAGACTCAGTGAACCTTCACACACACGAGTGCGTGCGCACGCACACACACACACACACACACACACACACACACACACACACACACACACACACACACACACACACACACACACACACACACACACACACACAGACTTCCTGGTACCATATGTTAACACAGAGAGAGGACTTTTACCATGGAGCATCCAAGTGACATGAATCAATTGCTTCTAATGTGATATTCAGCGTCTTTCCAGAATGCTGACGACCCCATCCATTTCTCTGTTACTTTGAAGCAGATCCTCCCCTTAGAAACCTCTCTTCTCTCCATATTCAAACTTTTGGTGTTTTTTCTTAAATTAACGCCCTACTTGATCATACTACTACAGCATCAAAAGCATAGCAGATCTACAAGCTCAAAACGCGGCGCGAAGCGGCTCGTTTTGAGCGTGTCGATCTGCTACTTCTGCTATTTTTTTTATTTGTATCCTGAAAAGTAACAGTTTTGGACATGTGAGGTTTCCACCCGACAGAGACGATATACTTCTTCATATGACAGATAGTAAACATAGCAGATCTACAAGTCAAGTTGTAAGATTTTGATAAAAATGTTCCCAAAATAGGGCTTCAATAATGTGGCGTCAAAATAGATATTTGATTAAATTGTTACATTCTGACGTTATCAAACATTAAAATTCAAACAAGTCAGAAAGTCTACATTCACAAACAGGAAATGCATGTATTTAATTCAGTCTCTGACCAGAAGCAGGGATAAAACACATCATCTCTGTCAGGTGGAAACCTCATATATCCAAAACTGTTACTTTTCAGGATTCAAATTCAAAAGCATCAAAAGTAGCAGATCTACAAGCTCGAAACGCGTCGCTTCGCGCCGCGTTACGAGCTTGTAGATCTGCTACTTATGATGCTTTTGTGTGACGCTGTAGTATGATCACGTAGGGCATTCATTCACAAAATATGGAGATAAGAGGTTTCTGACAGAAACGATATCACCGCTGGCCATAAAAATAGAATGACCAGAGGTGGGGGGATATCAAACGCAGAGGATGGATCAGCATGAATCAATCCCCCCGTCCTTCCTGACTACAGTAATAAACATGTACTACATTATTCATCCAGACAGCATTTCCTGTTTTCCAGGCTCATCCTGTCAGGATGGTGTGGTTTCTGGTGACATCTCACGTTACAACATGTATTCTGACTCACTTCTCTCTTTCTTTCAATATTTATAAAAAGGTACGTTTGCACACTGCACAGACGATAAATCTGTCTCGGTGAGGTCGGCACACTGCACTGAAGCAATTAGGATAGAAACATTCCAGTTATTTATGACCATTTGCTGAAAATATAAAGATACCGAAAAGGAAAGCAGAAATAGCTAGAAGTTATACGCAATATGCAATGTGAGCTACATTGTTGCAATGTAGATATACACACTGTATGCAACATGTGCACTATACAATGCAGGATATAGCAATGTAAACAGCTATATAATAATATAATAATAATATAGGCCACGCCTTGGGGATTTATTTGTCACAGTACATTTGCACATACGTGAAATTTGTCCTCTGCATTTAACCCATCCTATAACAACTAGGAGCAGTGAGCAGCCATATGTGGCGCTCGAGGAGCAATTAGGGGTTAAGAGTCTTGCTCAGGGACACACTTTGCTGGCCTGGCCTGGAATCGTACCTGGGACACCAGGGCCTCTGGCTCCCCAGGCGGGCTCACTAACAACTCAGCTATGGCCTCCCCCTGTAATCTACACTACAATATGCAATATACAGTGCAAACTAGAATATAAATAATATATCCTACACATTATAGCAACATAAATAATATTCAATGACATGTAATATGCACTATACAATATCAAATGTATAACTACATACTATAGTTACAGCTGTTATTATATTGAGTGGACAGTAGAGGCTGATTATTAGTATTATTCAGATTTTGCACTTCCAAGTCGCTCTGAATAAGAACGTGTGCTCTATGCCAAGAAGACACCGCCCTTGCTGTTCACGTTACCATGGAAACAAGCAAGGGTGGAGAAGAAGAGGCTTGGGAGGAGTATGGGTGTAGCCCTGTACAGTATGTGTGCGTGTGCGCGTGTGCGCGTGTGTGCGTGTGCGTGCGTGCGTGTGCGTGCGTGTGCGTGCGTGCGTGTGGGTGTGTGTGCGTGTGCGTGTGCATGTGTGTGTGTGTGTGTGATGGAGCAGGGGAAGGGACATGAGAGTGTGTCCTCCTCGGACACAGAAGGATCTGTGCCAGGCCATGGAGGCTAAGAGGATTGCAGGGCAGGCCAAAGCTTTTCTATCACAAGCATTTAGCACAGGTCACTACAAACCTGCAACCCTGCAAACCTGCTATACTGCAGCCCATGCACCCGTGTCTGCAGTCTGCATATATCCCCCCCCCCCCCCCCTCCTCCCCCCGGACAGGGTCGAGGCAGATGGCCGCCCACCCTAGAGACATGGGTCTGCCTGACGTTTCGTGCAGTTAAGGGGGAGTTTTTCCATTGCCACTGTCGCAAAATAAATTGCTCAGCCGGGTCTCTGCTCTATATGCATACAAGTGTAGGTGCGCAACGCCAGCCTTCTTCTGAGCTTAAGGCCCAATTTATACTTAGTCGAACATAGCCGATCTACAAGCCCACAACACATCCCATTCCATCCATGTCGCGCCGTTGTGGGATTGTAGATCTGCTATGTTCAGTGAGTGACACCCAGTAGCTCGAACAACAGAGCATAAATTAGGCATGAGTTAGGCATTGCACACGAATGACGGACCAATACTGTAGATCACAGTAAGCAAGACAAAACTATGCTATGAACAGTAGAATTGTACAATTTAAAGCAGAGAGCCTCCTACACCACAATGAAACTACAGCTCTAAAGACACATGCTATCCATGCTGCTTTTGAGATGTGGCCCATTTGTGTTTCCCCGGCAGTGTGGCCAGATTTTGGGAGAGAAATAAGCAACCAGGTCTAGGAAAACAAGCCTAAAAGAAGCGACTAGGCCACATGAGCACCTTTAAACCTATATACAGTACTGTGTACATCGGCTATTTGAAAATAGCCAATCTACAAGCATAAAATGTGGAATATTTGGAAGATTTTTGAAACATTCTCACAACACAAATCTGGTACCGGGCTCCCTGGCACAAAACATTTTCAGATGGGGGTTAGGGATAAACATATATTAATTTGGGGGTCCATCACATGAAAATATTTGAGAACCACTGGCTTCAATAATAATTAGAAAAATTGGAAACAAGCCCGAATAAGCAACTATACACTTTAGAAACAAGCCCAAAAAAACGCACCGCACAACTACCAGTAATTTTCAAGCAACTTCACAGAAAAATAATCCCAAAGTCACTTATAATAAGCAGACATGGCAACCCTGACTATAAGACAAGGTTCTTCTGCTGGAGAGAGAGGGGTCAGTGAGTCGCTTTCTGGTGTTAAGCCAAAGAGACACAGGCCACAGAATGAACCGTGCTTCACTCATCTCATTAGCAAATTATATGACTAAGGAGCTCATTGTAGTCCACTCCAGGGAAGTGGAAACAGTCAGCGTTTTAATGGCTCTGACTGCCTTCTGTAAGGCACAGATGGTTGGCCTCCAAACCCGTTAACTGCTTTGTGTCGCGTGTGAAGGGCTCCATCGTGTGGCCGCGTGATATATAGCAATGTTGGCAGTGGTGGAAAAAGTACTCACATTTTTTACTTAAGTAAAAGTATCAATACCACAATGTAGAAATATTCTGCTACAAGCAAAAGTCCAGAATTGAAAAATATACTTGAGTAAAAGTACAAAGGTTTTGGTATCAATATACTTAAAGTACCAAAAGTAGAAAGTACTCATTATGCAGAAAGAAAGTTTTCAAATGTATAAAATGCATACAAATAAACATTTTGAAAATAGCCGATCTATAAGCTCTGTGAGCTTATAGATCGGCTATTTTCAAATGGCCGAAATGTATATGCTGAAGTGGGTAATGCATGTTTTGTAATAATAATCAAAATCTACAAAGTAACTAGTAACTAAAGTTTTCAAATCATTGTAGTGGAGTAAAAAAAAAATATTTGCCTCTTAGATGTACAGTAGTGGAGTAGAAGTAAAAGTACTGAAAATTGGAAATACCTAAAAAATTACCTAGTATTGCTTTAAGTAAACTATGTGAATACTTGTTCCACCGCTGGTGACGTGTATGGTTGCATCATTGTTGTGTACTGTATGTGTATCCGTCTGCCTCTCCATCCTGCAGAGGCAATAGGATGGGCCGGTGTCAGCATCCTCCTGCATTCCTGCAGTCCTATAGTTACAGACAGTAGAACGCTCTGCGGTAAGAATACAGTCATGTGCAGTAACTAGACTTTAGAAAAAATGCCTTTGTTTTTGACTGTCAAGAACAAATGAAAACTTTTTTTTTTTTTTTTTTTTGGACAATATCTTGAATTAATTTGAGGAACTGTGGTATTGAATTATATTGTATTATGAGGCTACACAGCCTAATTTAATTGTCGTTTATCTTTGGATTGGATCAGTATGGTTCCAAATAGTCTTAATACCAAGTAAGCCTGTTAGGCCTATTACAGATTAGAGCTTCTATGCAGAAGTATGAGGCGACAGTGACATCTAGCGGCGTGCAGTGGCTCATTACATGATCAGACCTAATGTCTGATAAAAGTATACTGTACATTTTTACAGGCTATTTTGTCTGGCTGCAGAACTCTTGTTCTGTATTATTATCATCATACAATTTTACATTCAATTACGTGAAAATAGAGGTTATAAATAATAGCCTCTAATAGGCTATTGTACGTTTTTTTAAATATATATACTGTAACTGCAGCCAATTGTATTATTATAAGCGATTCATTTAGTTAGACTTGTGGGTGCATGTGTGAAGGTTACACAAGTTAACTTATGGACGGACCAGAGCGGTGGTTCTCAACCAGTGGTCTGGGGACCACCAGTGGTCCTTGAGGGGGTTCCAGGTGGTCCCCAGCTAAATGATGGAGAGTTGGTAAACAAATGGACCCTTATAGATCTTTAACTCTTGAGAACGTCAAATTAAACCAAATGGGTTAATTTTACGCTCTCAAGAGTTAAATAATTGTTAAACATCTGCATTACTTAATTAAAGAATCGTTATTTTGATCAACATTTGCCTCTTATCTCTCCTATGGTACCAACATCAATGCAGCAAGTTTTGGGTCTCAAATGCTGAATAAATAATGGACCTTGATATGAAAAAAGGTTGAAAACCCCTGGACTAGAGGATGAACAACATCACGGCCGCAAGTGGCGCTGCTGCAGACGGCCATCATCACACATCATCATCATCATCAGACAGTAGCAGTAGCACAGGGAGGAGGAGGCAGCGCCGGGCTCCCTCACCGGCCAGACCCCAGGAAGAGGCCGCAAAACGTGCATCCTCCAGAGCCACCACCACCTCCACCACCAGGCCCACCTCCACCGCCAGGCCCACCTCCACCACCAGGCCCACCTCCACCACCAGGCCCAATAAAACGTGCTGCTCCACAGGAGGGACCAGAGAGGGGACAGAGACCGCAAGGAGCGCTGAACTGAGAGCCGAGACAGAGGGAGCTGTCCACCCGGCTGGTGCTGAAACTGAGTGTGTCATCACCAGTGGTGTAAAGTAACTAAGTACATTTACTCAAGTACCGTACTTAAGTACACTTTTGAGGATTTTAACTTTACTGGGGTATTTCCAATTTTCAGTACGTTTTACTCCACTACATCTCAGAGGCAAATATTTTACTTTTACTCCACTACAATTATTTGAAAACTCTAGTTACTAGTTTCTTTGTAGATTTTGATTATTATCACAAAACATACATTAACCACTTCAGCCCTATATACATTTCGGCCATTTGAAAATAGTAGATCTACAAGCTCACAGTGTGTGGCATTGCATGTATAAAATGTTTATACATTTGAAAACGTGTGAAATGGGACCTTCTACATAATGAGTACTTTCTACTTTGGAGAGGCTACTTTAAGTGTATACATTTTGATACCAATACTTTTGTACTTTTACTCAAGTACATTTTGAATTCCGGACTTAACGTGGAACAGAGTGTTTCTACATCGCTAGTATTGATACTTTTACTTAAAAAAATGTGAGTACTTTTCCCACCACTGGATGGTGCTGAAACTGAGTGTGTCTCTCCCTCCTCCTCCTCCTCCTCCTCCTCTTCCTCTGACCAGGGCGGATGATGATGATGCTGCTGCGGCCGTGGAAGATCAGCAGGAGAAGAGACGTCAGCCCTCCTCCTCCTCCTCCTCCTCCAACTCCTCTCTACGCCTGATCTGCCTGAAGGGAGAGCCGGCGGACCACCGGGCCGAGCCGGAGGAGGACCACCGGGGCGAGCCGGAGGAGGACCACCGTGACCGGGGCCAGATCGCAGGGAGACCCGCCGCCAGTCCAGCGATCAGGCCGGAGAAAGCCCAGAAACGAAGCGATCGAGGAGGAGGAGAAGAGGAGGAGGCGAGAGGAGAAGGAGGAGGCTGTGGACCGGGCCTGGGTCTGGGTCTGTGTCTGCAGACGGAGCTCATCCACTTTCACCTCCACAGGAGGCTGAGGAGAAGCGGCGAAAAGATGCAGAGCAAGGCGGTCAGTAGCGACGACGGAGGCAGCAGCAGCATGGTGGTTGAATCAGGAGGAGGTGGTGGGGAGCCGGCCACAGACAGCACTGAGGCGGGGTCCTCCTCCGTGACACAGCAGCAGCAGGAGCAGGCCTTCCTCCAGGACGAGGAGATGGAGAGGCTGCTGGAGGAGAACGAGGACTTCAAGGTTTGAAACGTCTCTAATGCCGTTAATGTCTTTAACAACCATGATCATATGTTATGAGTCTGTCACAGCTACGATCGGATGTGATCGTAGCTGTTAATTAGCTCTCTGGGCCATAAGGCTAGCGTTAGAGTGAGTTCTCCTTAACGCTGTGTTACTTTAGAGCCGTTACCCGCACACCCTCGAGTCTGTAGCGCTGCCTCTCGACTGGAGTAAAACATACAAAATACACCGTGCTATTCATCAAAACAAAAACGGTTTTAAATTGTTGAAAGCCTACTCTCCGTGGTGGGAACACTCTGAGCCCCCCACCTCATGTCTAAAATACACCATTTGGCCAGAAAATAAAATATTCCACCGGATGGGAAAATGTTTTAGTTGTTCCACTGCGCCCCCTACAGATCTGGTCAATGGAATTTTTATATTGACTAGATCTGTAGGGGGCGCAGTGGAGCAACTATAACTCCTAACGCTGGACCAGAGATAGTCTAAACTAGACCTGAGTTGGCTCTGTATCTGTACAGCCTACTTTCTTGGACCACTTTTCCCTCGTCTACAGCAAATCTCCGATGTTTTGTTGGCTAATGTTCAAGTGGTTAAGTTAGACCACAGCTGTGTTTTTATTATAGTTAACTGCAGGAGGAAGCTTATTAAACAAACTGCATGAACTGACAGAAGCACCGATTGATTTGTTGTTGTTGACTAGGCCTACATTTGGCCCAAACGGACATCCTCGATGTCCACTGAAGCCTCACAACAGCCAAACCAATAGATCCATATACCCCCAGCCCTATAGATAATCGATTGTTTATTGACAAACAGTGGCTCCAATGACATTGTAGCCTGTATGAAGGGAATCTTCATACAATAATCCATACAAGAATTAGAATCTGCAGCCTGTCTGTGCCATGCATGTAATTCTGCAGCTATAAGGGCCTAATATTGCACAAACCAAATAACATTCTGCTTATGATTGAAGATTAAATTGATATTAAATTATTCTCATTCATGTGTACATTACATTCCTCAGTATTAATGTTGTCCAGGATGTAGGCCTACTCTCAAGAGTTGAAATGACAACTGTGGGGTTTCGCTGTGTCGTTGTTTGTTGCTGTGGAATAAGTGAACACACGGTATTTGTACTTAATGTAACCAAATAGATGTATTTGGAAAAGTTTAGATTTGATTAAAAAAACGTAACTTTACACAGAGACATTTTGAAAACAAATTAAAATTGACCTATGCCTATTTTTTCCCCCAAGTACAACATTTAGAAAATATGGGTGTACATATTGTAAGGCAGTGATTCCAAACCTGTGGGCGGGGGCCCACTGGTTGACCGTGAGGATATTGCAAGTGGGCTCCCAAATAATTGGCAAAACACTAAAATGATGTAAAAGAAATGTCATGGTATTTTTTTTTTCTTTAAAACCTTGAAAAATTAGTTGTCATTGTGATCCTGATTAAAGGGGCATGAAACCCCAAGCTGATTTTGTACCGTAGTTTGTTTTCCACTTTCCACTAAAAACTACAGCAGGGTGAAAACATGGCAGGCTGCATAAGACCTTGTAGTACACATTGATGTAAGCAACACAGCTGCAGCTAATCAAATGAATAATGGGTGTGTTAGATTTTAGGTGTCAATACTTATTCAGGGCCGGCCGCTGCCATAAGCAATATAAGCAAGCGGTCGCTTAGGGCCACAACCACTAGGTTTTTTTTTTTTTTTTTTTTACTTTCATATTGTAATTATGTCATGTATCTCATATCCAACAACTAGCGTTATTATTTTAGTATGCAATAAAAAATGACAATGATTTTATAATGGGGGTGTTTGGGGGGGGGCCACCCCCAAAAAATCTTGCTTAGGGCCACGAAAATCCTAGGGCCGGCCCTGAATACTTTGTTAGTTGCAGCTGTGTTGCTAACTAGTCTGTCATGTTTTTAATCAGCTGTAGATGTTAACCGGAACTAGAAAACAAACTACAAAATCAGCCGGGGGTTTCCCTTTAAGTAGGCTATACTACGTTAGCTCCGCTGGTCAAAAGCCGGAACACAGTCGATTGATTAATCATTAAAATAAATGAGCTCAGCACGCTCGGGCGCCTGCCTACCACCGCGGAGCTTGTGGGTTTCGAATCCACTGTGGTGCATCCGGCTTTGTCGAGCGTCCATACAAACACAATTGGCCTGGGCTGGGGCGGCACCTGTCAGCAGGGAGTGTTGGGCGGGAGGAGCAGGACGAAGGCTCTATTTCCTCTCAGTGGGGGCTCCTCACTGGCAGGTGAGTCAGTAGGATACGACAGCAGTGACAACGCACAAATGTGTGTGAGGAGGAATCAATTGGCATAACGACAAAATTGGGGAGAAAAGGGGGTAAGAAGAAGCACAATAAAACAAACAAAAAAATGTGCTCTGAAACGGCGAGTGGGCCCTGATCTGTTAAGTGGTCAGATGGGTGGTACGTTTCTATTTATTTGGTGGTTACGTTTTCGAGATTTTCAAGTGGGCCCAGATCCAGAAAAGGTTGGGGAACCACTGCTGTTAAGGCCATTGGTCAATCTTGTAGATCGGCTATTTTCAGCATGCAAGCAAGTGTAAAATCTGGCATTACGGCCTGGGCCGTAGCGTGACGGTCCAGGCACCCTAGGCTGCAATGCCAGCCTGACAGTGTGTCGCGGGTTCGACTCCCGTTCCCGACGACCTTTGCTGCATGTCACCCCCCCCCCCATCTCTCCCCCCATTTCCTGTCAGCCTACTTTCCCTACCCCTCTCTAAATATATATTTTTTTAAATCTGGCATTATGACGCCATCAAGGCCCGCCAAAATACATTTTTGTCGACAAAGTAAACTGTAGATTTAGTCGACTAAAATCTTATATTTAGTCGACTAAAACTAAAACATTTCAGATGACTAAAATATGACTCAAATATGATATTCTTTAAAAGACTGTGCCTATAAAACTAAATCACAATTTGCTGTCAACATTAGATCGAGATCGAGGAGATGAGGACGGAGATGGACGAGATGCGGGACACCTTCTACGAGGAGGACACCTGCCAGCTGCAGGACATGCGGCGCGAGCTGGAGCGCGCCAACAAGAACTGCCGGATCTTGCAGTACCGCCTGCGCAAGGCCGAGAGGAAGAGGGTACGCTACGCCCAGGCGGGGGAGATCGATGAGGAGCTGGTCCGGAGCCTGGAACAGGACCTGAAGGTATACCCGAGGGGAGGGGGGAGGGGGGAGGAGGGGAGGAGGGGGGAGGGGAGAGGAAGGGAGGAGAGGAGAGGAGGGGAGACGCTTCCCGTCTGTAAGTTTACAGTTGCTGCTCCTGTAGATCTCATGTTACAACTGGTTTGTGTCCCCACCCTGTGTGTTAATGTGAATATCAATAAATGATATGAATAAATGTGTGTGTGTGTGTGTGTGTGTGTGTGTGTGTGTGTGTGTGTGTGTGTGTGTGTGTGTGTGTGTGTTGTGTGTCTACCATGTATTATTATCTCCGTCGGGTCCAAAAGAGGATCCCTCGAGGATAGTAAAACAAGACAAAAATCGACCACATTGTTCTGGCCCCCGTTATGGAAAAGTTGTGTGTGCCTGTCCGTGTGCATGTGTGCATGTGTGCGCGTGCGCGTGTCTGTGTGTGCGTGCATGCATGTGTGCGTGCGACGCATATGGAGCGAGGAGTGTATGCTAATGCAGATGTATGCCTGCTGTTGAAAGTTTGAAAGTAGTCGTGAGATGAAGGACAACACTTCCAAATGATAATGAACTTTATTTATAAAGTGCTTTTTGAAAAAGGGTTAAAAATGGCATTACAATAGGATAGATGAAATACAGCCATGAGCAAACAACAACAACAACTACATTAGAGTAAAAGTAATGTTGCACTAAAATAAGCACTCTGCTACACAAGCTCTCAACACATGGGATACATTGTAAAGAGCTATGTCAGATTGTCACATGACCTCTCAACAGAACGATAGGATGCACGTTAAAGGGATAGTTCACCCCCAGCAGTGAATGAGTGAATGACGGTGTTAATGATGGTCTTAATGACCACACCCGGCAGGTGGCCAAAGACGTGTCGGTGAGGCTTCACCACGAGCTGGAGAACGTGGAGGAAAAGCGCACCAAGACGGAGGACGAGAACGAGAAGCTGAGAACGAAGCTCATCGAGGTGGAGGTGACCAAGCAGGCCCTGCAGAACGAGCTGGATAAAACCAAAGAGGTACGGGGGAAAATAACTGGATAAAACCAAAGAGGTACGGGGAAAAATAACTGGATAAAACCAAAGAGGTACGGGGAAAAATAACTGGATAAACCCAAAGAGGTAGGGGGAAAAAATAACTGGATAAAACCAAAGAGGTAGGGGGGAAAAAAGTCAACGTGAGCACGGGCTTTCACTAACTAGTCCCACTAGTCGACTTTGTTGGTACTAGTCGAATAGTTGATGTAAAAAAATGGCATTGTTTTAATGCCATTAGCCTACTATTATTATTATTATCCTCCTGCCTTTATTTTTTATCAAAAGATGGACAAAAGTATGCCCAATAATAGGAGGCTAATAATAATAGTAATGGTATTTAAAAAAACGTCTTTTTTAAAAAATAGGTAAACATCGACTGGTCGACTACCACTGGGTCAAATTAGTCGACCAGTAAAAATCTCTACTGCAGCTCTGAGCACACCTAAATCTAACTCACCCATTATTATTTGATTAGCTGCAGCTGTAGAGCTTTACTAGCCTGCCATCTGCTGTAATTTCTAACCTGAAGTGAAAAAACACGCACGCACGCACACATGCCTCATCCCGAGTGTGTGAAGTAAGAGCAAAATGGCTGCTGTGTGAAAATGACCACCCTGGAAAGGACAGAACCTCAGTGTGAAGTTTAGGCAAACGTTTCAATTGAAACCGATGAAACATAGCTAAGACCGCCACTGGGTTGGGTGTGGTTAATGTTAGGGTAACGTAAGGATCTTGGGGGGGTGGGGGGGGGGTCTGGTGGAACTAACATTAACCGGTTGGTCATGAAGTGACAAGCTGTGAATAATGATCAATGATGTCACCTCAGCACAGGGGCGTCATTTGGTGTTCCAGGGGATGGCAATTGCCACCCCCTAGTGTTCAAATTTAACCTCAAATTCACTTATTTTGTACTGAGTGCATCTCAATCCATGCCCGTCCATCTACACGTGATGTGTGACACATGTTATAGGCTAGCCATGCGTTTTATTGTCAGCAACCATACGTTTATTATCCACTTTCAACCTGGCATCCCTATTTCGTAGGCAAACATTTTCTAACATTTTGTCTCTAAATCTATTCCGAAAATAGTGGCTCTACAAACTCGGACACGTTGTAGATCCACTATTTTCACTCTTTTGGAAATGGGATTTGTAACTTATCTTTGCCATCCCCTATTTTCTCTGGAATGACACGTCTGCCTCGTCATCCTCCAACAGACTCAAAAGAGAAGAGGAAGTAAGGACATCCAGAAGACGGACAGGAAAACAGCACACACTCCTTCTGAGGTGAGAGGCGGTACTGCACACATTTTCTATTTGAAAATAATTAAATCATTTGTATTTCCGTTTGTCTTTCAATGACTAATTAGATGTTCACACTCACCACATTAACCCAAATGTGCAAATCCTGCCAAAGAGGATATGAGATATTTGTTAGCCTTAAAGGTAGGGTAAGTGATATTTTTTGGTTAAAACAAAAAGTATTTTGTTAAAAGGTTAAAATACTATATTCTGATAGTAATCATTGCTATAGAGTGTTTTTTCAGTAACAGATGTCTCCCTGTCTCTCCAGCTCTTTAACACATCCACCGCCAGAGGTTAATCTCATAATGTACTCACCAGTGCCAAGGTGTTTTTGTTGTTTTTTTGTTTTTTTCATGTCGCCATAGATCTTGTTAAAATCCTTAAGATTGAGCCGTGAACGGTCTGTTTACATCCGCGAGATCTCCCTGTATCTCCCAGTGAAGATCGCGTGTCAAACGGGGCATCCATGTTTGAGTTAGAGCGGATTACGTTAAACAGTGAAATGCGAGGAGAAAAAACTACAGGAAGAGAATTGAGTTTCAGTTTCGTCTGTAGAATGGGAGCGGGCGTGATCGTCGAAACCGGATCCCAAATAATTCTATTTCCTGTCATCAAACCGGAAACGGAAGTGGATCAAAAAAATTCCGAAAGTGCACCCGGACCGCGCATGCGCGAAAAGACCGCAGCCCGTAGGACTACGGGCTCGGCGCTTAACCGTTGGATTTAACGGCCCGTAGAACTACGGGCCCGGCGGTAAATGTGTTAATAAACAGAAAATACATTTTTCGGTAGGTGTCAAAATCTCAGCCAATCAGGAGAAAGTAACCATTTTTAAGCTTAATTTGTATAGTGTTCCAGTTCCAATTTTGTCTGCTCATTTCTTAGTGTCATCACTTCCAATTTCACTTGTTTAATCTGTATCCTGATTGAGTTCTCTCTCCTGGTTGGATAAAATTGGAAATGAAACTGAAACTGAAACGAAAATGCGTTTTCTGTTTAATAAAGAGGTGGAGAGACAAGGAGACTCCTAATACTGAACAAACACTCTATAACAATGAGTACTATCAGAATATAGAGCTATTTAACACTTATTTTAACCAAAGCAAATCACTTACCCTACCTTTAAAGGTAAATTTTTAATTCCAGACCTTTACTTGTAACAGAGTATTTTTACATTGCAGTATTGATACTTTGACTTAAGTAAACAATGTGAGTACTTTTTCCACCACTGTTTATAACAACAGGGAATATTTAAAAAGTGGAAATATGGAGACATAAGGGTTTGTGCCCGACAGATGACATGACGATGTTTCATTGCCTCGTGTCTTCTCCAGGAGGACAACGAGGACCTCAAGTGCCAGCTGGCCTTCATCAAAGAGGAGGCGGTGATCATGAGGAAGAAGACGGCCACCATCGACAAGGAGAAGGACCGCCTGGAGGCCGAGCTGCAGAAGTACCGCTCCTTCTACGGCGAAATGGACAGCCCCCACCCCAAGGGCGAGGCGGGGGGCCCGCCCACCACGCGCGAGTCCGAGCTGAAGCTACGCCTGCGCCTGGTGGAGGAGGAGGCCAACATCCTGGGGAGGAAGATCGTGGAGCTGGAGGTGAGGGGGACGTCGTCCTTCCTTCATCGCCCAAAAATGATCTTTTATTTGAATTAGGCTTAAGGCATTAATTAACAGGGGACGCATCTGTGTAACCACTTTATCCATATTTTATACTTAAAAAATTGCAGATATACAAGTTAAAAAATAGCAGATATATAAGTTAAAAAATAGCAGATATACAATCTGCTATTTTTGTTTTAACCAAAGAATATCACTTACCCTATGCCTTTAATTTAACTTGATTATAGTATACTATTGGTAATTCATATATACCATTTGTTATCTTTCCTCAACGTAGTTGTTTACAGTGGTGTAAAAAGTACATTTACTCAAGTACTCTACTTTACTTTTACTGGAGTACTTCCAATTTTCGGTACTTTTACTTCTACTCCACTACATCTCAGAGGCAAATATTGCACTTTTACAATTATTTGAAAACTTTAGTTACTTAGTAGATTTTGATTATTATTACAAAACATACATTATCCACTTCAGCCCTGTATACATTTTGGCCATTTGGAAATAGCCGATCTACAAGCTCACAATGCGTCGCGATGCGACGCATTGTGAGCTTGTAGATCTGCTATTTTCAAAAGATTAGTATACATTTCATGCATTTGAAAACTTGTGAAATGGGATATTCTGCATAATGAGTACTTTTTGGTACTTTAAGTACGTTTTGATACCAATATTTTTTTACTTTTACTCAAGTAAAATTTGAATTCCAGACTTTTATGTGTAACACAGTAGTTCTACATTGCAGTATTGATACTTTTACTTAAGTAAAAGTAAAAATTGTACTTTTCCCACCACTGGTCATTTAACTTTTAGACAGTCAAAAGACAACGATGACTATTTTGCCTCTCCCCCCTTTTTTTATTGTGCACCAGGTGGAGAACCGCGGCCTTAGGGCGGAGCTGGACGACCTCCGCGGCGAAGGGGAGGGGGGAGCGGGGAGCCCCGAGTCCGGCGGGTCGGGCCGCGACCTGACGGAGCTGCGTCAGCAGCTGCAGCTCGTCGAGGACGAGGCGGAGCTCCTGAGGAGGAACTTGGCCGACGCGGAGGAGCACGGCAAGAGGGTGACCAACGAACTCAACAAGCTGAGGTTCAAGGCGGGCACCATCGAGGGAGGCGGCAGGCACGGACATGGAGGAGGAGGAGGAGGAGGGATGGACGTGGCGAAAGCAGAGGCCTTGCAGGAGGAGCTCAAGGCTGCAAGGCTTCAGATTAACGACTTGAGTGGCAAGGTAGTAATGGTCGATATTATTTTAGGCTAATTGATTATTTTTTTGTCTTGTTTGGTCAATTTGTGCGGAGCTTTAGAGCAGTGGTTCTCAAACTTTTTCATGTCAAGGACCCCCAAATTGACACTTATTAGCCCGCGGACCCCCATTTGAAAAGATAAGCCAGGGACCCCCATAAGAGAAGATTTTTACGGCTCTAGCAGTGATTCTCAATCATTGTAATTTAAGGACCCCCCCAGTTTGACATGCATTAGTTCTACGGACCCCCATTTAATGGCATTTCTATCTCTGGGAGCCCAATTCATATTGTAAAATCAATGTTAATTTAACTCTGAGAGTGTACAAATGGAACCAAATGGACCCGTTAGGGTCCATTTGGTTCCATTTGTACACTCTCAGAGTTACAGACCCATAAGTTACAGACCCATAAGACCCCAGACCCATACGTTATAGGAACCCATTTGGTTCCTATAAATCATTTAGCTGGGGACCCCCTGGTATCCCCTCAAGTACCCCTGGGGGTCCCCGGACCCCACTTTGAGAACCAATGCTTTAGAGCATTGGTTCTCAACCTTTTCAGGCAGCGACCCCACAAAATAATCATATTTGAACTGGGGACCCCCACCCTTAAAAGCACTTGGAATGCAGGAGTTGAGGCATTACATTTAGTTTGACTCGTTTCCACAGATAAATATTGTGAAAATAGCCGATCTACAAGCTCACAACGCTTGTAGATCGGCTATTTTCAAAGATTTTGCTTTTTTCTTATATTATTTGACAATTTTGCAATTTTTTAGTTATTGAAAAGTTCTTAAAAGTCCTTAAATTGTCACTTCACTGTCATCTGGTGACCCCCCCACAAATCATGTGGGGACCCCCCTGGAGGTCTCGACCCACAGGTTGAGAACCACTGCTTTAGAGCACTGGTTCCTTGAGGGGGGGGGGGGTCCATAGGTCCCCATGCAAAGTGAGGAACAGTTTAAACGTTTTCGGCTATTTGAAAAACAGGCCATCTGGTCGCATTGCGATGCGTTATGAGCTTGTAGATTGTCTATTGTTTTTAACACATCACCCGCCAAGGTATTAAACATCGTTTGTTATCCCCTTGCCAGCGTAATTACCTTCATCCGATGATATTTGAAACGCTGTGGAAGCGACATTGTGTTCCAAAAAAAATAGTCCCCGTGGGTTAGCGGAGGGATCTGTGTATTCAGAGGAACCACAACATTCCAACCGCGATTCGCCATTTTGGGGCTGGGGCCCGCTGAAAACGGTGGTTTTCAATGCAAAAAACAGCAACTGAGTTACAGCTGTTTTTCTGAAAATCCCATCGGCAGGCCGGATGGAAGTGACGTTTTTTGGAATGATGTCACATCCACATACTTCTTCTCTGAGTGACGATGGATCATCCCAGAGCTGTGTTAGGGTGCCTAAAACAGCGTGCCTAATTTTTTTAATAGAGCGACTTTATGCGTCCATGGCGGGAGATAAATGTTGACAAATGTTGACAAATCATCTCTCTCTCTCTCTCTCTCTCTCTCTCTCTCTCTCTCTCTCTCTCTCTCTCTCTCTCTCTCTCTCTCTCTCTCTCTCTCTCTCTCTCTCTCTCTCTCTCTCTCTCTCTCTCTCTCTCTCTCTCTCTCTCTCTCTCTCTCTGTCCATCAGGTGATGCAGCTGCAGTATGAGAACCGCGTGCTGCTCTCTAACATGCAGCGCTACGACCTGGCCTCCCACCTGTCCCTGCGGCCCGGCAGCCCGCGGGACAGCGACGCCGAGAGCGACGGCGGCGGCGGAGGGGGCGGAGCCGACGACTCCGGCGGCTCCGGCTCCGGCTCGGGACGCCTGCTGCCGCCGCACCGCAAGCGCGAGGGCCCCGTGGGCGGGGAGAGCGACTCGGACGAGGTCAGGAACATCAGCAGCGGCGCCGGCAGCAGCGGCAGCGGGAGCCGCTGCCTGACGCCGACGCGCGGCTTCTACACGCCCACCGGGGGGCCGGAGGGCGGCGTCGGGTCCTCCTCCTCGTCCGCCTGCGCGGCCGTCGCCCGCTTCCTGCCAGGCGGCGGGCGGTACGGACCGCACGACAGGTAGGGATGGGAACTATTGACTGGTTTTTACTGTTAATCAGGATTTAAAACGTCTATATTGTATATATTGTTGCTGTCAGGCAGAAACTTCCTACTGTATCTCCATATTTAAACTTTTTGTGTTTTTTGTTTTTTCGTAAATTAACTCTCTCAGTGCCACGCCCCGAGATATCCCGAGTTTTTCCCGAGTACCCTCAGTGCCAGCACGAGAAATCCCGAGTTTTTACTTTTGACTGTGGTCGCGCTATTCTGTTTATTTTTCATGATCACTTTCGCTTCCTGACTCCTTCAGACTCACCCGGAGCCGGATGTAAAAAAAAAAAAATTCATTTCCGGGTCACGTTGTTTTTCTCCGGTGATTTTCGGCCAGAATAGGGAAAGTCACAGTTTTTCACACGGTATAAAAAGCGAACGGAGAGGTCCACGTCTACTCTCTTTGGTCTGGGTGACGATCAGTCATCGTAGTCGTGTATCGCATCGTAATTTAGCCCCATCAACGATTGTCGAAAATGTCAACATCCGGTTATGACCGGTTATGACGTGAGCCTGTTTGGGAGGGGGTGAGTGAGCCAGCGAGGTCATCAATGTGTCGATTTGTTGCTCTCTACTGGTAGAACTGTATTATGGGTTTAAAAACCCAATCAGATCATTTATTTGAATGAAAAATTACAAAAAAAAAAAAAAAAAAAAAAACGCAAATTGCTGGCACTGGGGGAGTACTTTATGAAAATACTCTTGGCACTGAAAGAGTTAACATCCTACTTAATCACACTACGTCCATGGGAGGCACACTGTTGTCAACAACAAATTCCATCAAAAACACGATAAAAACTAACAAAAATAAATAAATCCACGGACTCCATGTAGAAATCACCTAAAAACACGATAGAAACAAAAAAAATAAAGTTCCGTACGGACACACCATTTTGACCAGATTTGATAGGGTCACACGTTTGAGTATAACACCTGGAGCAACGTCTCTGCCGCGTATGCCGTGAGCTGACCTGATTTAAGTACTTAAGTACAATACTTAAGTAAATGTACTTACTTACTCTACACCACTGTCTCCGACTTATCATCGCACCGTCCAAATCTAATAACCATCCCGTTCCCTGACGGCACACAGGCAGCACATGATGGACATCCGGCTGGAGGCGGAGCGGCTGGTGCGGACCATCGACCGCCTCATCGCCGACACGGCCAGCGTCATCGCCGAGGCGCGCGTCTACGTCTCCAACGGCGACCTGATGTTCGCCCGGGTGGGCGCCGAGGACGGCGGCGGCGGGGGGCAGGGGGAGGAGGGGGGCCGGATCAGGGAGCACGAGCTGCTGTACCGCATCAACGCCCAGATGATGGCCTTCCGCAAGGAGCTGCAGGCCTTCATAGACAAGCTGGAGGGGCCCAAGCCCCACCGAGAGGCAGAGGAGCCCCTGTCGGTGAGTGTGTGTGTGTGTGTGTATTACTGTACTTGTGAGAACCAAATGTCCCCACAAGTTTAGTAGAATATTAGAAACATACTATTTAGAGGTTAGGTTCATTCCCTATATACACCATGAGAGTTATGGACAGACACTGATATAAACGGCAACTGGTTGTTGATTGATTGAAAATGTTATTAGGCAAAAGAATGTAAAACAACACAGTTACATTTATAATACTTTTGTCTAAAAGGTCCGACCAAAAAAAGTCCTTGAGGACTTGTTTCCGTTGGGGTCCTCAGAACTGGAGGCACAGAACTGCAATGCGGTACTTCTAGGTTTTATTAGTCCCTATGAGGATATTAAAGCCACATCAAATCGACAGGAAGAGGGTAATTATTACTATGGTGATGTTAGTTATGGAAAGATTCAGATTGGGGTTAGGTTTTTAGAATTGGGCAATTAGGGATAGGCCTACCGTATACATACAGATTACTAGGGTTAGGGTGAGGGGTACAGACAGTATGGTTGTGTTTGTGGTCATGGTTAAGGTTAGCGATAGATTGGACCAGCAGTTTAACCCATTAAAACCAGGAAATCATCTGACATTTTAGCGTTGGCCATTGAAAATAGCAAATCCACAAGCTCTCAGACCGTCACTTCGTGCCGCGTGGCGAGCTTGTACATCTGCTATTTTTGAACATTTTAGAAAAATCTTGTAAGTGTTTGAAAAAAGGTTGAATCATTTTGATCTTCATCTGGGTGGTCCCTGGCACAAAACCTTTTCAGATGGGGGTCCGCTGTGTGTGCGTGTGTCACATACAAGCCTACAGTGGAGACACTTGAACCTAATTTACAGTGTGTGATTCAAGCTGTGACTCATAGCTCCGGTAGTATCTAGTACAGAGCCATGAACCATAGCTTGGCTCGAACAGTATAAATTAGACTTCAAAAACATCCAGAATGTCTCCTGTGGCTTAATAAAGAATCAATTCAAAAAGCCTCACGTGATCTGCAGGCACGTTTCAAAGGTGTCATTGAGATGTGTATCTGCATCTAAACCACATGTTGTCGCCGTCCGTTGGAAAACGTGTACGTCCAAAACTGTTACTTTTCAGGGAATGGAAAATAACAAACCTGTGTTCCAATGGATCCAATGTAGGCATCAACTTACACCAGGGGTCTTCAACATGGGGTCCGGGACCCCTAGGGGGTCCTCAGAGTTACTAAGTTTTAGATTAACCACTTGAACCCTAGCATCCCTTTTCTGAGAAGAACTTTAGCCAAAAATAGCAGATCTACAAGCTCACAACGCCTCGCTCTGCGAGGCGTTGTGAGCTTGTAGATCTGCTATTTTTGGCAAAGAGGTAGATGAAGAGGTAGATGAAGGTCCCTGCTTCATCTCTCTCTCAGCTAGGGGGTCCCTGGCCTGAAAACGTTGAAGACCCCTGACTTACACGATATACAATGAAATCTACGGACACTCTTGACCACTTTCACAAACAACTATTAATACATAAATAAGAATTGCTTTTGTGTAACACTAGTATGACGAGGGAGGCCATTCATTTACAAAGAAGAAAGAAAGTAAAGAAAAGTGGAGATATGAGGTTTCCGTCCAACAGCAACGATATGCACAATAATTGAAATGAGTTGCATTATTACTGTGAAGCAATAATATTAACATTAATATTAATTTAATGTTAATTGCATTACATTCTCAACTACTGGTAGTGAAGGGCAGTGACGCATTGCTGACTGTAATGGCAGAGTGAGGGAGAGGTCAGGCACAGAGAAGGTCAAAGCTTACTAAAGGACACTTCTGTGTATATATATACAGTATATATTGCTGTCAGGCAGAAACCTCTTATCTCCATGTTTTAATTGTTTGTGTTTTTTCGTAGATTAACGCCCTACTTCATCATTTACAGCGTCAAGTATCAAAAGCACTTTGGCTGTTTGAAAATAGCCGGTCTACAAGCTCACAGCGTGTCGTGAGCTTGTAGATCTGCTATTTAAAACAAATAAAAGTAAAAAAGACTTTGAAAAATGTTTTGGACAACATTTTAACAACACAAATCTTGCATGGCACAAGATATTTTCAGATCCGTGGCCGAATACATATTAAATTGGGGGTCCTTGACATGAAAATATTTGAGAACCACTGCTCTAAAAACAACATTAGACAATAAAGATTGACTGAACCTGCCCTAAGTCGCTTCTTTTGGGGCTTCTTTTCATAGACCTGGTTGCTTGTTTCTCTCACAAAATCGGGCAACACTGGTATCTACACTTAAAGCATGTCAGCAGCGTGTCTTGAACAGTGTTGCCATGTCTGCTTATTATAAGCGAATTTGGGCTTGTTTTTCTTTAAGTTGCTTGTTTTTTGGGGCTTGTTTCTAAAGTGTAGTTGATTATTTGGGCTTGCTTCAATTTTTTTTGATTATTGTTTAAACCAGTGGTTCTCAACCATTTTCATGTCAAGGACCCGCAAATGAATATGTATTTGTCCACGGACCCCCATCTGAAATTATAATTTGTGCCAGGGACTCCCTGTACCACATTTGTGTTGTTAAAATATATTTGAAAAATATAAATACTTTGTTTAGCTCAAAATCTTTTTGAAAATAAGTAAATAAATATTTTCAAATGTACATAGGTTTGTAATGCTCATGTGGCCTAGTCGCTTCTTTTGGGCTTGTTTTCATATACCTGGCTGCTTGTTTCTCTCACAAAATCTGGCAACGCTGGTATCTACACTTGCAACATGTCAGCACTCAGCAGCGCATCTTTGATGTTGAAATGTTCTCTGAATTGCGTTTCTTTCCTCTTCCTCGCTCACTCCTCCCTCCTCCCCCTCCTCCTCCTCCACACCCAGATGTTCCAGCCCATCATTTTACTCATCCTCATCCTCGTCTTGTTCTCCTCGCTGTCCTACGCCACCATCTTTAAGCTGGTCTTTCTGTTCACCCTTTTCTTCGTCCTGTGATCATAAAACACATCCCCTGAACCAGTTATCACCTTTTGTTTTTGCTCTGTTGTCGTCGTTTGTTTTCTTTGTTTGTTTATTTTTGTTCACTCCCCCCTCCCCCCTCCCCAACATTTGTTGCCAAGGTTACCAAAAGCATAGGAAAAAGAGCCCACACTTGCCGCAGCCACAGCTGCATTCCAGGAAGTACGTCTAGGTTTGACGCCCCGAAGACTTCATTACCCATAACGCATCGCTGCTGCTCACGTCTAAACCCTGGAGAAGGTGAGTTGTTAATCTTCCAGATATCTGCATCAGCTTCCAAAACAGTTTATCCCCTCCTCCCCTCTCCTTGGGCTCCAAATAAGTACTTAAAGGGATAGTTCACCCTAATTCTATCGATTAGTCACCCCATGAAGACTTGAATTCATGGATATTTTTTTAGTTTTTGTCGCATTCTTAAGCCACTAATTTGATGACCAGCGGATCGGTAGCCAGACAGCGGTTCCGGTAGGAATAGGGACGCTATATACTACGTTGTATGCCGAATTAGCAAAACGAGTCGATCTACAAGCTCACAACATGTCGTGAACCCGAGATGTGAGCTTGTACAGTAGATCTGCTATTATCACTACTTTTTGGGGTTGGGGTTTGGGGAAGATTTCTTTTTTAGATTCATCAGTTTCCATTCATCAGCGCCCATACCCTAGGTGGGGTTGGTGAAAGGGCCTTTCTGTGTGGAGTTTGCATGTTCTCCCCGTGTCCCCTAGGGTAGGTACCCTCACAAAAGGGTCATAATTGTTTATGAAACACAGCGCTTGTTGTGCAACTTGTTGTGCAACTTGTTGTGCAACTTTTTGATTACGGAAGCCTAAAAGGCAAGCAGAAATTACATTTTTATTTACATGTTCCAATGTTCAACACCAAAAACACAAATTAAATCGTTAAATTGCAATTATTTGCGTGACAATTAATCGTCAAGTTAAATGTGTAATCGTGACAGCCCTGGTAACAAGGCCACAAGAGAGCCGGGAGCTGGAGCGTCATTCATTCAGAAGCTACTTTAAGGACAGCCTTTTACTCTGGATGCTAAATATACTCGCTTCAGTCATGTGTTGATTCTGTTTATTCCAGAGCAACTCGTCAGTTTGCCGTGCTGCTGTCATCACTACACTGTTACATATGGTAAGAATTATTTTGGTTTTATTTACTCCCTGTATGCAGTCATGGAAAGTAACCAAGTACTGTACTTAAGTAAAATGTTGAGGTATTTTTAGTTTACTTGAGTATTTCCAATTTTCAATACTTTTACTTCTACTCCACTACATCCCAGAGGCAAATATTATACTCGTACTACACTACAATTATTTGACCACTTTAGTTACTAGTTACTTTGTAGATTTAGATTACAAAACATACCTACACAACTTCAGCCCTTTGGCCATTTAAAAATAGCCGATCTACAAGCTCTCAACGCGTCGCAATGCGACGCGTTGTGAGCTTATAGATCTGCTATTTTCAAAAGATTTTAATCATTTTACACATTTGAAAACATGTAAAATCGGCCATTCTGCAAAATGACTACTTAACGTAATTTAAGTATTTTGATGCCTATACTTTTGTACTTTTACTCAAGTACATTTTGGATACATGACTTTTACTTAACAGAAGTATTTCTACATTGTGGTATTGATAACTTTTACTCAAGTAAAGAATGTGAGTACTTCTACCATCACTGCCTGTATGCTGTGTTTGTAATGACTAGTGCCGACGATGTCCGTTTGGGAAGGATGCCCGCTGGGGACGCATGCCCCCTCCGCACCACGCTGTCAGAGTACCCGTAGTACCCGTTTGGTACTTAGTCCAGTAACCATTATCAGAGTGCTTAGGAGGTAGGGCTGTCAACTTTCCTCAGAAATGATATTCGAATATTGGTCTTAAAAATTGGCAGATATTCGAATATATTCGAATATTATTATTATTATTATTAAAACATTTATATAAAATATATATATATATATATATATATATTTTTTTTTTTGACAGAAAAAAGTGCTCGGATCCAATAAAACATATCTTTTGTTTGTTTTTATAACTTGATACATTGTTTTTTGTATTGTCCCTGTCAAATAAACATTTTTATTTATTTTTTATATTCAAATATAAATTTTCATATTCGAATATACATATTTCCCCCATATTCGAGGAATATTCGATATTCGAATATTAATTCACCAGCCCTATTAGGAGGCCAGTCTGTGACGTCAGTACTTTGATGTGCGTCATTATGGCATACTGATGACATCAGGGATCTCCATACATGGGCATAAAAGGGACACAGACAGACAGACGCACGCACAGACCAAGGGCCCAGCATCAGGGTTGCCAGATCTGCTTATTATAATTTCCCCGCATGATTTTATTTGAAAATAGCTGTATGTGGCCCATAGTCGCTTATTTTGGGCTGGTTTTCCTAGACCTGGTTGCTTGTTTCTCTCACAGAATCTGGCAACACTGCCCAGCATCCGCCTTTGAAATTGAGTCTATATTATATAGGAAGTGACAGTCCATATGAATGGCCTGTAGTTTCTCTGTTTTACCCCTGCTGGTGTCAGAAGAAATAACTCTCAATGCAAGCGGGTGGGTTTTTGCCACTAACTTTAGACTTGATTTTATTACTTAATTAACATTGTCATAAATACTACACGCTTCCAGTCGCTAGTTTAAAGTCTTCATTCAATCACCATGATATGCGTTTCGGTAAATTATTGTCCCATTTATTTTAAAATTGATGATAAAGTAGGGTGTGCTCTAGGAGGGGTAGGATGATTTGATTGACAAGCTACACAACCAATAAGGATAAGGATAATTCCTTTTAACAGGACGTTCATGAAAGTCCTTGCGGGCTTGTTTCCAATGAGGGCCTGTGAGCAATTAGGGGTTAAGAGTCTTGCTCAGGGACAAATTTCATTTCATCGACACATATGCTGGCCTGGCCTGGAATCGTATCTGGGGCAACCAGGGCCTCTGGCTCCCTAGGCGGGCTCACTAACCACTCAGCTATGGCCGCCCCCATTAGGCCCCCTATGGCCCCCCCCCCCTATGGCCCCCCCCACCAATAGCATTCCGGTTGCTTAGGATATGACGCGGTATAATCTCTCAAGAACAGATTCTGCTCTGCGTTTGAATCTGTCGGTAGCCGTGTTGACAACCCGTGCACATTGGCTACAAGTGGGCGTGCCATCAGATCAGGAAGCAGGCTGCGCTTTACTCAATCAAATGTAGTGGGCGGGATTTACGTGTGTGCCGTTCGTTCCCCACTGGAAACAAACCGAAACTCATTTAACAATAGCGTCCTCGAAGCCGACAAAACCACGGAAAGTTAGTTAATTTTAAATTGCTCTTTCATCATAGAAACAAGTGGGCTTATAACCAAAACGATCCATGTTCTTTGGGAGAAATGGTGTTAGTGTTCCGTGGAGAAATATTGTTAGTGGGAATGAAAACATAGTCGCACCACCGGAAGTGAAAGGCTGAAGGCAGACCAAAACCCCGGTTTCCTTGAGCACGGGTCGTCCGTTCAGCTCATAGAGGTATAATATAACTAGAGGGCGGATTGCTATAGCTATCATTTCAATGAATGTGCTCAGTGGCGTTTTGAAGCACCCGGAAACCTGCCGGAAGTAGAATTATTGGTTCGATTTTGACCACACGTAGAGTTATGAGCATGCGCACTAGTGTCCTTTTTGCGTTCTACGACAGCCCGTGTGTCAAGGATTGAACGCGAGATATTTATTAAATACACTCGAGATGCATATTTATATGTAAATGCATATGTATGTATGTATGTATAATATGTTTAGATATTTATATGTATAAATATAAATATCTCTCAGTATGTTTTGCGCGTGCATGTATTTCTCCCCGCCTGCAGTTCCAGCTTTGGCCACTGGGGTGGCAGCTTCAATGTTTCTCAGCAACTCTGGGGGCTTGGTTCAGCTCCGCCCAGAGCCAAATGAAGTAAAAAACAGCAGATGGTGCTGTTTGTCCTTTTTATTTGGCGATGGGTTCCCAGATTGGACGCGGTATGACGCGATATAGAAAGATGGCGGATTTGAAATTGCTGAAAGATAGGCTTCATTTACGGTCTTTAGAGTCTATGGGCGTTAACTCTGTCCATTCTGTTTACAGTCTATATGGCACAGACAGGCAGACAGAGACGTATGGACTTTCGGTTCTGGACGGCCGCCCGGTCCAACTTAAGCCCAACGCACCCTCGGGTCCTCTGTGATGTACTCTTGGCAAGTTTGGAGTCGGATCGGTCAGACTCCTCAGTGTTTGAGTCACGCACGAGATAGACAAGACAGCAGACACAGAGTCTGAGCGTTTATGGATGTATAGATAGACTAGGCCAGTGGTTCTCCAACCAACGGTCCGGGTACCACCAGGGGTCCTTGAGGGGGTTCCAGGTGGTCCCCAGCTAAATGATGGAGAGTTACTGTAGTAACCAAATGGACCCTTATAGATCTTTAACTCTTGAGAGCTTAAAATGAAACCGTTTCATTTTACGCTCTCAAGAGTTAAATTATTGTTAAACATCTGCATTACTTAACACATCACCCGCCAAGGTATTAAACATCGTTTGTTATCCCCTTGCCAGCGTAATTACCTTCGTCCGATGAATTTTGAAACGCCGTGGAGGCGACATTGTATTCCAAAAAAACAAAAAAGGCGGAGGGAAGGGGTAAGAGGAGGGATCTGTGTATTCAGACGGACCACAACAATCCAACCGCGATCCGCCATTTTGGGGCTGGGGCTCGGTGGTTTTCAACGCAAAAAACAGAAACTGAGTTAGGCCTACAGACTATTTCTGAAAATCCCATAGTCAGGGTGGGCGGAAGTGACGTTTTTTGGAATGATCTCACATCCACGTACTTCTTCTCTCATTGACGATGGATCATCCCAGAGCTGTGTTACGGTGCCTAAAACAGCGTGCCAATTTTTTTTTGTAGAACGCATTTATGCGATTTGGCGGACAAGTGCGCTATTTAATAGAACGCATTTAATAGAGCACATTTAATAGAGCGCATTTAATAGAGCGCATTTAATAGAGCGCATTTTTGCGCGATTGGCAGGAAATTAGTTAATTTACAAGAAGTCTACACAATTAGTGAATGTAGAAGAAATATTCAAAGTCTTGTGTCTGAGAATCTCTAAATCTCATCGTACGGTGGCTCCGTAGCTCAAATGCAGAATAAATAATGGACCTTGACATGAAAAAGGTTGAAAACCGCTGGACTAGGCCAATGCCCGGGGAAACGATGCCATTTTGGGAACGCATGCCCCTTCCGGTTATGCAATACCCGTTTGTACCCAATTGTACCCAGTTGTAGAGGCTGCAGTTTCCCTTCTCTGACACCGGAGGGCAGCGCTGCACGAAATGTGTCTCCACCAGTTTGGAGAAGGCAGTGTGGTCACTTCCACTGTGTTCCAGACTCAACCCGCTCCTCCATGTCGAGCGCGAGGCGGTCAGCCGATGTCTCTTCACGACGGCCGCTCATGGTCATGTGACCTCTTTGCAGCGGTGATTCTCAACCTGTGGGCCGGCGGACCACCGGTGGGTCGCGAGGGTACTGTGTGGGCCCCCCGCCAAATAATCATCAAAACACTAGGAATTGAATTATCATAATATATATGTATATATATTTTCATTCAAATCTTGAAAAACATGTTTTCGTAGCGATATTGATAATTAAGAACTTAATCACCCATCACACTGTCAGTTGTTTAACACATTGTGTGCCAGAGGTTTATTAAATTAGGGTCCGTTCAGTGCCTGCATATCTTCCATCCACTTACGTTGATATGTTTCGTGCTGTAGAAGCCCCGACGCGGAAGTGCATGTAAACAAAGCGTGCGTGCGAGACGGCGGAGGGTCCCGACTAACGCCTGGAACAATAATATTTCTAACGCGATCCTCCATTGCAGAGTGATCGCCGATCGAAAACGGCTCACTTCCACCACGTTAAAAAGAAATAGGAGATATTAAGCTTTTAGTCAAGGAGTTAACATTGGAGCGGCCGACCGGAAGGATTTTTGACATGGATCCACATCCGGCCTCTCCTTCTCAGAGACTCCTTGGATGATCCCAAAGTTTCGTTAGAGCGCCCCACGTATAAAAAAAAAATGGGCCAAAAACGGTCCGGACCGTTTATGGCCCAGCTCTTAGTGCGGCACTCGCTATGAGCCGTCTATGTAAGATCTTTTACACAAGCCTCCCTCCAACCCCCCCCCCCCCCCCCAACCCCCAGCCCCCCTTAATTGATGGCCGTGACGGTCAAGGAGTGACAACTGTCTTCCGGGAATCCGCCGGTAGTGTCACGACGAGTCGAGAACAGTCACCTCCCTTCAACTTCAGTCTACTGTAGTCTGACAAGCTGCATGTGTAGTTCTAATTTATTATAATTATATTTTTGGGGTATATGACGCTCCCCCCCCTTTTTTTGACAAAGTTTGCCACAGGGTGTTGTCATGTGATATTCTGCAGTTTGTACCAAACCAAAGCTGACAAGTTAACGTACTACAAATGAAGTTTGTGATTTAAAAACTTGCCCAGGTAATGCCAGGCATCTGTTTGGTAACCTTTTTTTGTGAACAGTCTCTCCTAAAGATAGACACTGTCACAATATTGTTATTGTTATTCACAAAGCCACATAAAGTACACTGTCAAATCTATGTTAATCTGTTAATTGAGAGTACACAAAGAGTCCATTTTGGTTCCATGTGTGCACTCACTGAGTTAAATTAACACTGAGCATGTTTACTGTGTGTGTGTGTGTTTGTGTGTGTGGGTGTGTGTGTTTGTGTGTGTGGGTGTGTGTGTGTGGTTTGTGTGTACACCTATTTGTCATCTCTTGGAAAAAATACATCGCAGCTCAGGATGGTCACAAGACAAAATCTGCCAAGCATCCCAAAGCAGAGTAGCAACAGAGAAGCCCATTGGCTAAAGGGGCCGTAGCAGCTGAAATAGCTATATAAACACTTTCCCTCTCTCTCTCTCTCTCTCTCTCTCTCTCTCTCTCTCTCTCTCTCTCCCTCTCTCCCTCTCTCTCTGTCCCTCTCTCTCTCTCTCTCTCTCTCTCTCTCTCTCTCTCTCTGTGTGAAGCCTTGTAATTATAGCCAGGATGGCAGTGACGACAGTTGTCCCATCGAGACTTCAAATGCTGGAATAAATTTGACATTATGATATTTGATCCCGGCTCCAATGACAAGCCGCACGTAAACACTGGGAGTGGGGGGGGGGGGGGGGGGGAGGGGGGGTGCAGTATAAAGACCGGGGGGGTACTCCCGTTTGGAACAGAAGTTGTTTACTCCCTCCCAGCGCAAGAGCAGCAGATCCGTGGGGGTCTGGGACTTTTATTACACCAACGCTATACCGGGGGCGGGACAAGGAGGGACCCTTTTAAAATCCCACCACCGGAGCCTTTTTTACGCAGCGTAATAGAGACAAACCCCGCGGAGAGCGCACGGCTTAGGGACTGTCCCGCCGGAGTGGACACAGACCGCACATCCACACTGTTGTGGTTCGTCGCTCGTCAGACCACGCTATAGAGGATTAACATTGAAAAGGCTGCAAGAATTGCATCTTTGATCACGGTAAGGCTTACTGGGGGTTCGTTGTGATTTGTTGTAGTATTGATAAAGACACATTGATTGATTGATTCGATTTTACATTTTGCAAATAGTACAGTGGTACGTTTTTACAATGATGCTAAAAGGACAACACAAAAATCCCTGACGGCTCGTTTTCCATTGTACAATTTCAGCATGTGTAATGATAATAATACATACGATTTATATAGCGCTTTTCTAGGTACTCAAAGTCGCTTTACAGAAACAAGATAAAAACAACTTTATTAGGAAGAACTAGTATCTAAAAAAAAGTTTACAAATTATAAAAGAAAGGTAAACAAAAGGGGGGGGGTCGGGATTTACAGTACATGTGTCTTGTGTTTGAGCAGTTCATGTGTAGTTTGTACGTTTTTTTTATTCTGTCACCCTCTGTTTTATGGCAGTCTCTTGCTGGCCGCTGCCAGAGACAACTAGTTTACGATGCATAGTTACAAGTTTATAAATATCCACACAGTGCATGCTCTTGCATCACAACGTGGGAGGGACCTGTCTGGATTGTTCGAGTACTTTCAACAGGGGGATACTCATCAATCATATATTCCATTCTAACAAAACTAACAAAAAAAAACACTTTTGAATGTTTTAAGACTAATTTGTTTGTCTCTAGATCAGTGGTTTTCAAGCCTTTTCATATCAAGGCCCATTATTTATTCACCATTTGAGCCACGGAACCACCGTTTGATGAGATTTAGCCTCTCAGACCCAAAAACTTAGAATGTTTTGTTATCGTTATCGATTTTGTCCACAATTCCATGCTGTATTGATGTTGGTATAGGAGAGATAACAGGCAAACGTTGATCAAAATAGCAATTATTTAATCAAGTAATGCAGATGTTTAACAATTATTTAACTCTCAAGAGTTAAAGATCTATAAGGGTCCATTTGGTTACCAACTCTCCATTATTTAGCTGGGGACCACCTGGAACCCCCTCAAGGACCACTGGTGGTCCCCGGACCACTGGTTGAAGACCACTGCTCTAGATGATGCTTTATGTACGATCATTTAGAGATGTATTGCGCCCTGGCCTTATTGATTATCCGACGGCGCTGCGCACAGATGAGCTCTGCATATTTCAAGTGAAATATGAGCCGCAAAAGAAAATGTGTCATTGAAGCGTGAACGCATCTGGGTAAGGTAACACCGCGCGGGGCATGTAGAGGCGCCTTTTTGGACGCTTAACCCCCCGCGTTTGAAAGATGGGGGGCGCTGCGCGCAAAGGCACCACATAGTGAAATCCTCAATGTTCATTTTCAATCAGAATGTGTTCAAATGGAGCCAAACGGGGTCCATTTGGTTGCATTTTTTTTTTGGTACACCCTCTGAGTTAAATGAACGCCGTGGATGTTATGTGCGGTGTGAAAGGTCAGGCTGGTCTAAAATGACCACACGGCTCAACGGGCGATGTCACGCGACACATGGTGTGTGTCCACACGTGCCCCGTAGATACAGGCCGCGACCATGACAGTATATGCTCCACATTTTTTGGAGAAGAATGCCGAAGGCAAACCAGGCCATAAATATCTGACCTTTGTGAAGGACGGGAATGCAGTCAATCCTTCCGTTATGTTCTCCTGTGTCACCTAACAGGCAAATCCATGTTCGTCTTAACATGGAATGGAATGGAATGGAATGGAATGAGCGGACCTGAATTTGAATACAGTGGTCCTCAAACTTTTTTAAATTGTTTTATTTCAAAGACCCCCAGTTTGGTATGCATTATGATTAGACCACGGACATCATAATGCAGAGAGCGCACAAATGGAACCAAATGGATTTGTGCCCTCTCAAGAGTCACAGACCTGTCATTTTAGCTGAGGACCCTCTGGAACCCCTCAAGGACCCCCCGAAGGGGGGGGTCGTCCCCGAGTCCTTTTACCAGCTGTAACCAACCATCGTCTTCCCCATCTCTTTGCAGTGCTTCCAACACCTCCGTCCCTCCTCCTTCCCCTCTGTCGACCCTTCGGCTGACTTGTGGCAGGAAAGTGAGCAACACACCGGTGTGGGCGGGATAAAAAGGGAGTTTCGTGTCACACGCGTGCGGTCGGCGGCATCATTGTCGTCATGGCGGCCATCGACCTGCAGCGGAGCCTGGAGCACGGTGGGGGCCACCCCCGTGCCGCGGACACCTTCGACTCGGAGATGCAGGAGTGGGAGGACCAGCTGCACGACATGCAGAGGAAGATAGAAGAGGTGAGTGTTTCATTCGACATTTCTGGTTGATACCGATAACAACGGTGCTTGTTATAGTCGATAACCGATATTTACGGTTATCGACCGTAGTTCACATTTACCATTACCTCTCTGAAAAAAAGGTATATACTGTAACACTGAATATAAAAAAAGCAATGCCTCTTTATTCCAAAACTAGGGATGCACCGTATTGACATTTTGGCCCAAATCCCAACATTAAAAGGTTGAATATAGTATTTTTATATACTTTTTTTAAACGTTCCAACTCGTTGACCCTTTTGAAATCTTCCCCAGAAAACGCTGATTGAATCTGCGTCCTTCATCGTCACAAACATAAATATTATAAAATAAAATACTGTCCAAAAACCGATATATATTATTTTGATACGATATTGCATGTTTGCAACATTGGCCGATATACCGATATGATGACGGATTAAATCATGCATCCCTAATTTGGACCATTTTTGTAACGCCGAGAGGGTACAAAATGTAACCAAATGGACCCTGTAGCGTGACATGCAGAGAGAAATAAGTTAGTCTTGATTTAACTATGTGTAACTCTCGAGGGAGGTGATCGATGTAACCTTTTTGTACCCTCTCAGAGTTTGAATGAAAAGTGTCTCATTTTCTGTTGGAGGCCAGTGGAACAAAGATTGTGATACTGCTTTTGGCCCGTTTCTCCATATACTGCCAGTGGGATCTATGCACTGGGGAACTCAACACCTACTGGATTTAACATGTCAGCATATCAAATCCAGTGTTCCTTTACCCATTCAATCCGGGAACGCATCTGTGTCACTTTAGATTTTTTTGCTATAGCCTATAACCATTATTTCATACTTTGGCTATTCGAAAATAGCAGATCTACTTTTTTTGCTCCAAACGTCTGACTTTAGGGGGGAATTACGATTCAGCGAGAGAGAGAGAAATAACTTCCCAAAGAGCGTGACCACGAGGTGTCGGATTAGCTTAGCTTAGTTTGGAATGGATCCAAAACTGTGACATCTGTGTTGTCGGGCAGACATGACGGTTGTGTTATTATCACACAGCAGAACGTTGCAGCCGGAGTGTGTGTGAACACTCTCACACTTTGGGGTCTAACGGTTTTGTTTCCGCATTATCAAGGTCTTTCCCAGTCCCGAGAGGGGTGTGTTAATTGCCCGTGCATACGCCTGTGTGTGTGTGTGTGTGTGTGTGCGTACATGTGTGTGTGCATTTGCGTGGGTGCGTGCGTGAGTGTGTGTGTGTGTGTGTGTGCGTGCACTACAGTTCCATAATAAACTCTTGGCAGCACAGTCGCTGCCCCGACCTCGTGTCCCCACTGGAGCAATGATACAGACAGATGTTAACAAGCTAATTAAACAGAGATGTGCTGACAGACACGCTTACGCGCACACACACACACACACACACACACACACACACACACACACACACACACACACACACACACACACACACACGCAGAGAGCCTTCAAGTCTGTGTTGGGGAAAAGGAAACGCATGCTCTCTCAGAGCGAGGCAACATGTGAGGAACGTTAAATATAGTCGGGTTGTGCAACGTTTTTGGCGCTAATAATAAGAGCACTTTGCAGTGTAAACACGGTGTCCACGCCGTAGAGCCGCTTGGGTCACGTACACAGTATATTAAATGGTGTTCATGCAACCACTTTCAACCTGGTCTCCATGTTTTGGGTCTATTTGTTACGGGGGGGTCTTTGAAATTTAAAAAAGAAGTTTGAGTACAGCTTTACAGTGCATTTATTGTATATGATACATGTGTCCAGGGTTGCCAGATCTGATTATTATAATTTCCCCGCAATATCTTATTTGAAAATAGCCGATCTACAAGCTCACAACGCGTCGCATCGCGACGCGTTGTGAGCTTGTAGATCTGCTATTTTCAAATAGCTGATGTATATGTTAAAGTGCTCATGTTGACCCATAGTCGCTTCTTTTGGGCTGGTTTTCCTAGACCTGGTTGCTTGTTTCTCTCACAGAATCTGGCAACACTGCACGTGTCATACAAAACACATATCTGAAGGAACGTCTCAAGTCTCGTTTTGCTTTCTTCCGTTTGCAGCTGTACAATGAGGTTCAAGCCCGCAGGGGAGGAAGCGATGTCGCCGACGACAACGGCCCGAAAAACGGCGTGGGGGCGGAGTTTGGCCCGGGGGGGCGCAGCGGCAGCGGCAACGCCTTCTTCGGCGACCGCCGCGGCGGTGGCGGCGGCGGCGAGGGCGGCGGTGGCCCCGGTGCCGTCACCGTGCCAAGTCACCACAACGGCAACGGCTGTAACCGCGCCCTGAGTCAGCAGAACGGCTACGGCCGTTGCCACGACAACGAAGTGTCACAGATCGGAGACTTGCTACAGGATTACTTGGGTCAGGGCAAAGGGATGGACCGGAAGAACAGCAGCAGAACTCGCCGCGTGGTGAGTGCAGAAAACTAGCCACGCTAGCCATGTTTTTTTCGGCCGATATGGTCCATGGTCATATCGCCTGATATGTTGATACTAGGGCATTAACGAATAGTGATTTATGGTATTCGAATTATTCGACCCAAAAGTATTCGAATAGTCGATTATTCGGTTTGATTATAAAAAATAAAAAAAAATAAAACATTTAAAAAAGTTTTTTTTTTTTTTTTTTTTTTTTCAATTACATTGATGACTCGACTCAAGGAATGCGAGTTGACGTCACACCAGAGCTCACAGCTGCGTGTCTGCTCTAGAAAAGCCACTAAAAAAAAGAAAATCTAAAAAAAAAAAAAAAAAATGCTTTTTTTTTCTTTCTTTTTTTTTTTCCGAATAGTCGAATAGTGGTTTGATAGTCGAATAGTCGGTTTGATATTCGAATATTCGAATATTCGACTATTCTGTGAATGCCCTAGTTGATACCGATATTGCAATACCAGTTCTATTATTCAATACGCCGCTTCGCGGTCTCGCCATGGGAGAGAGCCCCCTCTAGCGCGAACACAGAAGTGTTAGAGGTAGAGGGCGCTCTCCCATAGCGAGACCTCTCGCTTCGTATTTCATAGAACCAGGGTTACGCTAGTAACCTATCGTTTCCAACAGTAGGTTTGACCATATACCTGTTTTACTGTGATGTGTGCAGATAAATAAAACACTGCTTTGTAACGAGCTGATTTAGTAGGTGATCTGTCCAATACCGACATTTATCGTCCGATACCGATATGATGACTGATGTATAGTGCATCGCTACAGAAAACGTCTACGGCATTGCTGTATTGGCATTTGCACTTCCGACGAAACCAGAAACTGGAGCCCGGGGTTGAGTCCCTAAACATATTGATTACACTATGCTGGTTCCTACAAGTCTGCCAAACAGAGAACGGGTCCCCCGAAAGCAGATCCTTTTTAGACACTGCTTTCACCTGCTGTCTTCCTTGACCTGTAGACTGACAGACCATTCACTTAAACCTTTCGAAAGGGCTCGGTTAACGGAGACTCAGGCAATGACTGTAGCCCACAGAACTGCACTCAGTGGTGGGTAGAGGCACCAGTTTGCTTATCGGTCTACCAAAAAATGTATAATAATAATATGGACCCAGATTTGATTGTCTTTTATCTTGTGGTCTTCAGCACTTTGACCAGACAGTCAGGGTGAGCCAGGATCTCCCTGCATACCAGGATGGGATGAACAGAGGGCCTGAAATCGAAAGGTGAGGTTTTTGGCTTTCTTTTTCTGTTACTTAAACCAGTGAATTTGGCTATGATATTGTCGCTGTCTGACAGAAACCAGCCAACTCCATTGGCTGCTCAAACTTTCTGCTAAACCAGCAACCAGCAACTCCAACCAAAGGGGGGGTGGAGTTATGGTTTTGCTGGCTCCAGTCTCCACCCCCTTTTGACCTCCAACCTCATTGTGAGCTTGGAGGTCCATTTAGCTGTTCTTATCAATGATGAACAAAACCTCCTAACTCCACTTTTTGGATAGGATAGGATAGGATAAAACAATGGTTCTCAGACTGGGGTCCAGGGACCCCCAGGCGTCCTTGAGGAGTTACGGATCTGTAACTCTGAGAGTGTACAAATGGAACCAAATGGACCCTTACGGGTCTAGCTATAGTGTAAATTGGGGTTCCAGAAATAGAATCTATGTTATCAAATAGGGGTCCGTGCCGTGGCCTAGTGCATATCAAACCGGGGGGGGGGGTCCTTGAAATGAAAAAGGTTGAGAATCACTATCAACATATTAAACCATGTATGACCTGCTATTTAACTGGTTTGCGTTTTTGTTGTCATGCCAGGATGAGCCAAGAGCATTTCCCGGGCGGCTGTGAAGACGCCGAGAACAGGAAGAACAGAGCGCCGCACGCCAAGAGCCACCCCGGCAAGGAGAGCTCTCCCAACAAAGAGAACACGGGCGCCAATAAGCCCCCCCTCCGCCAAAGAGACGCCTCCGCCGGGCCGCCGCCGCCCCGCGCCCAGCAGCTCCCTAACGGGCCCTCCTCCTCCGACTCCCCCGCGCCGGACAGGAAGTCCTTCGCCCCCGGCGCCGCTCTGGCGGACAGGAAGTGCGGCAGCCCGTCCGTCCTCAGGAAGTTCGGCGCCATGCTCCAAGAGAACGAGGGCAAAACGCTCACCGACACCGGCGTGGTGACGACCCAGCAGCAGCAGCAGCAGCAGCCGGCGCCGCAGGCCCCGGAGCCCAGAGGCTCCACCCCTAGCTGTCAGCGCAGGGGTCTTGGCGCCGCCGGCAGGGCGCCCGCGCGCGTGCCTGCCCAGAAATGCCAGGCGGATTCCGACGCGGCGACGGAGCCCGGCCAGGAACGGGGGTTACTAATAGACTCGGGGAGACCGGCTCACGCGGAGCAAAGGCCCAAAGGACCTCGTCCTCCGCCGTCCCAGAGGAGGGCCCAGGTGGCGGGGAGCCCGAAACTCAGACCCAGGGCTAACAGCGGGGCGGACAGGGACACGGGACCGAGTCCTCTGGCGGAGAGGGCCAGGAGGTCCGCCGCCGCCGCCGCCGCCGCCGCCGAGCCCAGAGCGGACTATAGGAACTTGAGCGCTTCCTATGGTTGCGGCGGAGCTCAGAGGATGATACAGAAGGCCGGCGGCGCGCCGGCGGCGGGTCAGTCGGGGCCGCCGAGCTGCGGCCGAGGGAGGGACGACGGACTCATAGAGCTGCTGGACATGCTGGACATCCAACACGAGTACGGCTCGTCCTCCGGTCCCCGAGGTGGTGGACACACGTCTCACAGACAGGACGCACAGCAGGTGAGGTTATATTTGTAGGCCTGTGAATACGTGATACGTTTTCTGCGCGGATACTGCCATAGCAACAAAATCACACACACACACACACACACACACACTACAGTGGTGGAAAAAGTACTCAAATTCTTTACTTAAGTAAAAGTACCAATACTGCAATATAAAAATACTTTGTTACAAGTAAAAGTCCAGAATAAAAAAAATACTTGAGTAAAAGTACAAAAGTATTGGCATCAAAATGTACTTAAAGTACCAAAAGTAAAAGTACTAAATATTTGAAAATAGCCGATCTACAAGCTCACAACGCGTCGCGATGCGACGCGTTGTGAGCTTGTAGATCTGCTATTTTCAATTAGCATAGGTTTAAAATAGGTTTAAAGTAGTTAATGTATGTTTCATTATATCATAATTTATATCTGAAAAGTAACTAGTAACTAAAGTTTTCAAATAATTGTAGTGGAGTAAAAGTACAATATTTGCCTCTGAGATGTAGTGGAGTAGAAGTAAAAGTATTGGAAATTGGAAATACTCAAGTAAAGTACAAATACCTCAAAATTGTACTTAAGTACAGTACTTAAGTAAATGTACTTAGTTACTTTCCACCACTGCACACACACACACACACACAAACACATGCCTGCACGTGCACACACACATGCACACACACAATCCCCACTAGAGCTTGACCGATGGTTGATTTTTGGAGAGTTGTGGTTGTTTTGACCCATATTTTGAAAAACATATATTTCATTACATTAGACACTTTCAACCTGGCAACCCTATGATAATGGCCTATCGTTCTGGTTCTAATACATACGCACGCACGCACGCACGCACACACACACACACACACACACACACACACACACACACACACACACACACACACACACACACAGACTGAAAACGCTTCACTCAATCTAATCTTGTCTCCGCAGGGAAGCCCGGGTGAGTCATCCCCGTCGGCCGACAGGAAGTGCTTCTCCCGTCCCACGCGGCCGGCCAACCAGCGCCCTCCCTCCAGGTGGGCCGGCGGCCGCACCCCTGCCACCGCCCCCTCGGGCCCAATGTACCGCCCCCCAACTCCCCTGGCACGCCCCCCTAGCCCGATGACACAACAGAGCCCAAGTCCCACACGGAGGCAGCAGCAGCCGCCCACTTCGTATTGTCTTCACACCGAGACAGTCATTATGTGATAACCTGGTTCCTCTCACTACTGTAATACCTGCTACTGTACATATACCCCCCCCCCCCCCCCTTGACAACACACCTGTTGACAACACACTCTTCAAAGGAGTGCTTTAAGGTTATGTTCAGACTGGCAGCCCAAATCAGATTTCTTGACCTATCCATAGTGGAATCAGATTTTTTTTTTATCAAGCTTGAGCAGCAAATAAAATGGAAACTAATATTTGTGAATCAGATGTGAACCACATTCCTAGGTGGTTTGAAATGCGATTCAAATCTGGCTGTCTCGCTCGCTGAAAATAGCGGTTATGACACAGTATAAGTCAAGCATTACTTGTCGTTACGAGCTTACACCACAGCTCTCGATGGAGATAGGTATAGTACATCGTGGGTCTTCAACAAGGGGTCCAGGACCCCTAGGGGGTCCCCAGAGTTACTGCAGGGGGGGTGCGCCAAATCTTTGCGGGATCTTTACATTAACCACTTGAACCCTAGCATCCCTTTTCTGAGGAGAACTTTAGCCAAAAACAGCTGATCTACAAGCTGACAACGCCTCGCAGATTTTCGCCAAAGAGATTTGGTATGGGGGGAAAAAAGAGCAGACCAAGTACAAGTTTACTAAGTATTGAAGTGGTTAACTGAAGATACACGTTGGCATGAATCCAACACAACGCTACGCAATGATAGTGCTGTCAAACAAGTCTATGAAGCTGTCTATGAAATCTATCAAGAACAACAACATTTTATACAGTATGTAGCGGGGGTCCCTGCTTCATCTCTCTCTCTCTGCTAAGGGGTCCTTGGACTGAAAAAACATTGAAGACCCTTCGCAGTAGACGATGTCTGAATACACAAATAAATCGGATTTGCCCGCAGGTCTGAACGAAGCCTAAGAGAACGTCCAAGAAACGATCCACTGTCCTCGTCATGTGTCGTGTTCAGGACACAAATCATCTACAACGTCTGCAGTGTTGCTGTGGGTTTTTGTCCTTCTCCTATGCTGAAACCTTGTGACTAACACAACTCAACTTTCTTGTCCCTCCTGCCTTACTTTGACTTATTATTTTCTCTTTTTGTATTGAATTTCAGTTGGTCATGTATAACGATATTTAGCATGCCCCCCTAATTAGCGGGTGCATGTTTCTGTGTTAAACCGGATCCTTGCAGTTGCCATTTTGGCTCAAGTCCAACATGGTCAGCCAGCGGAGGTCGTTAAAAAGTTGCACCTGTGCTCCCAGCACAGCAGCCACATGCTGTGTATAGTGTGTTTTACTGTACCATATTGTCAAAAGTAACGTATCGAAGATATTCAAATAACAACCGTAAAAAAAAATTAAAAAAAATGTCCATGATGCAGTTGTGCTGTATATATATTTTTTGTTCTTGATAATAAACATTACAGTGCTTTGACATAACGACTTCATTGATCTGTGTGCCAGGGTTGCATTGCATTGTATGATGAATGTAATAGTTCATATCTGTTGTGTGTTGGTTCTGGGGCTGCTCCTTGCGTTCCAAGCAACTATCGATTTCTTTCTTGACTATAATTCTATCGATTACGTCTTCGATTAATCGAATCATCAAGAGTCGCGTCTTTCATATACAAATTAAGGAATCAGCATGGAACAATTAAAACTGATTCTTTATATTAAAACTAAATTCAACATTAGTTTGAGTAACCACTTACACCCTAGGTTAGTCTGTGAGTTACGGATACATCGTTCTCCAACGCAACTGCCATGCCTTCTCTTTGAATTTTCCTAAAACAAAAACTTTCTTAGTGAACAACCAACTTAACATGCAACATTCACACATCCAAAACAAATCTGGATTATTATCCTGGACCTTTTTTCAAATAAAGAATGTCTTACATCATCGTACAGTGGACAGTGAAAAACGAAATGAAACTCATCCTCCACAACTCCCGGGAATGCTTGTACTGTATGTCTACCAACCTCAACTGCAACTGGTTAGTTACTGTACTAGTTATATTGTATTGACTCTATTCTACCGTACAGATTGAATCAGAATCAACTTTATTGTCAACATCACAGGTTTACAAGAAGTGGGTGAAGAAAGTTGTTGTGCAAGCTCCATCGATGTTTTCAGGACGAGAAAAATAAAAGAGGCGGGGACAGGCAGAGAGAAAGAAATCAAAGAGTAAAAATATGTCAGTGATAGGCAAAAATCAGAGATACCTAAATGTACTGTACTGTATACACACACACAGCATAATCCAGCTGGCACAGTATGTACATGAGGTGAGACATAAGGTGCATATATGTACATGAGGTGAGACATAAGGTGCATAATACATGAGGTGAGACATAAGGTGCATATGTACATGAGGTGAGACATAAGGTGCATAAGGTTAGGCAGCCGCAGAATGGTTAAAATAATGTTTTATTCATTAAAATACGCAGCAAAATAAGATTGCAGCTTTAAAAGAAATTGAGTTATCCTCCAGAGCCAGTGACTGGCTCTAATGTCCATATAGTATATATATATAGCTATAATAATTCCATACACAAATGTGTCTCACACACTCAAACCACTTTACATTGTTTACGTCTGGTTGGTGGGAGGGGTTTGGCTCTGTCTGTGATTGGATGAGGTGTAGCTGAGCAAGAAGCAACAGTATGTAATAATAATAATGTTGGCACCGCCTGCACCAACACCGCCATAGGCTCAGACCCCCCTGTGCGGTGATAGTGACTCTGTCAATCCTCTAACCCTAAAGCAGTGATTCTGAACCTGTGGTCGGGGGCCCACTGCTGGGCCGTGAGGATACTGCAAGTAGGCCCCCAAAACAATTGGCAAAACACTACGATTGTATTGGTAATATAACATTACTATGAAGAAATTAAGCTGGAACACAATCAATTGATTGATCATTAAAAGAAACATGCTCTGAAAATAACACGGCAGCCGAGTGGGCCACAAACGCTTCTGTGTTTTCCACGTGGCCACCCTGATCCAGAAACGGCTGAGAACCACTGCTGTAATGTATATTTTAGCCCTAGAACCACTGCTGTAATGTATATTTTAGCCCTAGAACCACTGCTGTAATGTATATTTTAGCCCTAGAACCACTGCTGTAATGTATATTTTAGCCCTAGTTGCCAGGCTGTGTGATGGAAGCACGACCGACGGCGAGGACAAGGAAGTGTCAGTTTTGATTAGATCACTTTTCATGGTGTGTGGTTCTCGCCTCATAAACCTGCTTGAACAACCCCGAGCCCCCCTCTGGCACCTTGTCTGTCTGCCGTCTGGCAGGTGCCACTCACACACAGTATACACACACTCACACACACACACACACACACACACACACAGTATACACACACACACACACACACACACTCTCTCTCTCTGTCTCTATCTCATTCTCGCACATTCTCTCTCCCAAACACACAAACAGACTCACTCGCTCTCGCTTTCCTGCTTACATAAACACACGCACGCACACGCACACGTGCACACACACACACACACACACACACACACACACACACACACACACACACGCACGCACACGCACACGCACGCAATCTCATTCTCAGACATTCTCTTTCCCTCACACGCATAATAACACTCACTCGTTTTTGCTGTCTTGCTTACATTAACAGAAAAACACAAATAATGCCAACTTCACTCACCAATTGCCACATTTGCACGTGCACGCGCTGTGCGCACAAACACACACACGCCCACATACTCACACTTTAACACACAAAGCACACATTTGTGGGAGAGGCAGCCACTCACAAAGACAAAGACACACTTATTCACGCAGTATTTGCTCATGTGTTTGTGTGCGTGTGCGTGTGCATGTGCGTGTGTGTGTGTGTGTGTGTGTGTGTGTGTGCGTGTGTGTGTGTGTGTGTGGGGACAGGAAGTCCCTTGGCCCCCACAGAGCTGTCACCCTACCTCTCAGCGCTATGTGCCACCTCAGACACAAATAGCAAGCGTGACGTTGTTTTGGTGCCAGAAATCTTAGCCTGTCCACCATGCTGGTATAAATAAAGAGGGGAGGGAGGGGCTGTGTGTGTTCTCACTCTCTCGTCACCACCATTTTAAACATAATCGTTTATATGTTGTTGCTGTCGTGCAGAAATCTTGTATCTCCCACTTTTCAACTTTGATGTTTTTTTGTGTGTGTAGATTTAGGCCCTACTTCGTCATACTACTACAGTGTCACACACAAGTTGCAAAAAAATAGCCGGTCTGCGGAGCTGTTTTTTTAAATAAATATTTAACCAATGGAAAATGTTAACGAGCCTTTGACTAAATAACAACTACAACGGATCCACTGGAACACAGTTTTTTTTAAACTTATATATATATATATATTTGTCCCGACAAATAATTGTTTTGCACCCTACAGAGACGATATTCAACACTCTGTCCGTAGGCTAGGTCTGACATGAATCCATGAAGGAATTTAGCCATATATATCCTGAGTTCTCTCCTGCCTTTATACTTTAAATGTATACTTTTTTTCCCTCCCTTCTTTTTATTTGCCAGGCGGTCGGTTTCATTTCCATGTTTTCTCTCTCTCTCTCAGTTTTTAGCTTCTTGACTTTTTCTCTGTTCATTCTTCCCTCTGATTCCTCCTGTCCCTCTCCTCTTCTTGTCTCTGGGTGTCTTCTCTCCCAGCACAGTGCATGTGCTTGGTGAGCGTGGTGGTGGTGTTTGCCCTGTCCATGTAAACGAGAGCCCGTCTTGCAGGTTGGCACCTCCTTGGGCTCCACATGGGTATTTTAACGAGGCATCGTGTTGGCTTTCGTTCCCGCGGGGTCCTGATCAGGCCCCCTGGCTGCCTGCTACCTCTCTACAGAAGACATCTGCAGCCTGAGTGAATACAGGAAGGTAAACTTGAGTGTACAGGTTCTCAAATTTTTCAGGCCGCGACCCCCCCAAAAAGTAATATTTGAACTGGGACCCCCCCCCCCCCCCCCCCCACACACACACACACACACACACACACACACACACACACACACACACACACACACACACACCCTGACAAGCACTTGGAATTGTAGGAGTTGAGGCATTACATTTAGTTTGACAGGGTTCAACAGATAAATATTGTGAAAATAGCTGATGAGCATGTAGATCAGCTATTTATTTCTTTTTTTGCCTCTTTCACAGGTAATATTTCACAATTCGGTGCCATTTTTTATAGTATAGTTTGTTGATTACTTCTGACGCAGGAGTCTTATTTTTAAAATGTTTTGCAGTATTGAAAAGGTCTTAAAAGTCCTTAAATTGTCACTTTGGAAATGTGCAGATACCCTACAGTATATACACTTATACAGTAAGTTGGTTTGTCTACCGTTGTGTGAGAAAACAATGTTGCACATTAAGCTAATCATCTGGGGACCCCCTAAAACTCATTTGTGGGACCCACAGGTTGAGAACCACTGTTATAGTATAGGTCCATGTTGTTCCATTTGTCCCTCTCATCCCATCCCTCTTTCCCTGACACCGAAGTCTGATTTCTACTTTGTCGCACTACGTGTGTCGCTCGCCGAAAATGGTCGACCTACGAGCTCACAAGTGCGTCGCTTTTAGGTCTGCTATTCTCGGCACGTGACACATCATGTGACACATCATGTGGTACTTTTATGCTTTGCATGACAAGTGTTGAACGATGCGTCACAGTGACAGCACCAAAGTGAAGCCAAAGCGGAAAGAATCCTTCGCAGAGTGTGTCATGTACCTATAATTATGACCAGACCGCACCAATGCAACCAGTCGCAACTCCTTGCAACAAAACAGTTTTATGCATGCAATGCATGCAACCCCTTGCACCTGCCATTGAGGATAATGTTTGCAAGTAGCTGCATGTTGCAAGGAGTTGCGACTAGTTGCATTGGTGTGGACCGGCCTTTTTAAAGGTCAATCTATGCAGACAAGTTTCCAACCACATGACATTCCCACTGTCTGCAACTTGCCAACAGCATCACCACAGAATGTAAACAAATGTATGTCGTGCATCTCCATGGTAACAAAGCTTACTTCGTCTTCCCAACCAATCAGAGTATGCAATGTTTTATTTGCCATTAGTTTTTTCAGAGGTACGCGTCAGCATCAGCGAAGGTCCCCCCTTTTTGTCGTTTTGACGTCACTTTCGATGGGTTGTCACAGAGAGCATACATTTTGATTTAGTTTTAGTCATAGGCTTTTGAATAAAATTCCATTCAGTTTTAGTCATATTTTAGTCATCTGAAATGCTTTGGTTTTTGTCTAGTTTTAGTCGACTAAATATCATAAGATTATAGACGACTAAATCTACAGTTGATTTTGTCGGTGCCTTGATGGCGTCGTAATGGCTGATTTTACACTTGGTTGCATGCTGAAAATAGCTGATCTTCAAGCTCACAATGCGTCGCACTGCGACGCGTTGTGAGCTTGTAGATCTGCTATTTTCAGAGCGCAACACCTGAGCACAACCAAACATAAAATTACTTGTCTAAGTTCTCCAGGATGTCTTCTCGACTAGTCACTCCCTAACATTTTCATTTTATTTGTTGACGAAATCGTCAATATATTTAATCTTAGTTTCAGTCATCATAGCTTAGTTTTTATTTCATTTTTGTTTAGTTTTCGTCAGTGAAAGAAGGTAGTCGACGAACATTTTTCGTCATCGTTTTAGTCGACGAAATCAACACTGATCGGTCGGGAATACAAGGTAAGCCCCTATAGAGCGTCGCAGTTCCCGCCCACTTCCTGTTTTTGTTGGTGCCGGAAGAAAAAACTCAATGCATTTTTCCATTGACATTTCCAAAAATATTTATATCTATTAATTTAAGCCTCGAATCAAGCCATCATGACATGACATGAATCATGACCATAAACGTTTGATTCTGTGATTTTTTTTTTTTTGAAAACGGCAAAACAAAGGGTATTTATTAAATATAGTATAAAAAAAAATCACAGAAAAAAACGTTTTATGGTCATGATTCATGTCATCTCGTGATGGCTTGATTCGAGGCTTAAATTAATAGATATAAATATTTTTGGAAATGTCAATGGAAAAATGCATTGAGTTTTTTCTTCCGGCACCAAAAAAAACAGGAAGTGGGCGGGAACTGCGACGCTCTATATCACCGAGATGCACGACGGCGCTACATTCCTACTTCCTTGTTCGCGTTGTGTGTGGCGACGATATCGGAGACGGCGTGAGCGCTCTAAACTCATAATGTCGCGAGACAACAGGGCGACGCGTCGCTTGACACTTGTGGCTCAACGCATAAATTAATCTTAGGCTTCTGTCAGCCCACGTATACTCTCTCCTCTTCCATGCCCCCCGCTCCACCCCCCCCCCCTTATGAAAGGCAGGCAGAGTCATGACGTGGGACGGCAGCGCTTGGCACAGCATGTCCCTCGCTGGACATGCTATTCATACAGTACAAGAGGACAGAGAGAGAGAGAGAGAGAGAGAGAGCAGGGGAGGACACATGCATGATGTAAAGGCAACAGGGCACAGAGACGTCCCCAGGCCGGTGCGAGTGGGACAGCTGAACGGTAGCCATGGTACCCCTGACGTCGGAAAGGCCACTTGGGCCGAGTTATCACATCGTCCTCGTCCCCCCCCGCCACAGGAGCACCGTCATAAAAAACCTTTTGCATAATGGCCCTGCGAAGGCTTCTAAGGGCACCGCCGGTTACTTATTTAAACAGCACAGCACACTGTAAAATACCAATGTTCTTTTAAAGCTGCCATGTGTAAGATTTATGTCCTATACTGCTCGTCCGAGACAAAATACCCGCTTGGAACAGGGGAGATAGATGTTGCACTTATGAGCTTCAGGCTACTTGTCAGGGCAGTAGGGAGACCACTTCCACTGCACATGTGCTTGTTATATTGTCTGCATACCCTATCAAACAGATTGGTTAAAAACGCCATTAAGACCTGAGGCCCATTCTACAAATGCCTTCTAAAGCAGTAGTTCACACTCACAAGATTTTTCAAAAATGTTCAAAAATAGCAGATCTGTAAGCTCGCAGTGCGGCATGTAGTGGTTGTATATCTGCTATTTTTGTGTAGCCAACGATAACATCTAAAACGACACAGATGCTTTCCTGGTTTTAATGGGTTTGTGGTAAATGTAAGTAGTCTTGGAAGTCATCACTGGAGGGGAAAAGAGCCGAGACGTCAGGCCGAAAAAAAAAAGTTTATTAGACACAGTCATAACATGGTCATTCGCCCTAGCCTGGTGGCAGGCTTGGGGGGGGGGGGGGGGGAAAGGGGGGTCCCGTCACTTTGTTCATACAGTATTTGTAGTTTACAGTAACCTGGATGGGTGTGTACTTGCATGTCAGTTTATTCATCATGTGTATGGGACAAGATGTGTGTACGTGCATGTGCACGTGTGGGTGAGTGTGTATACAGGCTGTTGAATGTGCGTGTCGTGTGTGTGTGTACCCCCTTGCCTCATAAGCTTATTGGAAAAGTGGTCTGATTCTAAGGGGGTGCGTGGGACGTGTGTGAGCTATGTCCGTCTGACCTGCATGGCCTGGTACAACGTCCAGCCCTGAGTGTCCAGCGGTGGGTGTGAGTGTGTGTGTGTGTGTGTGTGCGTGCGCGCTAGTGATGAGCGGGTCGACCCGTAACCCGCGGGTCAACCCGCGGCGCGGGTAGGTCGAGTCAGGATTTCAGAGAAAATTATGCGGGCTGAGGGTGAGCGGGTCAGCCGCTCTCCACGAAAAAAAAAAGAAAAAACCCTATTTTGACCAACATGCTTGTTTATTCAGCCCATGACAATGTTGTGCTACTGTAGACATTTAAAGGGACTTTGGGTACTTAAAAGAGCGCTATATAATATATATATATATTCCCACCGCGGGTCGCGGGGCGGGTTGAGCCATAGATTTATATATGGGTTCGCGGGGCGGGTTGAGGCGGGTCGCGTTCCGTCGCGGGTTGGGGCGGGGCGGGTCATGAAAAAACCCGACCCGCACATCACTAGTGCGCGCGTATGTGTTATGTGTGTTTGTGTACACAGTTATGTGTGTGCCCTTGTTTCATAAGTGGCATGATTCTATGTTGCATAAAGGTGACTTGCGTGTGTGTGTGTGTGTGTGTGTGTGTGTGTGTGTGTGTGTGTGTGTGTGTGTGTGTGTGTGTGTGTGTGTGTGTGTGTGTGTGTGTGTGTGTGTGTGTGTGTGTGTGTGTGTGTGTCAGAGAGGTGTGTCAAGAGGGGGTCATTCGTGAACTGGTTATGTAGTAGTCCTGGGTCGAATATGAGGTTGTTCTGCATGTGCTTTGAGCATGTGTTTGTGTGTGTCTCTAACTCGATGTGATTAAGATGATGAGGTGTATATATATACAGTATGTATGTATAATGTGTGTGTATGCTTATAGATTTACGACAGGTTAAAATAACATTTTATTCATTAAAACAAGTTGCGGGCTGCAGCTTTAACTGCAAAGACTGTACACCTTTGTACTCTCTTTGGAGTTAAAGTAACACTAAGGATTTCACTAGTATGTACTTGTGCATACATGCATGGGCTATGGCGCTGGTAGCTTTCCTTGCACAGATACAGTGTGTGCTTACTTGCTATGCCACATGCACGCGCACAAGCGTGCACGCACGCGCACAAGCGTGCACGCACGCGCACAAGCGTGCACGCACGCGCACAAGCGTGCACGCACGCGCATGCATGCACCCACGTCTGCAGCCTTGTCTTTCGCTCAATCATGCAGCACGCATGAATGCAAGCACACACACAACCTCTGACATCTCTGTAGCAGGTGGGAAACACACACACACACATCCACCACCCACCCAGACACAGAGACACACATACACACACACACACACACACACACAGACGTCTGTATGGAAAACGACATGCATGGCGGTGGTCTGACAGGAATGAGAGGTGTGAGGAACCGGCTAATCGCGCCTTTGATCACTGAGTGGTGATGCTGTGTGCCCTTTCCATGAATTTATAGGTTGAGGGTAGAACGTGTGCGTGCGTGTGTGTGTGTGTTCGTGCATGCGTACGTGCATGGGCTGATGTGGGTAACTGGGGATCAGTACACACGCGAAAGAACACACCGTATGCAACACAGTATCTGCAGGCAGAAGGCCAGACAATGGCAATAGTCAGTAGTAAATGGTGCCTTTATGTAGAGCCTTTCTCCAAAGCACTTTACAATGTGCATTACATTCACCCATTCATTCACACACATCAAGAAACCATGCAAGGCACCAGTGGTGTAAAGTAACTAAGTACATTTACTCAAGTACTGTACTTAACCCATTGATACCTGGAACGCATCTGTGTCACTTTTGATGTCTTTGGCTATTCAAAAATAGCAGATATACAAGCTCATAGCGCGGCACCGAGTGCCGCGCTATGAGCTTGTAGATCTGCTATTTTTGAAAAATCTAGATTTTTTTTTTTGATTTTTCTTCAAAAAACTGTTAGGATTTAGATTTTTTTTAAAGAATCGCCTCAGGTCTCAATGGGTTAAGTACAATTTTGAGGTATTTTTGCCAGACCCAAGGGGTCGGCCTACATGAGGCTTTGTACCTGTTTCGTCCATACATGGGCATAGACACAGGCTGACACGTCACGTGAAGTCCGGCTTAGCCGTGACGTAGTGCTCTGATCTTATAAAGTACTTATTCTGGGTCTGGCAGAACCAGGTCTCCTGGTCTTGTTACTTTACTGGAGTATTTACAATTCTCTGTACTTTTACTTCTACTCCACTGTCACGGTCCGCTCTTCGGGCCTCGGACTTTGTCTTAATCGTTTAGCCTTTGACGGCCCTTTTAAGGTCTTGGACTTATTTATTAGGCCTTTGTTCTGTTGTTCTGTATCTAGTCTTGTTATTTGTTACTCTGTGTGTACCTTTTATTTTGTAGTATTGTTCTGTGTCTTCCTGTCTGCCCCTGTAGTTATGTACCTGCCTTGTCTAACCACCTCTTAGTTCCCCAGCCTATCCTAGTGTTGATTGTCCAGTTGTGTTCACCTGTGTGTAATTAGTCCTTGTGTATTTATACCCCCCTGTTCCTGGCAGTTGGTTGTAAGTTCATTGTGAAATGTCTATATATTGTATCGTGAGTTGAGTTCCAACAGTTTACTGTACGACGTACGCAGCACTCGGTGCCACGCTATGAACTTGTATAACTGCTATTCCAAAGAAATCTAAAAATGACACACAGATGTGTTCCCGGTCTTAATGGGTTATAAGAACGTGTTCAAACACGTGTGATTGTGCCTGTGTGGCGTTTACATATACAAAAGCCCCTCTCTCGGCCGACTGAGGTGACCGCAAGGGTTCAACAAGGGTTCCCGCTGGTGGTCCATGTGGCTCCCACCATCTTCCCTGCCTTCTCTTGCCCCCCCCCCCCATGCACCTGTCCTGTGCCCCCCCTCCCACCACCACCGCTATCTGTCTTGTTCAGCCCCTCGCTCGCTCATTGGATTTTGTCTGGGGGTCCGGACTGCACTGACAGCCCCAGCATGTGTCAGTTGCTACTGTGACAGGCTCGAAATAGAACTGCCGCTATAACTTTAACTGCCACTTTAATGTGCGTGTGTGTGTGTGTGTGTGTGTGTGTGTGTGTGTGTGTGTGTGTGTGTGTGTGTGTGTGTGTGTGTGTGTGTGTGTGTGTGTGTGTGTGTGTGTGTGTGTGCTGTACTTGTATTACACCTGTGAGGGGCCAACATTTTCCCAGAAGTAGCCTGTAGTAGAATTTGAGAATTTGTGAGTACCATTGGTTGTTTGGAGAAATGGTTGTTTTATGGTTAGAATAGATTTCTATAGGCTTACAATTAGCAAAAGATTCAGGTTGGCGTATAGGGTTTCTGGGTTCAGGCATTTAGAGGTTAGGTTCAGGGGTTAGAGCTATGACCCTGGATGACCCAGAGTTACGACATTTATGTGTCGTTGCACGCTGATGTCGTGCACCAAAAATATCAGATCTAATAAGCTCACAACGTGTCCCCGTAACAACTCAGGCTTTATAGGATCAGGGTTCAAAATGGCAAAAGATTGCATTCATATATTGTCGTCCTAAAAGGTTGATGTCCTTAGAAGTATAGCATTACCAACGTGTGTGCGTGTGTGTGTACGTGCGTGCGTGCGTGCGTGCGTGCGTGCGTGCGTGCGTGCGTGCGTGCGTGCGTGCGTGCGTGCGTGCGTGCGTGCGTGCAGTGGTGGTAAGCATCAGGTATTTTACTTAAGTAAAAGTAGAAATACCACAATGTAGAAATACTCTGTTACAAATAAAAGGCCTGTGTTCAAAATGTTACTTGAGTAAAAGTACAAAAGTATTGGCATCAAAATATACTTAAAGTACCAAAAGTAAAAGTACAAAAATGTTTTAAAATAGCGATGCGACGAGTTGTGAACTTGTAGAACGGCTATTTTCAAATAGCCTATGTATGAAATAGGGCTGGAGTGGAGTAGAAGAAAAAGCAGTGAAAATTGGAAATACTCAAGTAAAGTAAAAAAAAATACCTCAAAATTAGACTTAAGTACAGTACTTGAGTAAATGTACTTAGTTACTTTCCACCACTGTGTGAATGTGAGAGAGTGTTCACACACACATGAATGAGTGAGTGACGGGACCACCCTGTCCCAGTGGTTAAACCTAATGGGTTGCTGGCTGCTATACCTAAACCCAGGGGCCCCAGCTCTTTGACAACTGACCAGGGTAGAGGCTACTGCAGTGCAGCTCACAGCCCTCCACCTTCAATCACACACACACAGTCTTTTCTTGTTAAAACTTTAACCGTCCGCAGAAGTTTGCATGTTTCAAACGGCGGGCATTTTAGTATGCTTTTAACCCATTAATACCTGGAACGCATCTGTGTCACTTTAGATTTATTTGGCTATTCAAAAATAGCAGATATACAAGCTCATGGCGCGGCACCGAGTGCCGCGCCATGAGCTTGTAGATCTGCTATTTTTGAAAAATCTTGAAAAAAAATGTTTAAGATGCTTTTTAAGAGCATGTCCATCCCCGTCCCCCCTCTCCTCTCCTGGGGACGGCATACACCTGTGCCGGACATGTTAGAGAGTTTTAGGGTTTCGTAAACAACTTGGGAGACAACATGGCCACCTGTCTGGAGCCTTCTAACAACAAAATTAATTCAAGCCTACCATGAGTATCCATTTTACGTATTGTAAACACAATCATGTCATATTCAGAAGTTTTTTTAAAAATCTCTCTAACAATACTGAATACACTTGTGTTGTATGGAGCAAAGATCTTCAGAGTTAATGCGAGAACTTCAGCGTGAAGAAGGCCTTGACGCCGAAACGCGTCCGTGTGTATGCCTGTGCCTTACAGTAATTGTCATTAAAAAGTACCAGAAGGACTTTGGAGTGCTGGCAATTCTTTGTTTAATACAGGGGGTCCGGGACCCCTAGGGGGTCCTCAGTGTTACTTCAGGGGGTCCGCCAGATCTTTGTGTGATATGTTTTTTTTTTACGTAAACTACTTGAACCCTAGCATCCCTTTTCCGAGGAGAACTTTAGCCAACAAGCTCACTACGCCTTGCGCTGCGAGGCGTAGTGAGCTGGTAGATCTGCTATTTTTTGGCAAAGAGTTACAATTTTATACAATATAGAGGGGGTCCCTGCTTCATCTCTCTCTCAGCTAGGGGGACCTTGGCCTGAAAACATTGAAGACCCCTGGTTTAATACATTGAGTCTTGTTAATAATAATAATAATAATAATAATAATAATAATAATAATAATAATAATATATCTTCCATTCCTTTGTGGCATTTGTCACTGTATATTTGCTAGTGAAATGAGGTATCTGTATTTAACCCATCCTAAGTAACAGGAGCAGTGGGCGCTACGGGGGACGCACCTCAGGGAGCAGTTAGGGGTTACGTGTCTTGCTCGGGGACACTGCCCCACATTGCTGAGGCGTGGAATCGAATCTGGGACCTTTGGCTTCCCAGGCGGGCTCTCTAACCATTCAGCTATGGCCGTGCACCCGGCAAACTGTTGTTTCAAAGGGGCGGAATTGTGATCGTTGGCTTCTACTTTGAGTCATTCTTACATACCGTACCCATCTACACAGTAAGAATCCTCAGTGTTCATGTATTTAGAATATGAATATAATATGAAAAATTAACAGCGTAGTAGGGTTAATCTAAAGGTCTTTACATGTCGGGAGCCTGACGCATAATCCATCCGAAAATTTGTCGCAAATATTTCGCATTAAACTATTCAGGATAGTTTATGCCTCATTCATACAGGTTGATGCTTTTATTCGCAGTGAGGAAAAAAAACAACCCCGTTCCAAATAAGAATTGTGTCGCTTTACCGCCGTGTATGTGTGCTGTGTGCATGTTTATAAGTTAGATATTTAGTTCAAATGTGTATGTTTTCGGGGAAATGAATCACACACAAACACACAAACCGCCTCCTGGAGCCAGTTGCACCACCTCACACTAAGTTCAAACTTAAGCCTAGTTATAGCTTAAATGGCTTTTAAGCTACAACTAGGCTAAGTTTGAACTTAGTGTGAGGTGGTGCAACTGGCTCCAGGTGTGTAAGGGCCCGGGGCAGGGCCTTAACCCATTGATACCTGGAACGCATCTGTAGATTTCTTTGGCTATTCAAAAATAGCAGATATACAAGCTCATAGCGCGGCACCGAGTGCCGCGCTATGAGCTTGTAGATCTGCTATTTTTGAAAAATCGAGGAATTTTTTTTGGGGGTTTTCTTTCAAAAAATTGTTAGGATTTAGAAGACATTTCTAGAATCTTCTCAGGTCTTAAAGGGGAATTTTGGACTAAAGTTTTCTTACCTTTTCTATGACGTTATGATATCTTAGGATGAATGGTACAGTAGAAAAATTTCATAACTCCACCCCTGAGCCGCCACAGCTTAAAAGGTGCGCGGATAGGCCTTAGGTTAGATCACATATTTTAATAGCTTTTTTTTTTTTTTTTTTTTTTGAGATCTGACGTTCATAGGGACAGAACACTGTCCCCAAAAAAAAAAAAAAAAAAAAAAAAACAGAAGTCTCACTAGACGAGATTTAAATCTCGAGATTTCAATGTGATCTAACCTAAGGCCTATCCGCGCACCTTTTAAGCTGTGGCGGCTCAGGGGTGGAGTTATGAAATTTTTCTACTGTACCATTCATCCTAAGATATCATAACGTCATAGAAAAGGTAAGAAAACTTTAGTCCAAAATTCCCCTTTAACATAACATGTAGTTTAAGCATGAGGAACGCGGTCGCTAACATCTCCTGTCTGGAGTGTCGAAAAGGATCAAGTTATGAATTCATGGGGTCATACGGCAGGGCGACCGTAACTGTACTTTTGAAACGTGCCACTCCTCGCATCCATTTTTCACCCGCTCCCCCCAAAAAAGAATCTGCGGGACACAAATGAGCCCTAATCAAAAGTCACGCTCCGAATCGCTCCGTCTCCGTCCGTCCGTCCAAACTGTCAGTGTGTCCGTATCCGCCAAGCGCCCGTCTCAATTGCACCGACGACGAGGACACCGTTTGACCCTCGCAGTTTTACAGGACAGGAGGTCACCCCGGCAAAGGCCCTGCTGGGAGGCCCCTGAAGGGTCCTTGAGAGAATCTCAGCCCCTCTCCATTAAAATAGAACGGAGGCCCCCCCCCCACCCCCCCCTGTGAAAGGCGAGCCGTGCTGCTCGGCTTTCAAAACAAGAGCGGGGTAGCGCTCTCGTGGGATTAGCCGGTGTTGCGCGGCAGAGGTGTCTATAAGTCGAACCACTTAACGTGTGATGAATGACACTCCAATTTGGCTTCATTGGAGTGATTGTGTGTGTGTGTGTGTGTGTGTGTGTGTGTGTGTGTGTGTGTGTGTGTGTGTGTGTGTGTGTGTGTGTGTGTGTGTGTGTGTGTGTGTGTGTGTGTGTGTGTGTGTGTCGATGTCTAGTCCCGATGTCTAGCCACTGTAAATGTTTTGTGGACGCAGATATTCTCCACCACATACAGGCTGCTGGACAGAGCTTTATTTATGTCGGTATACGTTCTTACCAGCTGAGCCCCCAAATAGACGCTATTTTACACAAATCGTGACATTTGCCGTTGTTGCCTGTCGACAGAAATGGACGGGTTGCTGTCACTGTGGCAGCCTAGGAGCAGTGGTGTAAAGTAACTAAGTACATTTACCTCAAGTACTGTACTTAAGTACAATTTTGAGGTACTTTGACTTTACTCCAATTTTTATATTTTACAAAATATTTCCAATTGTAATTGTAATTGTATCTATACTTTTACTTCTACTCCACTACATCTCAGAGGCAAATATTGAACTTTTTCCCCACTGCAATTATTTGAAAACTTTACTAGTTACTTTGCAGATATAAATGATTACATTGTAAAACTTACATCAACAACTTTAGCCCTATTTTATACCTATCTACAAGCTCACAACGCAATGCGACGCGTTGTGAGCTTGTAGATCTGTTATTCTCAAATATTTTAGTACTTTTACTTCTGGTAATTGAAGTAGATTTTGATACCAATACTTTTGTACTTTTACTCAAGTAAATATTGAATTCCGGACTTTTACTTGTAACAGCTATACTTCTATATTGCAGTATTGATACTTTTACTTAAGTAAAACATTTGAGTACTTTTTCCACCACTGCCTAGGAGAGAGTGAGGGAGAGAGGGAGAGAGAGAGGGAGGGATGGAGGGAGGGAGGGAGGGAGGGAGGGTGGAGGGGGACAGATGTTTCCTCTGTGTCTTGGCCCAGTAGGGGGGATGACAGGCTGGAATGAGCCCACTGGGTGAGTAATGAGCCCCAAAAGCTGCAGCATATGACACAGCTGGCACCCCACATCCCACCCGCCACCAAAACAACACCGATCTACAAGCTCAACATGTGATGCGATGGGACGCGTCGTGAGCTGTAGATCTGTGATTTACTTTTCTTTTCTCGAAAAGGTTTTTGAAAATTTAAAAACATATTTTTTTAAAATGTTCACCTAATAATGACCTGCTCAAAATAGGGGCATAAGGTTCAAAGTGGTTCAAAATGCTCAAAACACTTGGTAGTGTTATTGTTTAGGATGAATCTTGATGAATTCTTGATTTGAGATGATAAACTCATTCATCACTCATTGATGTATTAATTAATCTCACTAAAACCTACGGTATTACTGGATGCAGATAATAATAATAATAAACTTTATTTGTATAGCATTCATGACATGAAATGCAGCTCAAAGTGCTTTACAGAGCAAGAATACAAATACAGTTACAACCAATTTAACAATAAGGCAAAAAAAAAAGAAAAGCAAGGGCATAAAACAACATTAAAATAATAGCAAAAGGCAGTGAATCAGGCAATACAGTGAGGACATGGCAAATTAGGCTTTAAGTATATAGATCTGTATCAATTTGTATGAAAACATTCAGGGAAATATTAAAGTAGGCCCATTTTGTTACAGATCCAAAATAATGGATATTCTGCACTTATTACTTATGATATTATTATTAAAGTTAGCTTGCATCCTTCATTTAAAGTGTGTTAACATGACATATATATGATAGGTCTGTAATGTTTATGACTGGTGTTTGATATGAGGGCTGTGTTGAGCACACAGCTTATTGCCACCTAAGCCCATAAGCTTGACTTGGACCAGGAACATACAGAACCGCCTTTAGCTCTGGCACGGCGTGCCTCCATTACCATAAACCTGCCGTCAGCTGTTGACCGCTGATGGATTTATTACGTGTCTCCAACCTTAATGTTTTATCCAATTACTGTATATGCAGAGGTCAGTGACATTTATCAACAGTACGATCGGATCGCTGCCAGGTTGATGTTTACAGCCTTTTCGACCACAGAAACATCATTCACACAACGTTTTGTTGGTCTCTTAAGTTTCGGATGTGCGGCTGTGGTTTCCGTCGGCTATATTCAGCTGTGTACAGGTAAGACATCACCCTGGTAAGATGTCACCCTGGCTTGTCCACTTTATGACCCAGTATAATGACCCAGCCTCGTGCAGTAGGATTTGCCAAAGTCATTTGAGTTTCCATGCCGTGCAGAAGCTCCTTTTGAATATCCTAGTCTTGTTTGTTTGTACATTTTAAAAAACACATCTGAGAGAGATGTATTTTAAAGGTTTAATGACATTCACTTCTACACCACATTCAAAGTCTTTGTCCTGGTCCTTCAAAAGTGTACAAAAAGTTTTAAGTGAAAATTCCATTCCAGTGATCAATGGCAGGTGTTTTTCTCTCACATTTCTAAAGCCTTTTCAACTGCAATGAAAAAAGAAATCTTTGCCTGCGGGTGTCGCTGGTGAGGGATTTTGCCTGTCAATCATCGCCTCTGCTCCGCCCCCCCCAAAGGAAAGGATAGGGGAGGGGAGGGGCGAGGAGGAGAGTGGGCGGGATTAATCGACTGTGACCTCACTGTCGAAGGGCCAAGCTCAGATTACTTTTCAGACTAATTATTCAGAAAACCCCAGACCACAGAAAGTCCACTGAATGTTCTAGGTTCAGTTTTTTTGGGTGTAATTGAGGTCATAAAACCCCAAATAAAGCATTGAAAATAAAAAAAGTGAAAATGAATGTCATGATACCTTTAATGAATTCATACAGTATGTTGCAGTGTATTCTTCTAGCAGATTTCTTGCTTACAAACATTACTGTGTGTGTGCACATTCAGGGGGTAAAACCGCTTTGACTGAAATATACATGTTGGGGTCCTTGACATGAAAATGTTTGAGAATCACTGGTTTTAAACTACATTAGGAAACAAGCCCAAAGTCGCTTATAATAAGCAGACAATAAGCAGACATGGCAACACTGGTAGAGGCCGGACACCTGGTCGTCCAGGTTGGGCGTCGGGGCTAAACGACTCCAACCTGCAAAACACTTTCAGTTACAGGCACTCTGACAAGGAAACAAACACCACCAGACAGGCTCTGACTTGGAACCAACCAAGCCCCCAGAACCCAGTGGTTGCATTGAAGCGCATTGGACATGCTGGCCATTCATCGGTACTGCAGCTCAAAACGGTTATCCGGTGCCCTCTCTATTATTTTTAACTATGCTTGGAACCCTCAAGGGAAGAGAAACAGGCCGGCCAAAAAACACCTGGCGGCGGGATCTCCAGGCAGAAACAAATAGACCGGGTTTACACCCGGTCTCAGATAGATAGGAACGCCAGTGACCGAGAACTCTGGACTCTGTCCCTTGTCGACGGCCTATACCCCAGTAGGGGTGTCAGGCATTAGTAAAGTAAAGTCTCAAAGTGGGGTCTGGGGACCCTCAGGGCCCCTTGAGGGTGTTCCAGGGGTTGCCCAACTAAATGTGTTAATATTGCACCAAAATCAGTTCAACCACTTATACGCAATTCATAAGGGAGATAAGCTCACAGCTGAGCTTAATGGTGAGCTTGTAGATCAGCTATTTTTGAAATAATTTATCTTGAAAAAACATTCTCAGAGTTACTACTATTGTATTGTATTGACATTTGGGTATTAAGCAGCACTGTACAAAATAATATGACACATTCATTTCGGTCCTATATATGCTATTTCTGTGTTTATTTTTTATTTTTTATCCAAAATGCCACTGTCACTGTCTCTTTTTTATTCCCTGTACGAGCAATGGATTACCTGATGCAACACAAACTGTCAAAAAACCTAATAAAGTATAATGTAATCACACTGTAAAGATCAGGTCAACTTTTCATTGATTGGTTATTTTATTGCCAAAAAATTCTCATACATTAACATGTCTTTGTACATACTGTACGTGTCAAAAGGATCAAAGAAAAAAAAGCTTAAGAGCTCAAGAGCTTTTTTGAGAACATATTTCCATTCGGTCCTTTGAGCGTAAACGTGTGTGTAAACTTAGTGCCATGTGGTGTGTGTGCGCGTGTGTGCGTGTGCGTGCGTGCGTGTGCGTGTGCGTGCGTGCGTGTGTGTGTGTGTGTGTGTCACAACGCAAAGCGACGCGTTGTGAGCTTGTAGATCTGCTATTTTCAATGGATTTGTATACATTTGAAAACTTGTGAATTGGGACCTTCTGCATAATGAGTACTTTAAGTACATTTTGATACCAATACGTTTGTACTTTTACTCAAGTGAATTTTGAATTCCGGACTTGCAGTATTGATACTTTTACTTAAGTAAAAAAATGTAGTACTTTTTCCACCACTGCATACAGATACAATTAATTCAATAATACAATTAATTCACAATTACATATACATGGTAAATGGTGCATTTATATAGCACTTTTATCCAAAGCACTTCACATAAATTGTGCATTACATTCACCCATTCACACACACACACTCATACACCGATGGCGGAGGAAACCATGCAAGGCACCAACCTGCTCACCGGGAGCAATTAGGGATTCAGCGTCTTGCTCAAGGACACTTCGACACTAACTCTGGGGGAGCCCGGGATCGAACTGGGAACCTCGCGTTTCCCCATCCGGCCGCTCTACCGGCCACTCTACCCCTGAGCCACTGCTGCCCCCAACCAGTCACTTTCCTTAACTGTTCATTGCGTGACCACATAATAAAGTATGTGAAGCACGAAATGAATGACAGTCACAGGGCAGCAGCAGCGCCGTTCGCTCTGCTTTGACCCAGCAACCTGAAAACGTGACAGCAACAGCCAACAGGCGTCAGCCTGTGTCTGAAGGCGCAGCGAGAAGCGATGGCGACACGCTAAATAGCTGGCTCCCATCCAGAGAGGGGAAGACGAGACGAGCCGTCAAGCCACAGCCCAGCAGGGAGTCCTGGCACCACCGTAACTCTATCTCACCCTGCTACACCAGGGGTCTTCAACAGGGGGGTCCGGGACCCCCAGGGGGTCCTCAGAGTTACTACATGAGGGCCGCAAAAAAATCTTTGTCTGATAGGATGATGATTTTTTACATTAACCACTTGAACCCTATACTGAGGAGAACCTTAGCCAAAAATAGCAGATCTGCAAGCTCACAAACGCCTCGCAGCGCGAGGCGTTTGTGAGCTTGTAGATCGGCTATTTTCGGCAAAGAGGTTTGGTGCAGAGGGAAAAAAAGAGAAGTATTGACGGTTTATGTGGTTAAATGTCAGAAAATGTACATGAATCCATCGTACGCTGATGATAGTATACTGTCAAAGTCTATGAAGCTATCTATCTATGAAATCTATGAAAAAGTTTAATCTGCAACACAATTGTATACAATATGTAGTGGGGGTCTCTGCTTCATCTCTCTCTCAAGTAGGGGGTCCGCATGCGTGGCCTGAAAACGTTGGAAGACCCCTGCCCCACACTTTCTCTCCACTCCACTCCCTACCGATCTTATATAAACAAAACCTATTTCATATAGCTGTTATCTCACCTTCTACAAAAAACGAAAAACAATCACAGATGTCCTGGCTGTCGCACTTTCATGTTCGCTATTTAGAGAGCGAGAAAAAAAAAGCCAGCCCTGAAATAAAATGATTTTTTTATGACTCATCATAGCAGCGGAGTGACACACGGGTGTTATTAATGGCGTGCGGTAGCTGGTAGCGGTGGGACTTTTAACGTCCTCTGTCATATGATAGGCATTAATGGTGTTAGGCCGATGATGGTTACAGTAGGGCTGAGGTCATCCTCTGGCTCCTGTCGGGGTGAGGTACCCTGTCTATGAATGCCAGTACTTTTTAACGGTGGAAATACAGTAACACATGACACGACACGCTTCAAGGCAATGTGCGTTGCCTCATATATAGGCACTCGTGTCAGTGATTCCTCTGCGGGGGGGCGGGTGCGGCGATGATGCAGAGGCACCTCTCCGATCTGTCGCTACATCTGTCGCATTACATGTTACAAACCGTTATGTAAAAAGTTATAAAAGCGCACACGTCCAAATGGAGGCAGGAGAACGCGTGAAAACAGACAAATACAGTCCGCACGCTGAATCGCGCTCTCATAGACATTAATAACCACTATACTACCGGGAATCAAACCCCCAGTCTACAAGCTCTCAAAGCGCCACCGGGAATCGAACCCCAGTCTACAAGCTCTCAAAGTGCCACCGGGAATCGAACCCCAGTCTACAAGCTCTCAAAGTGCCGACTACCGCTTATCCAAAGGGGACAACCCTCCCTCTCCTTGTCCAAAGTTAGACAAGCTATAGACACAAAGAAAGTGCTTTGAAAACAGTGACAATCGAGAAGTCTAGACTCAAGATGGCAGAAGATTTCAGCCACACTTGTAGCACTAGGAAGAGTTTATTTGTTTACCACCTAAGCCTTATTCTTTTAGCTACAGTGCCCTACTTATGTGCAAATTGGTGAAGGGAATCAAGTTCACGCAAGTGTGTTTGAGGTGCTTTGTGTGTGGATTCGGCTCATTTTTGTGGCTCTGGGAATTGGAAAAAGGAACAATGTGGACGTCCCGTCTTCAGTTTCAGGCGGTGGTCCCTGCACTATTTACATGCAAGCATTTTTGTTTTGTGCTATAGGACAGAAACAGACATCACTGTCTTCTGATCCGTCTCACAAACACACCGCTGATGCCAGTGTTGTTTGCACCTCCAAGACAATGTTCCCCAAATACCTGTATGTGTGTCACGATGCGACGCATTGTGAGCTTGTAGATCGGCTATTTCCAAATAGCCTATATAAAATGAGGCTAAAGTGGTTAATGTATGTCTTATAATGTAATAATTTATATCTGCAAAGTAACTACAGAAGTAACTAAAGTTTTCAAATAATTGTAGTGGAGTAAAAGTGCAATATTTGCCTCTGAGATGTAGTGGAGTAGAAGTAAAAGTACTGACAATTGGAAGTAAAAATACCTCAAAATTGTACTCAAGTACAGTACTTGAGTAAATTTACTTAGTTACTTTCCACCACTGGATAAAATACGTAAACAAATGGTGTGGCGCTTTACCAACGCAAACAAAAGTCTTTGTCCAGCTAAAAACAACAAGGTCATGAGTAATGGACACAACGTCGGTTTCTGTCCTGTGATCCTAGGGTGATGAGAGACCGGGAGCGACAGGACTATTTGTGGAGGGATCGTAGACAGTGTCTGTGTGTGTGTGTGTGTGTGTGTGTGTGTGTGTGTGTGTGTGTGTCTGTGTGTGTCTGTGTGTTCCTGTGTGTCCGTGTGTATTTTTCACTGTGTGAAGACTAGAGTGTCTGTGTCAGAGAGGCATTTGACCCGGATATGATGGGACGTATGGGGACGTTTAGAGGAGTGCAAAACAACATGTATATCGTCTTTGTCGGGTGAAAACCTCATACTGTATTTCCAAAACTGTTACTTTTCGGGATTGAAATTCAAAAACGTCAAAAGTAGCAGATCTACAAGCTCGAAACGCGCCGCTTCGCGCCACGTTTCGAGCCGCGTTTCGAGCCGCGTTTCGAGCTTGTAGATGTGCTACTTTTGGTGTTTTTGTGTGACGCTGTAGTACATACATGGGCAACTGGCGGCCCCCCACCTTCACTTAATGCGTCCCGCAGGTTAATATCAGAATACTGATATATTATTGATTTCAGCTGTTACAATTCCTAAACATGCAAACATGACCCGCTTTAATTACTTCAGTCTAGTAGCTTAAGCCTTAACGATTAGTATTAGAATTCTATTGTCTTGTTTATGTCCAATGTATTTGTATTTAAGTTCATAAAGTTAACATAAGTATAACTAAATGCATTTGAAATTAAATAAAAATGTTACTTTTCAGGATTCCAATTCAAAAATAGCAAAAAAAAGATATACTGTAGGATTTTTTTTTTTTCTAAAATAGACAAAATAGCCGATCTACAAGCTCAAAACGCGTCGCACTGCGGCGCGTTTTGAGCTTGTAGATCGTCTATTTTTGCTACTTTTGTGTGACACAGAATGACGAAAAAAGTAAAAATACGGAGAGACAGTATGTATATGTGTCCCTCTGGAGTGAGTGTGGAAATATAGTGAAACTCTCCATCATCAAAGTTGCATCACCCCTGCTGTTCATTTACAAAAAAAACACAAAAAGTTAGAATATGGAGATAAGAGGTTTCTGTGTGTACAGAGACAGACTGGGAGGAACTATGTCTGGACACAACACACACTGTACATTCCTGGGTGTTGCACAGCCTGGTCAAGAACATGCATGCTGTGGCATCTATAGCATTGCAGCCACCATTCCTCCCTTTCATCTGTCCATTTGTGGTAGATGTTTTCCTTCTCCTCTGTCTGTCTGTCTGTCTGTCTGTCTGTCTGTCTGTCTGTCTGTCTGTCTGTCTGTCTGTCACGTGCGCGTGCGCACGCACACACACACACACACACACACACACACACAGACACACAGACACACAGACACACAGACACACACACACACACACACACACACAATGTTATCTCGATCGTATGTCTTTACTCTTTCTCACCTTAATGTCTAACCTCATGTACATACTGTACCTGCTGGATTATGCTATGTGTATACATTATGTATATATCCTTGACATGTTTTTTCCCTACTTTTTGATTTTATTTTTCTCCTTGCTCTCCTTGCCCCCCCCCCCTCTTCTTTTCTTTTCTTTTCTCTTTCTGAAATCAATATACTTAAAGTACCAAAAGTAAAAGTACTCATCATGCAGAATATCCCATTTCACAAGTTTTCAAATGTGTAAAAAATCCTTTGAAAATAGCCGATCTACAAGCTCACTAGATCGGCTATTTTCAAATTGCTAAAGTATATAGGTCTGAAGTGGTTTTGTAATACAAATCTACAAAATAACTAGTAACTAAAGTTTTCAAATATGAAAATTGGAAATACTCCAGTAAAGTAAAAAATCACACCCAGTGTGAAGTGGGCGGTGTGGTCACAGTGGTCATCACAGTGATGGAAGTTCACTTAAAGAAAAGTAATATTGTGGACCAACCATTGTACACCCCTAACTTAAAAAAACATAAATGTGTTCTTTTTTAAGTGCATAGTCCTATTTATAGGGCTATGCACATGTGTCATGTTTCACTAGCCAATCACAGTCCTGAATAGACTGTGATTGGCCAATCACGGTGCAGGGTTAGGGGGGTACAATGGTGGCCAATCACAGCGCAGGGTTGGGGGGGTACAATGGGTGGGGGGGTACAATGGTGGCCAATCACAGTGCAGCGAATGTCGATGTCCAAACCTCACATATAGGGGCGGTTTCACCGCCCAAAAATACCTCAAAACTGTACTTAAGTGCAGTACTTGAGTACTTAGTTAGTTACTTTACACAACTGAAAGCATGTCTCCTTGGCTGTGCTCTCTGTGCCTTTCACACTGTCACCTCCTGACCTCAGTGAGACTCCTCTTCATGTAAACACTCTATATCTGTCTCTGCTTGCCTGCCTCCTATAGCTAAATGTGACATTATGTCTCACAGGATGTCCACATCAGAAGACACTGATGTCCTTCACAAATAGAAATGTTATACGTCTTATCACCGGGCCTATAAATGTACAGCATCACATGACGACTGTTGCCAAGTCTCTGTGGTGGAAAGTACAGTAACTTAAGTACATTTACTCAAGTCTTGTTTACTCAAGTACTGTATAATTTTGAGGTATACTTTCACTTGTGTATTTCCATTTTTCATACTTTATAGCCCACTAGATGTCAGAGGCAAACATTATTTGACAGTTTATATAAGTGTATAAACTGATTTGTATGGCCCCCTATCTTCTTTAATTCATCAAGTATTCTCTTCATTTTGCATTCTTCAATCACCAGGAATGCAACACAAACACAAATTAAGTAATTGATAGGGGGGAAACGGTCATTTTGGGGGTTAGGTATTCCTTTAAAGTGATGAACACTACAATCCTACAATATGATTTTGAAATGTGCCATTCTTCAAAATGAGCACTTTTACATTTGGTACTGCTAGTATAGGCCTATATTTTGACGTCAATGTGTTTGTACTTTTAGTTAAGTGTATTATGATAATGTTATTTTTAGGGTTAGATCACTGTTGAGTCTCTTATGTCTCTTAGATTAACAACTCCAGCAAGTGAAGTGTGACAAACATTGTAATGTCTGCTTTACAACTTCTCTGTAAGTAACCTCCTACAGAGGTGGTTTTCTCTGCAATAGCCATTGCCAAAGTGGATCTGAAGAATAAATAAAACGGCCTGTAAAATGATGATTCCTCAGCTCTGACATAAGAAAATTTGCATAGCTTGAGCTGCATTCACAGACCACAGAGTAAAAGGAGATACTGTAGGTCTGTGATGGGATGAGACATGGCATCACCACAGCCACTCCCACACTGTTTCTGAAATGAGGTTACGGGTACCCCTAGTGGTATGCAGGGGGTAGAGGTACTATGAGAAGGTAAGTAAGAGAAAGTGAAGAAAAAAAAGTTTAACAATAAAATATTGACAAACTGTGAACCTGTTATTAAACCAAAACTTGACTAGCGCAGCTGTTTGGCCTATTTCAGTTATTTGCCTTATGCCGTTTTATTTTTACCTCAAAACTGGACTTTATTGAAATGTTATGATCACAGTTTAAATATGCACAATATAAACTAATAACACATATTTCACTCCATTTCTTATTTGTAATGTTATATTCTTCAAAGGGAAGGGTTATCATTCATTCATAGCATCATAGCTATGTTTTTTTCTTGCAGTTTTCTAAGCAGAATGTTGTAGTTGGGTAAAGGGGGTGAGATACTTGATTACTTAGATTCAGAAATCAGGGAAAGGGGTACTGCAACCCAAAAAGCTTGAGGGCCACTGGTCTAGACCACTTGTTCTCAATTTGGGGTCTGGGACCCCCAGGGGTCATTCAGTGGGTTCCAGGGGTTCCCAGCTAAATGATTGATAGTTAAAAGTATACCAAATGGACCCTTACGGATCTGTAACTCCTAGAGAGTACACATGGAACCAAATGGAGCATTAGAGATCTGTTAACTCCAAGAGTGTACTCCCAACAAATGGAACCAAATGGACCCTTAAAGGGATACTTCACTTTAGGGCCGGGGACACATTTAAAAAAAATATTAAAAATAAATGAAAAAAGTTATGGAAAATTCATGGCCCCCTCACGCATTAGAGTGTCCTACTAATGTGTGAGGGGGCCATGAATTTTCCATAATTTTTTTCATTTATTTTTAATATTTTTTTTAAATGTGTCCCCGGCCCGAAAGTGAAGTATCCCTTTAAGTTCACAAAGCAGAGAATCATCTCACAGCTTGTGGCCTGGTTGTTTTAACAGACGTTTTATGAACAAACTTTCAGTTCATCTGATTTGTCACTATGATATTGTTTTTTAGATAGTATTCCATCTTCACACCACGTGGTACACCGAGTGGAAAGTACCACGCACACTTAAAGTACCAGAAAGGAAATGAGGCCCTAAGCTTTCACGTATATGCATTTTAACCAATAAAAAAGTGGCCTCTTCATCTCTGAGGGTGCCTCATTAGTACTGCTATACTTTTGTCATCCTACAGTATTTTGACAATGTGTAGATAGCCTACTGTATGTTCATATTTTAGAAATGAAATAAGGGCAACTGACTTCAGCATATTCTCATTCGCTGTTCAGACACACACTCTGAGCTCCATCCTGAAACTAACTGTTAAGTAAGTCATAATGTTTCAAACCCTGATCATAATGTACAGATATCTGCAGATTGAGAGGCAGCAAAGTCCTGAAAATATGATTAAAGAATGTCCTGAGATTTTAGAAATGATGAGCTGGTGTCTCTTAATCACATCTACCTGCCTGTGATTGATAAGAAAAGTGTTTCGTCTTTGTATGTCTTCAATGAGACAGACAGTAGGACAGCTGAAAGGAGACGGTGCAAGAGAGGTACGGGAGGAAGTCCTTAGACAGGCCTGCACAGCAACCACCCAACACACAACACGTACGCACACGTACGCACACGCGCACACACACACACACACACACACACACACACACACACACACACACACACACACACACACACACACACACACACACACACACACACACACACACACACTTAATGTTGTGGTCTTACTAAACAACACAATACACGTATATCCTCACATCAAAGACTATCTCTCTCCCCCCTCAAACCCCCTTGTGGTTTTCAGATGAATGTGTGGTAACTGTCTATTTTACAACATGAATCATGTCTCTATATTCAGTCAGTTCAACAAGACAAATCACATATTATATTGATAATCTAATCAAACATGCAATCCCAAACCATCGTAATTCCTAAAATTAAAGAATACAAAGCATGTTCACGGGCCTCTTTGTCCAAAATGTAGGTCCTGATACACAATAAATGAAAATTACTAATATCAAAATATTTAATATTGTAGACATGATTTTTATAGAATAGAATAGACAATCCCTTATCGTCTGCCTTACTAACAATATAATTGGTGATACTACAGGTATTTGCAAGACAAAATACATGAATTCTAGAACATCCAAGAACATTCACAATGAGACCCTCATTGTGAAAAATGTCACCTATAATGACAGGCCCACTCTAGGGACAACAGGTTGAAAGTCTATAACTTGCAGAGCATGTCTCCTTTATGTTTTTTCTCTGTGGCTGTGCTCTCTGTGTCTTTCACACTCACACCTCCTGACCTCAGTGAGACTCCTCTTCATGTAAACACTCTATATCTGTAGTATCAGTAGTAGTGCATGTTTAATGATAAAACATTGAGCATTTTTGTGTGAACCTGCTGATCGGTAAAGTGTTAAACCAGTGTTATTTTACTCTATGTTGTTTTATTGACATTGAAAACTGGACTTACTGAAATGTTATGACACCAGCTGTAAACTAAATTTGCACATTAGGTCTGTAGGTCTATTATTTTTGGCTAATGTTCCTCCCAGAATATGGATGCTGTATTCCATCTATTAAATAAGCAAAAGTATACAGCCATTCCATTACAGTGTCAGTACATACAACATCATGGTAAGACTTTTTTCTATGACTGGCCCACTGTTCTGAGTAGCCAATCAAATGTACTGCAGGAGTCTGCAGGAGCCTGGTGAGCCAATCAGATGCATATTAGAGCTGACAGAATTCAGAATGACAATGCCTTTGCCATACAGTAGCCTACCTGCAGTCATATTAAAGTGCACACAAGCAAACACACTGAACCTCTGAACTGCACAAGGATGGAATACTTTGCACTTTTTCTTCTAATTAACTCATGTGAGTAACACATTCACAACAACAGAGTTGTATCTGTATTACACCATATAAATATATACAATTATAAAACCTAATGATTATTATAATAGATTTGTATCACTTTTTATGTAAATCTCAATATTTTTGCTAAAAATCACTATGCTCTAATTATGGCATTTTTCATCATCTTCATCAGAACAAAAGCTATGTTAATAATCAAAAAGTTTTTTCATTAAATGTGTTTTTAATTGATGCCATTGCATTGTTTTCTTTTGTTCCAGGTGTTGCACAACTACTGAATATTTCTCAGCCGGTTCTATTTCAAGATGTACAGCTGGGTCACAACGTTACACTTGAATGTTACATACACAAAGTAGAAGGGAACCAATTGTATAGTACAAATTATGTATGGTACAAATTGACAGCACTGAAGAGTTTAGAGTGTGTGATAACAACAAATTACGACACAATGTACCATTGTGACAAACAAAATGAGGGCCACATTTTTGTTGAGATGGCCAAAGTTGAAAGTCACCTTTACATAATTAATACGAGACCAGAGGACACTGGAACATACTTTTGTGGAGTAATGGGTGTTGTTGGCTTTGAGTTTGGACCAGGAACCTTCCTAATGATACAAGGTATGTATTCCCCTGTTTTGAAGTTTGAAGGCTATTAGGTAAATTAATTGCTGTTATTTGATAACATTAGAGCAGTCTGTAATGATGATGTTTATGATATTAACTTTCAAAGGTGTGGAGCTGGGCAAGAAGAACTCTGTTGTCCAACTGCCAGTGTTTGAGTCAGCGCAGCCAGGAGACTCTGTGACTCTGAACTGTACCGTCCACACTGTGATCTGTGGTACACGGCAACACAGTGTCTACTGGTTCAGAAGCTCCAGAGACTCTCAACCTGGACTCATTTACACCCATAGGAGTACGCCTGAAGCCTGCAAGAAGACGCCTAGAACTGGACAGTATAGCTGTGTCTACAAACTCACCATGAGGAACGTCACTGTTGCCAATGCTGGACATTACGTTTGTGGTGTGACCCTCTGTGGGGAGATGTTCTTTGGAAATGGAACCAGGCTGGATGTGGGGGAGATTAAGGAAGATGACTGTGGTAAACACATGAATACCCTGGTACTTCTCTCCATCAGCAGAACTGGAGTTGTGCTCTTATTACTCCTCATCTTAACCGTCATGTACATGATCAGAAAATAGTTGCCCAGACAACTTAAACATCATCTACAGCAGTGGTTTTCATATCAACGATCACCAGTATTCATAGCGAAAATAGCCAATCTACAAGCTCACAACATGTTGCATAGTGATGTGTTGAGCTAAAATTACAATAAAAAAAAATTACATTAAAATGTTCACCTACTGTATAATGTTATACCCAAACTAGCGACACCAGGTTCAAAGTGGTTCAAATATATTCTTTTAGGTTATATAGAATTTGCTTCTTCATGAGTGTGCGCAAATGACTGATATAGTAAATGAGAAAATAATTCCTAACTTTGTGTATAGTTGTAAATATTGCAAAAATAATGTGTGGTTGGAACAAAATCCTAAATCACAGACTTGTCTCACGGCACACCAGTGTTCCACACCGTTTGGGAAGCACTGGCCTCAACATTTTCAGGCCGAGACCCCCAAAAATAATAATATTTGAACTGGGGACCCCCCGAAATAATCATATGGGGACCCCCTGAAAATAATCATATTTGAACTGGGGGCCCCCCACCCTGACGAGCATTTGGAATTGTAGAAGTTGAGGCATCACATTTAGTTTGACTCAGTTCCACAAATAAATATGTGAAAATAGCCGATCTACAAGCTCACGATGCCTCGCAATACGAGGCATTTTCAATAATTTTTTTATTTTCCCTCTTTCTTACATTAATTTTGTGCATTTGACAATTTGGCTAATCTTTGTTCAGTTTGTATAGTATAGTTTGTTGATTACTTTGGTCTTTTTTCATTTCATTTCTTTTTTGATTTTTATGTTTTTTTATGTTTTAAAAAGGTCTTAAAAGTCGTTAAATTGTCACTTTACTGTCACCTGGGGACCCCCAAAAAATCATGTGGGGGTCCCGATCCACAGGTTGAGTACCACTGGCCTACATGACCAGAAAATACACCCACACTTGACATCATACCGACTTAATTTCCACTGTTTCATAATGCTTTATAATGCCACTATTATAACAATACCATTTGCATAAAAACATATTATACTTATCTTACTATTGTACACTATTTTCTTTATTTTGCTATCTTTATTTTATAATGATATTTCTTATAGTATTGTCAAGTTGCAATTACATGACTTAATGAATTATTGTTTTTCAAATGTTCATTTACTTTAGTTTTTCTTTTGTTTCAAGGTACACTGTGTGCATAGAGATGCGTGAGAAGAAAAATGTGAGGTGTGATATACCACCAGCAGACCACCTTTCCTGTGTTATAAGCCTATTCTTGGTATTAAGACAGGGTGGAAAGTACCATGCACACTTAAAGTACCACAAAGGAACGTGGCCCTAAGCTTCTTTATTCAAATTTTCTTTGTTTTTTCCTTTTTACTAAATACAAATGTGTAAGTGTATGCATTTTAATCAATAAAAAAGTGTCCGCTTCACCTCTGAGGGTGACTCATTACTGCTATACTTTTGTCATCCTGCAGTATTTTGATAATGTGGTATACAGTAGCATGTATGTATACAGAATGCAGTGCATTTTATTTTAGAGCTGAAATAAGGGCAATTGACTGTATTGCCATTCACTGTTCAGACACACACAGTGAGTAAGTCATATGTTTAAAACACTGATCATAATGTACAAACATCTGCAGATTGAGATGCAGCAAAGTCCTGAAAAGAGGATTAAATAATGTCCTGATATTATAGAAATGATGAGCTGGTGTCTCTTGATCACATCTACCTGTGATTGATAAGAACAGTGTGTGTGCACTCCTCTTTGTCTTTTTATGTCTTCTTCAATGAGACAGACAGTAGGACAGCTGAAAGGAGACGGTGCAAGAGAGGTACAGGAGGAAGTCCTTAGACAGGCCTGCACAGCAACCAGCAACCACCCCACACACACACACACACACACACACACACACACACACACACACACACACACACACACACACACACACACACACACACACACACACACACACACACACACACACACACACACACACACACACACACACACACACACACACACACACACACACACACACACACACAATGTTGTGGTCTTACTAGACAACACAGTATACCTACGTATATCCTCACATCAAAGACTATCTCTCTCCCCCCTCAACCCCCCTTGTGGTTTTCAGATGAATGTGTGGTAACTGTCTATTTTACAAAAATGAATCATCCATGTCTCTATAGAATAGCATTAGTGTCTCACTTACTAACTCACTAACTCACTCACTAACTAAGAACATTTACTCAAGCAATGTTTACTGGAAGGTACTGTATCATTTTGAGGTACTTGTGTATTTCAAATGTTCATACTTTATAGCCCACTACATCTCAGAGGCTAATATTGTACTTTTTCTATTATTTCGACAGTTTATATAAGTTTATAAACTGATTTGTATTGCTGTTGTTAATCCTGGCCACCTATTTTCTTCATTTCATCGAGTATTGTCTTAATTTTTGCATTCTTCATTCACCAAGAATGCGACACAAACAAAAAATCTCCATGAATACAAGGCTTCACAGGGTGAGTAACTGATAGGGGAGAAAAGTTGAGTCTCTAATGTCTCTTATGTAGATAATACACAACTCCAGCAAGCGTGACACACGTTGTTATGTCTGCTTTACAGCTTCTCTCCAAGTAACATCATATACCCAAACTAGCGACACCAGGTTCAAAGTGGTTCAAATATATAATTTTAGGTTATAGAATTTGCTTCTTCATGAGTGTGCGCAAATGACTGATATAGTAAATGAAAAAAGAATTCATAACTTTGTGTATAGTTGTAAATATTGCAAAAATAATGTGTGGTTGTAACAAAATCTCAAGTCAGAGACGTGTCTCACGGCACACCAGTGTTCCACACCGTTTGGGAAGCACTGGCCTCCGCGACCACCAAAAATAATAATATTTGAACTGGGGACCCCCCAAAATAATCATATGGGGACCCCCTGAAAATAATCATATTTAAACTGGGGACCCCCCACCCTGACGAGCACTTGGAATTGTAGGAGCAGAGGCATTACATTTAGTTTGACTCAGTTCCACACACAAATATTGTGAAAATAGCCGATCTACAAGCTCACGATGCCTAGCAATACGAGGCGTTTTTTTTTTTTTGCTCTCTCTTATATTTTCTAACAATTTGGCCAATATTTGACCAGTTTTTATCGTATAGTTTGTTGATTACTTTTGGTGCAGTAATGGTCTTTTTTCATTTAATTTCATTTTTCATTTTTAGGTTTTATTAAATTGTCACTTTACTTTCATATGGGGACCCCCCAGAAATGGGTCCAGACCCACATGTTGAGAACCACTGGCCTACATGACCAGAAAATACACCCACACTTGACATCATACCGACTTAATTTACATTGTTTCATAATGCTTTATAATGCCACTATTATAACAATCCCATTTGCATAAAAAAAGATTATACTTATTTTACTATTGTACTCTATTATCTTTATTTTGCTATCTTTATTGTATAATTATATTTCTTATAGTATTGTCAAGTTGTAATTAAATGACACATTGCATGATGTTGAATTATTGTTTTTCAAATGTTCTTTTACTTTAGCGTTTCTTTTGTTTTAAGGTACACTGTGTGCATAGAGATGCGTGAGAAGAAAAATGTGAGGTGTGATATACCACCAGCAGACCATCTTTCCTGTGTAATGAGCCTGTTCTTGGTATTAAGACACTGTGGAAAGTACCAAGCACACTTTAAAGTACCACAAAGGAAATGAGGCCCTAAGCTTCTTTTTTTATTTTGATGTTTGTTTCCTTTTTACTAAATACAAATGTGTAAGTGTATGCATTTTAATAAATAAAAAAGTGTCCGCTTCACCTCTGAGGGTGCCTCATTACTGCTATTCTTTTGTCATCCTGCAGTATTTTTTATAATGTGCTACTGTATGTATTCAGTATGCAGTCCATTTAACATGTACTTGTTTTAGAGCTGAAATAAGGGCAATTGACAGCATTGTCATTCGCTGTTCAGACACACACACACACACACAGGTACTCTGAGTCTGATTTCACACAACACTGAGCTCACTCCTGAAACTAACTGTTAAGTAAGTCATTATGTTTCAAACACTGATCATAATGTACATATATCTACAGATTGAGAGGCAGCAAATTCCTGAAAAGATAATTAAATAATGTCCTGATATTATAGAAATGATGAGCTGGTGTCTCTTGATCACATCTACCTGCTTGTGATTGATAAGAAAAGTGCTTTTGTCTTTTTATGTCTTCAATGAGACAGACAGTAGGACAGCTGAAAGGAGACGGTGCAAGAGAGGTACAGGAGGAAGTCCTTAGACAGGCCAGCACAGCAACCACCCAACACAGCGCACACACACACGCACACGCACACGCACACACACACACACACACACACACACACACACACACACACACACACACACACACACACACACACAGTAAATGTCGGGGTCTTACTTAACAACACAGTACACGTATATCCTCACATCAAAGACTCTCTCTCTCCCCACTCCCCCCTCCTCAACCCCACTTGTGGTTTTCAGTTGATTGTGTGGTAACTGTCTAGTTTACAACATTAATCATCCATGTCTCTATAGAATAGCATTAGTGATTATGAAAAGGAGCAATTCATTCAGTCAGTTCAACAAGACAAATCACACATTATATCGATAATCTAATCAAACATGCAATCCCAAACCATCGTAATTCCTAAAATTAAAGAATACAAAGCATGTTCACAGGCCTCTTTGTCCAAAATGTAGGTCCTGATACACAATAAATGAAAAATTACCAATATCAAGATATTAAATATTGTGGACAAGATTTTCATAGAATAGAATAGAATTCAATCCCTTGTTTTCTGACTTACTAACATAATTGGTGGTCAAAGTACAATATAATTATAATGTAATGTACATCAGGCCTGTTCTGTGTGCAAAAGTCCCAGGAGAATATAATTGTTATTGCACAAAGATACAACTTGAACTTGGTCAAGAAAAACAACAACCAGACACTCAGATGTTGACGCAGTTTGCATCTTTCAAGCTAGACTGAGTTTTGATTGATTGAATACTTTATTAATAGCTTGCTAAAAGTACAGATGTACAGTTATACAATCACACTAAAAGGATAACACAAAAAGCCCTGAGGGCTTCTTTCCATTGTGGTTCTATGTATCCAATTCATCAAGACATATTATAATTATACTATACAAGAAATCATCAATACTAGGAGCAGTAAAAATATGTCTCAGCTGAAAGCTTCAGTTCTCCTATGTGGTCACACAGCTAGTTTAGTTTCTGTTGGTACAAACTAACATGCAGTGAGGACAGGAAGTCTGCAACCTCAAAGGCACAGTATCTTACAGCGTATAGCTGCTGGGCCCCTGGGCCTGAGACCCTCATTGTGAAAAATGTCACCTATAATGACAAACGTTGTTATGTCTGCTTTACAGCTTCTCTCCAAGTAAACTCCTACAGAGGTGTTTTTCTCTGCAATAGCTAATGCCAAAGTGGAACTGAAGAATAAATAAAACGGCCTGGAACATTACATTCCTCAGCTCTGATAAGTAGGCTACTGAAAACATGAAAAGTATATAAGATTCACAGATCACAGAGTAAAAGGAGATGCTGTGGCTGGTCTGTGATGGGATGAGACATTCCATCCTCATAGCCTCTCCCACACTCTCTAGTCTAGAGACCAGTGTTTCTGAATAGGGTTATGTGTACCCCTAGGGGTGTACCGAGGTACTACAGGGGTGAGAGAAAGTGAAAAGTTACAGTAGTAGTGCATGTGTAATGATAAAACATTGAACATTTGTGTGCGAACCTGCTGATCTATAAAGTGTTAAACCAGTGTTTCAGTTGTTTTACTTAATGTTGTTTTATTGACATTGAAAACTAGACTTATACTGAAATCTTATGACCACAGTTTTAAATTAAATGTGCTCAGGATTCACATTAAGTCTGTATAGGTCTACCATTTTGGGCTAATGTTCCTCCCAGAATAAGGATGCTTTATTCCATCTCCTAAATCAGCCAAAGTATAAGCCATTCCATTACAGTGTCAGTACTGTATTACATACAACATCATGGTAAGACTTTTTTCTATGACTGGCCCACTGTTCTGAGCAGCCAATCAAATGTACTGCAGGAGTCTGCAGGAGCCTGGTGAGCCAATCAGATGCATGTTAGAGATGTGAAAATGCCTTTTGTCATACCTGCAGTCATATCAAAGTGCACACAAGCAAACACACTGAACCACTGAACAGGACAAGGATGGAATACTTTGCACTTTTTCTTCTAATTAACTCATGTGAGTAACACATTCACAACAACAGAGTTGTATCTGTATTACACCATATAAATATATACAATTATAAAACCTAATGTAGGGTTATTATAATAGATTTGTATCACTTTTTATGTAACGCTCAAAATGTTTGCTAAAAATCACTATGCTCTAATTATGACATTTTGATCCTTTGTATCTTCATCAGAACAAAAGCTATATTAATAATCAAACAGTTTTTTAATAAAATGTGTTTTTAATTGATGCCATTGCATTGGTTTCTTTTGTTACAGGTGTGGCTCGACTGGCAAATATTTCTCAGCCGGTTCTATTTCAAGATGTACAGCTGGGTCACAATGTTACACTTGAATGTTACATTACACAAGGGAAGCAATCGTATAGTGTAAATTATGTATGGTACAAATTGACAGCAGCAAAGAGTTTAGAGTGTGTGATAAATAGATTTTACAGCAACATTGATTATTGTAACAAACAAAATGAGGGCCGCATTTTTATCAAGATGGACAAAGTTAGAAGTCACCTTTACATAATTAATACGAGACCAGAGGACACTGGAACATACTTTTGTGGAGTACAGGGTATTCGTGGCATTGAGTTTGGACCAGGAACCTTCCTAATGATACAAGGTATGTAGGCCCCTGTTTTTAATTTGGAAGGCTATTAGGTAAATTCATTGCTGTAATTTGATAACATTAGAGCAGTCTGTAATGATGATGTTTATGATATCAACTTTCAAAGGTGTGGAGCTGGGCAAGAAGAACTCTGTTGTCCAACTGCTGGTGTCTCAGTCAGCGCAGCCAGGAGACTCTGTGACTCTGAACTGTACCGTCCACTCTGTGACCTGTGGTGGACAACACAGTGTCTACTGGTTCAGAAGCTCCAGAGACTCTCAACCTGGACTCATTTACACCCATAGGAGTATGCCTGAAGCCTGCGAGAAGACTCCTAGAACTGGACAGTATAGCTGTGTCTACAAACTCACCATGAGGAACGTCACTGTTGCCGATGCTGGACATTACGTTTGTGGTGTGACCCTCTGTGGGGAGATGTTCTTTGGAAATGGAACCAGGCTGGATGTTGGGGAGAATAAGGAGGTTGACTGTGGTAAACACATTAATACCCTGGTTCTTCTCTCTATCAGCAGAACGGGAGTTGTGCTCTTATTACTCCTCATCTTAACCGTCATGTACATGATCAGAAAATAGGCCCACACAACTTAACCACAGTGCTTTTCAAACCTTTTGTGCCCAAGGCACACCAATGGGCAAGTCTAAATCTCAAGCACACCAGTATTCATGGCGAAAATAGCCAATCTACAAGCTCACAACACGTTGCATAGTGATGTGTTGAGCAAAATTACAATAAAAAAAAAGAAGTAAAATGTTCACCTACAAATAACTAGCGACACCAGGTTTAAAGTGGTTCAAATATATTCTTTTAGGTACAAATGTGCTCCTCCATGAGTGTGCACAAATGACTGATAGTAAATGAAAAAGAAATGCATAACTTTGTGTAGGCCTATAGTTGTAAATATTGCAATAATAATGTGTGGTTGTAACAAAGTCATGGACTTGTCTCACGGCACACCAGTGTTCCACACCGTTTGGGAAGCACTGGCCTCAACCTTTTCAGGCCGCAACCCCCCAAAATAATAATATTTGAACTGGGGACCCCCCAAAATAATCATATGGGGACCCCCTGAAAAGAATCATATTTGAACTGGGGACCCCCCACCCTGACGAGCACTTGGAATTTTAGAAGTTGAGGCATTACATTTAGTTTGACTCAGTTCCACACATAAATATTGTGAAAATAGCCGATCTACAAGCTCACAATGCCTCACAATACGAGGCATTTTCAATATTTGTTTTATTTTCCATCTTTCTTACATTAAGTTTGTTCATCAGTAGATGTTTTATTAACTTTGACAATTTGGCTAATGTTTGTTCAGTTTTTATAGTATAGTTTGTTGATTACTTTGGTCTTTTTTAATTTCCTTTCTTTTTTTTCTTTTTTATGTTCTTTTAGGTTCTAAAAAGGTCTTAAAATTCCTTAAATTGTCACTTTACCGTCACCTGGGGACCCCCAAAAAATCATGTGGGGGTCCCGATCCACAGGTTGAGAACCACTGGCCTACATGACCAGATAATACACACACACTAGACATCATACCGACTTAATTTCCACTGTTTCATAATGCTTTATAATGCCACTATTATAACAATACCGTTTGCATAAAAAAATATTATACTTATTTTGCTATTGTACACTATTTTCTTTATTTTGCTATCTTTATTTTATAATGATATTTCTTATAGTATTGTCAAGTTGCAATTAAATGACTTAATGAATTATTGTTTTTCAAATGTTCATTTACTTTAGTTTTTCTTTTGTTTTAAGGTACACTGTGTGCATAGAGATGCGTGAGAAGAAAAATGTGAGGTGTGATATACCACCAGCAGACCACCTTTCCTGTGTTATAAGCCTATTCTTGTTATTAAGACAGGGTGGAAAGTACCATGCACACTTAAAGTACCACAAAGGAACAAGGCCCTAAGCTTCTTTATTTTTATGTTTTTTCCTTTTTACTAAATACAAATGTGTAAGTGTATGCATTTTAATCAATAAAAAGTGTCCGCTTCACCTCTGAGGGTGACTCATTACTGCTATACTTTTGTCATCCAGCAGTATTTTTTATAATGTGCTACTGTATGTATACAGTATGCAGTGCATTTAACATGTACTTATTTTAGAGCTGAAATAAGTGCAATTGACAGTATTGTCATTCGCTGTTCAGACACACAAAGTGAGTAAGTCATATGTTTCAAACACTGATCATAATGTACAAACATCTGCAGATTGAGAGGCAGCAAAGTCCTGAAAAGAGGATTAAATAATGTCCTGATATTATAGAAATGATGAGCTGGTGTTGATCACATCTACCTTGATAAGAACAGTGTGTGTGTGCACTCCTCTTTGTCTTTTTATGTCTTCAATGAGACAGACAGTAGGACAGCTGAAAGGAGACGGTGCAAGAGAGGTACAGGAGGAAGTCCTCAGACAGGCCTGCACAGGAACCACCCCACACACACACACACACACACACACACACACACACACACACACACACACACACACACACACACACACACACACACACACACACACACACACACACACACACACACACACACACACACACACACACACACACACACACACACACACACACCATCTAACCATTTAGAATGGTCAAAGTACAATATAATTTAATAAATGTGTCAATTAATCATTTGAGGGTGTGTTAACATGATTGTACATAAGATCTGTTCTGTGTGCAAAAGAAAAAGATAATATCATTGTTATTGCACATGTGAATAGATACTTTCTTTTGATCAAACATAATAATAATGGATTCTATTAATAATGCACTTTACATTTGGGTAAATCTGCTAAGTGTTGACGCAGTTTGCAGCTTTCAAGCTCAACAGAGGTTCAGCTGAAAGCTTCAGTTCTCACTGCTGTGTGGTCACAGTAGTTTCCATTGGTGCACAAACATGCAGTGAGGACAGGAAGACTGCATGCAGCCTCAAAGGCACATTATCTTACAGCGTAGCTGTAAGATATATATAGAAATATATAGATATGCTGTTAACTCAATTAGCACAAACAAGTAGAGAAATAATCTTTAAATTCATTTTCTTTGATTATGCTTATTTGATTTCCTAAATGTGCATCCTTTTCAGAATTGTTCTTTAAAGCAATAGTTTTCAGCTTTTCAGACTAACAGAAACCAACATCAAAAACTAAAAATACTTGCAGTCCAATGGTTCAAATGTATAAATACTGCACATTTCCATAATTATACAAAGCCTGCACAGTGAGTTTGACCTGACGAAGAGTTGATGAATTGAATACATAGGACAAGTCCCCAGGACTTTTGTGTTATCCTTTTAGCCTTAATGTCTTACTGTACCACATGCTGTTTACATTTCTGACTAATAAAGTATTCAGATAGGCCTATCTGGTCCATTTTGGATCGATTTGGCATGAAGCCCGCCTGTTGAGGGCGTCTTTTGCTTCTAATGGCCGGAAGGGCCCGGGTGAGAAGTATACGGGTAAAGATCTTTCCTGGGATGGAAAGGAGTGTGATTCCTCCGTGGTTATTGCAGACCAATTTGTCACCCTTTTGTTTCCAGAAGGGGAGGATGATGCCCCGGGTCCAGTCTTCCGGGGGGCACTCAGTTATCCAGACCTGGTTAATAATGTGGGTTAGCCACTCAATGGTATGGTGTCACCGCCCAATTTCATCATTTCTGCTGTGATGTTACAGATAGTACCAGGGGCCCTGTCATTTCGCAGTTTGGACAGGGTTTTCGCGACCCTTCCGTGTTGCTACATGGAATGTGCAGAACACTTCGACGTACAGGACACGCCACCTCAGGGTGTAAGTGAGGCTTAACTTCCGTTGTTGCACAAGACAAGATAAAAGGCATCGCACTGCAGAGCTCATTCACTTCTCAGGACGTCCATTATGCCAGTGACGAACAACCCTACCGTTGGTCCCAACAGTGCATTAGGCGACACGGTGGATGTGGGCACAGTGCTCTACACAGTACTGGAAGTGTTGATAGCCATTGGCTGCTGTCTCGGTAACATGCTGGTGATCTGGGCGGTGGGCTCCAGTAAAAACCTACGAGAGCCCACCTTCTTCTTCATAGGCTCTCTGGCCGTGGCCGACTTCATGGTGGGCTGCGTGGCCATGGCCGTGGTGGTCAATGGACGGCCAAAGACCTCGTTCCACGCGTGTCTCTTCGTCAACTGCGTGGTGATCCTGCTGATCATGGCGTCAGTTTTGTCTCTGATGGCGATCGCTGTGGATCGCTACCTCCGTGTTTTCATGCCTCTCAGGTGAGCTGTCTCCGATCTCTGACAATAACACTATACGCTCATAGTACTAAGTTGATTTTGATGAAAACAAAAGATATCTACCAAATGCTTCACGTGCACATACCTATATTTCCCTGCACACACATGCACACACACCTACTGAGAGATTAAAAAAAAACATTTTGCATCTGCATCTGCTTAATTGTTTTCATGACAATCTGGACTGCATATCCAGTGGTGTAAAGTACATTTACTCAAGTACTGCACTTAAGTAACATTTTGAGGTAGTTTTACTTTACTGGAGCATATCCAATTTTCAATACTTTCACTTCTACTCCACTATTTCTCAGAGGCAAATATTGTACTTTTACTCCACTACAATTATTAGAAAACTTTAGTTACAGTAGTTACTTTGTAGATTTTGATTATTAATACAAAACATACATTAACCACTTCAGCCCTATATACATTTCGGCCATCTACAAGCTCACAATTGTGAGCTTCTAGATCTGCTATTTTCAAAAGATGTTTTTATGCATTTTATACATTTGAAAACTTGTGAAATGGGACATTCTGCATAATGAGTACTTTCTACTTTTGGCACTTTAACATTTTGATACCAATACTTTTGTACTTTTACTCAAGTACATTTTGAATTCTGGACTTTTACTTGTAACTGTGTATTTCTACATTGCAGTATTGATACTTTAAAAAATGTGAACCTATATATCGGTGCTGTCAGGCAGAAACCAGCTAACTCCATTTTTCCGCTTTTGCATTTTTCTCCATAAATCAGTGCTATTGAACACCCTTTACGTCTGTGTGTTGATTAAAACAATATTGAACCAATGGAAAGTATTACAAAGTGCTTCTGACAAAACCAGCTAACTCCATTGGATCCTCAAACTTTCTGCTAAACCAGCAGAAAGTGTTCATATTTTTGGATTGCATTGAAATGCTCTGGCACAAGTTGGCCTCATATGGCGTTATTGGCCTAGCATTTTGTTTGGAGCTTAACTGCTTTAATAGACAACAGAAGTTGTTCAAAGATTGTGTCTCATCATCAGTTTGAGCCCAGGTGTGGTTTTCATTTAGTCTGTAAGTTATGAATTCATACACAGTAATAGTCTTAGTGTTAAATCAATTCAAATGAGTGTACAAATGGAACCAAATGGACCCATCATGCCATGTGTACAGCACACTTTTCGGAGTTAAATCAACAATGAGGATTTTACAATGTAGGCTGCAGAAAAGAGAAAAGAAACAACTGCCAATGTTGAAAATGCAAAGTAAGACTTTTGGGGAGAAAGGATGCAATTACTGGGGGCAAGGAAAAAGAAGGAAAATAAAGTAATAATAAACTAGTTACTTTTGGCAGGGAGTAATATGTAAAGTAATAACATAACTTTTTAAACAAGTAACTAGTAATAGGTAATATATTACTGTTTTTGAGTAACTTGCCCAACACTGCTTCCTAGTCCCTGCATGCAGTTTAACCTGTGACCTGTGTAGCATGCAGTGCCTCCATCAGGTGCACACATAGGTGCCCTTCCCTTATTTAAATATCGGTCTTGCTGAACCACAGTTGCTCTCCTTCCCGCTCTCATTCAATACAATGTCTGTAGGTCGCTTCGTTTTCTCATCCTGAGTCTGAAAGTCTGAAAATGTTTTAGTTGAGCATGGCGGTCTCCATGTTTCTTGTGTATAAAAGGCACGGAAATAGCAAATGAAGTTGTCAACACTCGCTATATGCAACACTTTTAAAAACACGCAGCAGAAGAAGGAAATGTAAACATTTCTTAGACATATGTGACTGGTACAATGCTTTATGCCGCAAGTTGGCATTTTTCATTTTTTAACTTTTTTATTATTATTACAGTACAGAATATAAGCTTTCATATGATGTATCATTCATTGAAATCGGAACATATTTGAAGAAGATGTGCTCATTTGAAACTGGTTATCTATAATAGTGCAAACTGAGATAATCCCTTCTAAAGAATTGTCACTTCGAGCACCTCTGAGCTCCAGGTAATGGGCGTGAACAATGGGCAATTTATTCAGCCTAGCCACTCCTCTAATCACTCCCCCATTGACACCTTTCAGTCAGCTCTATTTAGTGCCAGGGACCCCCATAGAGGATCTGTTTTGTAAAAAATAGGCATATTAAATAATCATCATCATAATAGATTTTTTTCACGTACTAGTGTTGCCATGTATACTAATTAGCTCACAACTTGTCTTTTAATTTCACTGTTTGAAACAGGGCTTGAGTTGTTAATGCATAACTGCAAGTTTGCCCTTTTCACTACTGGCTTACATGAAAAAAATACCCAAATGGGTCCATTTGGTTTCATTAATGTCTTTTCTAAATAAAGTATTCAACCAAAATACAAAATAGCAGATCTACAAGCTCACAATGCGGCGACGCGTTGTGAGCTTGTAGATCTGCTATTTTCATAGCAGATCTGTGTCTAACTAGTGTTGCCATGTATACTAATTATAAGCGACCTCGTTTTCTGTAAAGTTGCTTGCAAATATTGGTAGTTGCTTTTTATTTGTTATTACTATTTTGTTGTGAGCTTGTAGATCGGCTATTTCCAAATCGTCTATTCTCACCAGTAGCGGACACATATGTGGGTGTGAAGTGTGGTTTACATAGGACATTACTGTATGCAAGTAACACTCAAAAGTGGGAACATGCTACAGTAGGTTCTGTTGACAGGCTTTTTAACAGGTTAAACTGTCAAAAATGATTAGGACTTAGCTATGAATCATTACCATTCATATTTGTAATTACTATATGAAGTATGTAAACTTTTACCAGACTGGGTCTATCTTATTTAACTTATCTGTTGCCTAAATTGCTACTGTCCTCCACACAGTGGGGGTTGGGGGTATAGTTGGGTAGTCTTTTTTACAATTTATATGTGCATATTTTCAGACATTTAAAACAAAAGGAAAAAAAAGTATTTTCAAAAAAGGGTGGCCCCCCTGCAGTGACTCAGAGGACCCCCTATAGGGGTCACGGACCCTCTGTTAAATACCCATGATGTAGATCCCAGTGGAGAGTATGTACTGTGATAGGTTTCCTTCTTTGAAGAACACAGCGTGTGGCCAATTGTATTTTAGGGAAGGACAAAAAAAAATGAAAAAAAGACCATCCAACTTAAAAGTAAGTAAATGTAGTACTTCACAGCCTTCCTAGAAATTAACTTGAGTAAAAGTAAAATAGTTGTCTTGAATTTGTACTTGAGTGAAAGTAAAAAGTATCCAAAAAAGTGAAGTACAAATACTCAAAATCTGTAACTTACTGTAAGTACAGTACTCTGTTACTGTCCACCACTGGATATATTGCACAGTCACAAGCTTTATTTTCCCCACACCAAAGAAATGATGTTTCACCTCACAGAGGAGTCTTCAACAGGCCCTATAGTAGAGCGGATAAAAGCAATATTTTGGGAGAATCGTTCACTTGGTGATACAAGCGTGAAACTTGGTACAGATCATCTTTAGAGGTCATTTATCGATTTTTTTAATCGAGCCACTTGAAAATCAAAGATGGCGGCCATTTTTCAAGATGGCCGACATCTTAGTGGGCAGTTAAGTGATATGATGGTTTATTTGGTGATACAAGCATGAAAATTGGCATGAGCAGTCTCTGTGGGTCACTTGACAATAGGCCACCCACAGCTACTTGAAATTTCAAGATGGCGGCCATTTTTCAAGATGGCCAACACTTTAGTGGAGCAATTAAGTTATATAATGGTTTATTTGGTGATACAAGCATGAACATTGGCATGAGCAGTCTCTGTGGGTCACTTGACAATAGGCCACCCACAGCTACTTGAAATTTCAAGATGGCGGCCATTTTTCAAGATGGCCAACACTTTAGTGGAGCAATTAAGTTATATAATGGTTTATTTGGTGATACAAGCATGAACATTGGCATGAGCAGTCTCTGTGGGTCACTTGACAATAGGCCACCCACAGCTACTTGAAATTTCAAGATGGCGGCCATTTTTCAAGATGGCCAACACTTTAGTGGAGCAATTAAGTTATATAATGGTTTATTTGGTGATACAAGCATTACATTTGGCATGAGCAGTCTCTAAGGGTTGCTTGACAAGAAAACACTCCCAGCCACTTTACATTTCTATTTTCAAGATGGCCGCCCCCTGGATCCTCAAAAGATACATTTTCTCATAGAAATGTATGTTTTTTTTTCATTAAGGACGATTATACGATTATTATTATTATGCTAAAGAACAACTTTTAACACATCACAATATAGTTGTGTTGATTTGTTGATCATAGATAGATTAGATAAGAGTGAATATCTGCACTACCAGGGCACACTGGTGATATATCACTGCTGTTAAACTCAGAGTGGGGTTCAATGTCAGCTAATTGAAAGTTGGTATCCCAAATGCTGTCTAATTTACCCCAAAACAGTTAGATAGCCGCACCTGAATTGACAGGTTGTGCCAGCACGGGAGAGCCGAGCCAAGGTTAATGGGGTGGGGTTTTAGTTAACCGGATGGTGTACAGATCGCTCAGGATTTAAATGGCATTGGATGAACGATCGAACTAAGTGTAGCTGTTAAGGCACGAACTTACTTGTATCCCATACATCAAAGTGCTTGGTAAAAGGTGGTAAAAGGATAAACCCTCGGCCTCTGCCTATGCTGCAGACATGGCAGAAGCCATCATAACAGTTGTGAAAACTAACTGGGACAGATGTTTAATTTGTCAGCAGGTCACCAAGGAAAAACTCATTCAGCCGAGTTTATTCAACAGAGAGCACGATCGTACTGGTTATGATACCATTGCAAGAAATGTTCCATTATTTCATAAGATCAATGCTCTGCCTATCTTACTTAGTCCAACCCGACTAGATGAAGGTGATGGCATAGAAAGCACATCGACAAGAAACAGAGCAAAATATAATTCAAGCTGTAAACTTAGGTTCAACAACACAGAGCTGGAAAGGGCCCAAAAGAGAGCATCTACATCTGCTGAAGACACTGAAGATACCAAAGATATCCATGTCAAGAGGCCAAGAAGCTCTAATGTATGACCGGTCCAGCGATGTCACAACTGTGAACGAGGCCAGGCTTGATCTCTTTGCCAGAAAGCAAAGACAATATGACTTGATCCCACCAACTCAAGCAGCACTCAAAGAGCATGCCAAACATGCTTCTTATGAGGCTGGATACGTGTGGGGACAGGCATTGAAGCGACATCCACAAATGCCGAGCCCATCTGACTGGGGATGGGTGGAACAGGACGAGAAGTGGAAAGTCTTCTGGACTCCACTTCCACCTATTGCGGAGAGTTGTTGGGAGTTGACCAAATGTGGGTGCTCCAAGGCATGTACTGGAAGGTGTAACTGCTTCAGATATGGACTCAGTTTCACATGCCTATGTAGTTGCCCCTGCTAGAACCTATTTGCATGTTTATTTTGCCAGAGTTATTCCCTGTTGTCCTCTGTGTTTTCAAGTGGAGGCCTATGACTCGGCTTCCCCTCGTCACATCGACGCATCATGTTTTACTTTTTATCTAGTCTATTACTGTGTAATTTTCAGTTGTTACTTTGTAACATTGCTTCCACTGCCTTCCACTGCCATATCTAACAGTGAAGCACATTTTCAGTTTAGTTCCTTAGTATCGTTTGTCATGGTTCCGTGGCTATTGCCATTCAGTATTAGCCATTACTCATAATTTTGGAGCACTGTCCGTTCAGCACCACAACTGTGCTTATCAGCACCACAACTGTGCTAATTTATTCATCTTATTTTTTGTATCCCCACCCCTTAGTATTTATTTGACACATGTAATGGCTGTTAGTTTAAAAAAACCAATATATATATATATATATATATATATATATCCTCCCTTGTGACTGTTACCTTGTCGTGGTAAGGGAGCTTGTTTAGGCCTACCTCAGTGAACCCTGAGAGCTATGCCGGTGGGAGGCAACTCCTGACAGGTCTTACCAAACTGGACAGGTCGTGGGCGAGGAGTCAGACAAAACACAGTCAAACAACCTCTCTTGACAGAGCTTTTTGAGGAACCCAATACATTTCTATGAGAAAAGGTATCATTTAAAGATTGACATCTTGAAATTTCAAGTGGCTGTGGGCGGTTTCTTGTCAAATGACCTTTTGAGACGGCTCATGGCAATTTTCATGCTTGTATCACCAACTAAATGATTTCTTAAGCTTAACTAGTCCACTAAGGTGGTGGCCATCTTGAAAAATGGCCGCCATCTTGACATTTCAAGTAGCTGTCGGTGGCTTATTGTCAAGTGACCCACAGAGACTGCTCATGCCAATTTTCATGCTTGTATCACCAAATGAACCATTATATAACTTAAATGCTCCACTAAAGTGTTGGCCATCTTGAAAAATGGCCGCCATCTTGAAATTTCAAGTAGCTGTGGGTGGCCTATTGTCAAGTGACCCACAGAGACTGCTCATGCCAATTTTCATGCTTGTATCACCAAATAAACCATCATATCACTTAACTGCCCACTAAGGTATCGGCCATCTTGAAAAATGGCCGCCATCTTGGATTTTTGAGTGGCTCGATTAAAAAAGTCAAAGAGTTGACCTAAAGGAATGTTCATGCCAATTTTCACGCTTGTATCACAAAGTGAACGATTGTTCCTACTATCCGCTCTACTACTATATACCAGGGGTTTAGGGCCAACTTTGATGATGGAGAGGGCCACTATATTTCCACACTCACTCCAGATGGCCACATTGCATATACTGGCACCTCTTATCTCCGTATTTTAACTTTAAAATAGCCGATCTACAAGCTCAAAACGCGTCGCAGTGCGGCACATTTTGACCTTGTAGATCTGCTGATTTTTGCTATTTTTGAATTGGAATCCAGATTAGTTTTTTTGTGGCTATGTTTTAATTGGAATCCTGAAAAGTAACATTTGTATTCAATTTCAAATGCATTTAGCTACACTTATGTTAACTTTATGAACTCAAACACAAATACATTGGACATAAAAAAGACAACAGAATTGTAATACTAGTCATTAAGCTACTAATATAGACTGAAGTAATGAAAGCGGGTCATGTGTGCATGTTTGGAATCATAACAGCTGAAATCAATAACACATCAGTATTCCGATATTAACCTGCGGGCCGCATTAAGTGAAGGTGGGGGGCCGCATGTGGCTCCCGGGGCCGCCAGTTGCCCATGTATGCCCTGGCCTATACTGATCTTTGTCCATCTTTAATGTGCTTCGTATGTCTTTCACTGCAGCACACTTTGTGGTTTTTCAGCAGTGATTCCCAACCAGTGGGCCAGGGCCCAATGGTGGGCCAAGAGGATATTGCAAATGGGCATTAACCCTTTAAGACCTGAGGCTGATTCTAAAAATGTTTTCTAAATCCCATCACTTTTTTGAAAAAAAAGTTTTAAAAAAAAATCCACGATTTTTCAAAAATAGCAGATCTACAAGCTCGTAGCGCGGCACTCGGTGACGCGCTAAGAGCTTGTATATCTGCTATTTTTGAATGGCCAAAGAAATGTTAAAGTGACACAGATGGGTTAAACACTTAATGGGTTAAAATATACATACTCTGAAAATGCACACGGCCCACCCATCTGACCACTTAACAAGGCAGGGAACCCCTGGACTATCAGAATCATGTGTGATTTCCCATACAACCTGCTCCTGGCTCTTAAAGCTGTACTATGTCATTTTCCTCATCTACCCTGAATGATAGAGCCTGCCTGCTTGCTCAGGGGATATATTTAACCCATTGAGACCTGAAGCCGATTCTACATGTCTCCTAAATCTCAACAGTATTCTGAAAAACGTATGTTTCTATATCAGTGGTGCTCAATCTTTTTCATGTCAAGGACCCCCAAAATGATATGTATTTGGCCGCGGACCCCCATCAAAATATTTTGTTCCAGGGACCCCCTCAGAAGCAAAGATTTGGGTTAAAAACGGTTCGCTTTAAAAATATATATATATTCAAAGATTTGCACACATTTTCATGATTTTTCAAAAATAGCAGATCTACAAGCTCGTAGCGCGGCACTCGCGCTATGAGCTTGTATATCTGCTATTTTTGAATAGCCCAAAGTGTAAAATAATGCTTTTTAGCTTAAATCTAAAAATGACACAGTTCCAGGTCTTAATGGGTTAATAGAAATTTGGGGAAATTGGGGTCAGATCCTGTGTCTATTCGACTCGGTGGATTGTAATCACGTCCCCTCTGTGTTTTCTTTCGGTGCTCGGCTTTTAAATAGTTATCCTTGTAGATACTGTAAAATGTGTGCTCATAATGTTGTGTTATTTGTAAGAACTGAGAACCATTTAATTTGTGATACAGCCTCTTTATGTTATATTTTTTCCTCGTCAGATCACCACAGATGTCTTGTAGACTACCAGCCTACTATGTTGCATGGCAAATTTTTACAAATGTTAAATATAGCTATATATGTTGATGGTAATCATTGCTATAAAGCAGTGAGGTCTTCAACAGGGGGCCCGCCAAATCTTTGTGTGATGGGCACAAGCATCCCTATTCTAAGGTGAACTTTAGCCAAAATAGCAGATAGCAGAAAATAGCAGATCTACAAGCTCAGCTCAGCTCAGCTATTTTTCGGCAAAAAGATTTGGTGTAGAAGGAAAAAAGAGCAGACCAGGTACAGAGCCAGGTCGAGGTCAAGTATTGAGAGTTTAAGTGAAAATACACACTAACATGAATCCAACAGAGAAGATAATGTGTAAACAAAAACAAAAAATGATGATTATGCTGTCACTATGAAGCTATCAACTGTATGACATCTATGAACAAGTTTAATGTAGTGGGGGTCCCTGCTTCAACTCTCTCTCAGCTAAGGGGGAAAACGTTGAAGACCCCCACTAGTTCAGTAACAGGGGTCTCCTTGTCTCGTCGAGATATATATATACACTGTAGAATATACTGTATAATATAAATGCGGACACAAAAAGGTCAACCTATGTTGTGCATTTCCTCATATCCTGCAAAGACAATTCCAGCCATGTTGATAATTCCAGTATTCTGGTAGTGAGTTAGTTTGTGAATGTTAGTCATCTTGTGCTATTTTTGGTTCTCTGTACATTTCAGAAAATACACAGTAACATACGTTCAAAGATTTTTGTTGTCATTATAATATGAAAAACATAATGAATTTAAAGTAGTTCATGAACAGGTCAAATTATTAGGAAATACTATGAACTAGTGTCAGAGCATGGCTTGGTGAACACTCTTCCCAGATCCTGTACCAAACTCTACACTAACTGTTAAATAAAGTTAAGAGCTTATAACCACCTGCAAGCTCCTGGATCACACTCCTGAACAAAAGACATAGATGACACAGATGATCTGATGGCTAAATATTCACTACCAATCATTTCAGGTAACATATCACCTGCTATAACATCCTACACACATCACAACTATTCTAATGAACACAAGGTTAAAGCCATCTCACATTTTGGATGCCAGTCATTTTCTTCCTGATAGAACATTCTCCAAATCACCTGCTCTCTGTAAGAGTCAAGTTTAGGAGCAATCATTTCAGCTTTTGCACACTTTTACAGTAATTAATATGCACACATGCATTTAGTTTGAGAATTTCATGAATGGAAAACAAATGTATAATGAACAATAATAATGTTATAATTACAGTTTTCACTTCCACGAGTAATTCAATAAACAACTGCATAACAAAATAATAGCTGAATAATTTAAATATGTTTCTCTGACACAGTGAAATATTTTGATTTGATGTATAAACAAACTATTACACACAGGTCGGTAAAAAGATCTATTCTATTTAGGGCGGCCATAGCTGAGTGGTTAGTGAGCCCACCTAGGGAGCCAGAGGCCCTGGTTGCCCCAGGTACGATTCCAGGCCACGCCAGCATATGTGTCGATGAAATGAAATTTGTCCCTGAGCAAGACTCTTAACCCCTAATTGCTCACAGGCCCTCATTGGAAACAAGCCCGCAAGGACTTTCATGAACGTCCTGTTAAAAGGAATTATCCTTATTCTGCTTTCAGAGCCCCTTGAAGCATGGCAGTTTCCCAGCTTTGTGGATGTAGAGAAAAGGATGAGCAAACCCTGACATCCTGACTAATATAAATGTGATTAAAGTTGCATCTGGGTTGGACTGTTCCAGTAGATTAGACAACATATAGGGAAGATAGCTCATTATAGTCATTACCATTACTACCAAGCTGATCAGAATAATCCTAAAAGCCCTTCTCTTCATGTTGTTTCCCTCCCCATTGTTCCTCTGTCCTTCTCCTGGTCCAGGCTGTTTCAGAGCTCTGAGGACCGAGAGGCAGCAGAAAGACAGCACAGAGATGCACACAATGCCAAAGCCCAGAAAGATGTAACATATTATTATCTTTAACCAAATGTAAAACAAGCTGAATGCAAGCACCATCAGCCAGACAGCGCAGCTACAGGCCACCCTGTACCGAAGAGCTTTGTACCTGAGAAATACCACAGGGTGAACCACCGCTATGTAACGCTCCACACAGATACAACACTGGAACGATGGGACAGAGAACCAGAAAAACAAAACAAAAGTAAAGAGTCCAACGATTAAAAAAATATCGTTGTGTGTGAAGTGCCATGCAACAAAAGCAGAGACAGTGGCCAGGGTAGAGATGATCACAGACACAGTCAGGTTGAGATAAAATAACTCAGAGGCTATCGTCCCACCAGCTCCACTCAGTATCAGCCACAGAACGTAGCTGTTGCTGGGGAGAACCAGGATGAGGTTGATAGCCAGATCGGCGATGAGTCCTGGGGACATGAAGGAGATGGAGGAGTTGGTGCCATTTTCCAGGGTGTCATTCATCGTGAGGCTCTGTGTGTGCCCTGCAGCCGGTTCAGAAGAACAAGACATAATGGATGGATTTTAGTGCAGTTGACTGAATATAACAATGACACGACTAAACATTTTAAACAACTTTTCTCAATGTTCTTTTGAAAACAACAACTATTCTACTGAACAATGAACACAAGGGTAAAGTGATCTCACGTTTTGGATGTCAGCCGAGTGTCACAGATCTCTGAGTCGGGTGTTTTGGTGAAGTCTCTTCTTCAGACAGTCACTGTCTTCCCGATAGAACCTCCTTCAAATGATGCACTCTCCACTTTGCCTCCTCTAACCATTCCCTTCCCTGCTTCTCCTTCCACTGTAAGGCTTGTTGTACAACTGCACATATAAGTATTCCTTTGATGGTTGTTCCATGGAAATTCATATTCAATCACCCGGACAGTCATTACGCAAACTTTGCCCTTGGTTGGACAACCTTGGGCAACAACGATGTGGCGATAATTTGTGTATGACATACCAGCCTTTATTTGCCCTGGGTTAACTACTTGAACCCCAGCATCCCTGTTTAGGGGGGAACGTTTGCCAGTAGATCTACAAGGTCACAACGTGACGCGCTGTGTGCTTGTTTTGATAGAGAGACTTGGTGTAGAGTGAAAAGAGCTGAAAAAAGAGTTGCAACTCTGGTTCGATTTACTAAGTATCAGGGGTCTTCAATGTTATTCAGGCCAAGGACCCCTTTGCTGATAGAGAGATGAAGCAGGGACCCCCACTGCATATTGTATAAAATTGTGTTGCGGATTAAACTTGATTTCATAGATATTGTTGTACATGTTATACATGTTATTGTGTATTTTCCGACAATTCATGTAAAAGTTCCTTTCACAAAAAGATTTGGCGGCTCAGAGGACCCTTTTTCGCTCAATCACCACTTTAATTATTTCTCATTATTGTTACTTTATAGCACCTTACATTTATGTCATATTACGTAAATGTCTAAACCCCTCCCCCCCAAGGTATAGTATATCACGAGTAAGAATTGAGAGAATATCCGTTTCCATTTGAAAATAACTTTATTGAGACGTTTAACCACTTGAACCCCATTAGCCCTAAGCCTCGTACACACGATGAAAACACTCGACCCGTTTCAATTCATTCCCTATGGAAGTCACGTGGTTTTGATGCGCTGACTTGTCACAGGGGAGGAGGGGTGAAGCCATGAAGCCATGTATAAACCCATAGAGGGTTAAGTGGTTGTGGGCTGATGAATGAAAGAACACAGAAGGGAGCACTTGCCACTGACTAGAAATTACAACCAAATGAACCAATACAATGTCTCACAGACTAAAAACAAACTAGATAGAAAGTGTTTTATGTTCTTTTCAAAATATTATTTTTTAATGTTTTTTATTTTTTATTTTGCTCTGTCTTGACGTGTTAATGCTTAATGTTTTATGTAAAGCACTTTGAATGGCCTTGTTGTTGCAATTGCTATACAAATAAACGTGCCTCGCCTTGCTTTTCTGCCATCCTCCAGTTAAATGAGGCCTCTGTGTGACATTCAAATGAATGACTGGCTCAGCCCTATACTTCAGCTATTTGAAAATTTACGATCTACAAGTTCACAGCGCGTCACATCGCAACGTGTTGTGACCTTGTAGATCTGCTATTTTCAAAAGATTTGTATACATTTTGGAAACTTGTGAAATGGGACATTCTGCATAATGAGTACTTTTACTTTTAGTACTTCAAGTATATTTTAATGCCAATACTTTTGTGCTTTTACTCAAGTATTTTACTCAAGTAGACTTTTACTTACAACAGAATATTTCACCATTGTGGTATTGATACTTTTACTAAAGTAAAAAATGTGAGTACTTCCATCACTAAGGTGATCTATATGTTCCTTTCTTGTACCATTATTTTCTGGATGCGCATTGAGTTGCAGTTGCTGTATGAAATACCAAACAGTTTGATTGACTGAATAGACCTTGCTGTGCGCCACACCTGCCCCAATTAGTGGTTTGAACAACCTGTTGCCAGTGATTGTTTTACAGCGTGGCTCTGACATCATTGAAGCTTGTTTTTTTTTGTGGGGGGGGGTCAGGAATATCACATATAATGCATCTGAATTGCTCCCTCAGATTAAACGGAAGTTTTGAAATGACAACTTTGAGATAAGCAGACATGTCAAGTTCTCTCATATGTTTTATGCAAATTAGACATTGTGTGTTGTTGTATACAGGTAGAAATAAAGCCGATGTTTTCAGCTTTAACAGCAGACCAGTTGAGAACCCTTTCAAGTTTCAATATAAGTAAAGTCAAACCAAGTAATCTTCATTTATATAGCACATTAAAAAAGGGGGGGGGGGGGTTGACCCTAAGAGCTAGAAGCTGCTGTGAGCTTTGTTTCATTGGCAAAATGCTCTTGTAGAAGGGCTCTGAATGTTTCAAAGCCTCTCTTATCTGTACTCATGTGTAAAGAGTCTTGTATGATGTCTCATGCACGCCCTCTGGTGGATCTTTCTAGAACATACATGCAAAAAACATTGAACTTTAAAGGGCCTTCAAATTTCTCTTGGTGGAAGTTGCTTTGCTGTAATTGTCAGCAATGCAGACATTTCCCTTTGCCTTTGTAGAATCTGTGCTGTGTGTGGAATTATCATATCATGTACATTTTCAGTCATTTCCAATCTTGTGCCAGGTACATTTCTCTGTGGATTTGTGACTTCATGTTGATGCCATCGTATTGATGATGTCAGTCCTGTCCAAATACGGAGGGGTGTCAGCCCTCTGAGATTTTGAAATCACAATATGAGAAAGAATATTCAGTTATTTTACTTTATTGGTCTACTGCTCATCGGTACTACAGTATGCTTTGCGAAATTAGACACAGGGGGTCCCAGAGATTTCATACAATTGTCTGTTGATGGGGGTCCTTGAAATTAAAGGTTGAGAATTACTGAACTAAACTGGAATCCCCATCCAACACTGTAAAATCCTCAGTGTTTTTATTAAACTCTGAATTTGCACATTCTTGGAGTTACAGACCCGCAAGGGTCCATTTGCGACCGCTGGTGGTACCCGGATGTTGAGAACAGAGAACTGTGACTTTGTCACCACCCACTTATAGCCTCACAGAAGCACAACAACAACAAGATTAATTATCATTGTCATGTAGATGTAATGTCATGTCTTGCCCAAATATGGAGGGTGGGTCTGAGAGTATGAGTTCACGAAAGGTAAACCAAAAAAAGGGGGGGGGGGGAATAATGAATCTATGAAAAAGTTTCATGTAGTGGGGGTCCCTTGCGCATCTAGAGAATAATGGTAAAAAAAAGGAACATATAGATCACCTTAGTGATGGAAGTACTCACATTTTTGACTCTAGTAAAAGTATCAATACCACAATGTTGAAATATTCTGTTGTAAGTAAAAGTCTACTTGAGTAAAATACTTGAGTAAAAGTACAAAAGTATTGGCATCAACATACTTGAAGTACCAAAAGTAAAAGTACTCATTATGCAGAATGTACCATTCTCTCTCAGCTAAGGGGAAAAACGTTGAAGACCCCCACTACTAGTTCAGTTACAGGGGTCTCCTCCTTCTCCTCGTCCATATATATATACAGTATTATTATTAGTATATATATATATATATATATATATATATATATATATATATATATATATATATATATGACATAAATTAATTAGTTAGTCAGTCATCTTGTGCTATGTTTGGTTCTCTGTACATTTCAGAAAATACACAGTAACATAACGTTCAAAGATTTTTATTTTCATTATAATATGAAAAACATAATGAATTTAAAGTAGTTCATGAACAGGTCAAATTATTAGGAAATGCTATGAACTACTTGTCAGAGCATGGCTTGGTGAACACTCTTCCCAGATCCTGTACCAAACTCTACACTAACTGTTAAATAAAGTTAAGAGCTTAACCACCTGAAAGCTACTGGATCACACTCCTGAACAAAAGACATAGAACACAGATGATCTGATGGCTAAATATTCACTACCAATCATTTCAGGTAACATATCACCTGCTATAACATCCTACACACTATCAAACTATTCTAATGAACACAAGGTTAAAGCGATCTCACATTTTAGATGCCAGTCACTTTCTTCCTGATAGAACATCCTCCAAATCACCTGCTCTCTGTAAGAGTCAAGTTTTGGAGCAATCATTTCAGCTTTTGCACACTTTTACAGTAATTAATATGCACACATGCATTTAGTTTAAGAATTTCATGAATGGAAAACAAATGTATAATGAACAATAATAATGTTATAATTACAGTTTTCTCTTCCACAAGTAATTCAATAAACAACTGCATAACAAAATAATAGCTGAATAATTTAAATAAGTTTCTCTGACACAGTGAAATATTTTGATTTGATGTATAAACAAACTATTACACACAGGTCGGTAAAAAGATCTATTCTGCTTTCAGAGCCCCTTGAAGCATGGCAGTGTCCCAGCTTTGTGGATGAAGAGCAAAGGATGAGCAAACCCTGACATCCTGACTAATATAAATGTGATTAAAGTTGCATCTGGATTGGACTGTTCCAGTAGATTAGACAACATATAGGGAAGATAGCTGATTATAGTCATTACCATTACTACCAAGCTGATCAGAATAATCCTAAAAGCCCTTCTCTTCATGTTGTTTCCCTCCCCATTGTTCCTCTGTCCTTCTCCTGGTCCAGGCTGTTTCAGAGCTCTGAGGACCGAGAGGTAGCAGAAAGACAGCACAGAGATGCACACAATGCAAAAGCCCAGAAAGGTGTAACATATCACTGTCACTGACCAAATGTACAACACGTTGAATGCAAACACCATCGGCCAGACAACGCAGCTACAGGCCACCCTGTACCTAAGAGCTTTGTACCTGAGAAATACCACAGGGTGAACCACCGCTATGTAACGCTCCACACAGATACAGCACTGGAACGATGGAACAGAGAACCATAAAAACGTAAGAAAAGCAAAGAATGCAACCATAAAAAAAATATCGTTCCTTTAATTATATTAATTATTTCTCATCCACGGCACCCCTGCATTACATTGTTACTTTATAGTAGTGATGTGCAGGTCGGGTTTTTTCATGACCCGCCCCGCCCCGCCACGGAACCCAACCCGCCTCAACCCGCCCCGCAAACCCATATATGAATCTATGGCTCAACCCGCCCCGCGACCGGCGGTATAAAAAAAAAACGGTGAAATCATGAAGGAAAATAATCTTCAAGTATACACCCCAAGTGTATTCAAACTGTTTTATTGTTATTATTCGTATTCTTATTAAGAATAAAGACAAAACAAGAGCATGTGATTTATTTATTTTTTTGGTGTGAGAGTGGCTGACCCGCTCACCCGCAGCCCGCATAATTGCCTCTGAAATCCTGACTCGACCCACCCGCGCCGCGGGTTGACCCGCGGGTTACGGGTCGGCCCGCTCATCACTACTTTATAGCACCTTACATTTATGTCATATTACGTAAATGTCTAAATGCGAGTAAGACTTGAGAAAATATCCGTTTCCATTTGAAAATAACTTTATACGTGACGTTTAACCACTTGAACCCCAGCAGCCCTACTCTGGGGGAAACGCGACACGTTCTGAGCTTGTAGATCAGCCATTTTCACTGAGGGAAGTTGGTGTAGATTGAAAAAGAACGCACTGCAGGGTTGTAAAAGTACAGTGCTACTCTGGTCAGTTTGACCATAGGGTCTAAGTGGTTCAACTGAAATGATATTGGTATATAAATTACAAATATTATCAAAGTAATACTTGCGGCACCCCTGGACTTGCGTCACGGCACCCTAGGGTGCCACAGCACCTACTTTGAGAAATGCTGCCTTAGAGGTCCCGGACCTTAATGTTTTATGTAAAGCACTTTGAATGGCCTTGTTGTTGCAATGTGCTATACAAATAAACGTGCCTCGCCTTGCTTTTCTGCCATCCTCCAGTTAAATGAGGCCTCTGTGTGACATTCAAATGAATGACTGGCGTGGTGCTCGATGATGCACAAACCACCATCATTCATGGCTTTTCAATGCAAAACTGTGTCCCTGACATCAACATGATTGAACTGAAGAAAGACTTCATATTGTTATTGTTGTCATCACAACCTCTAACGTTAAAGAGTTAGAACCCACACACCAAACCATGGTAAAAAATCTCTTTATTTGAAGAAAACAGACATTTAGATCCAATGTAAATACGCATGAGGTCAAATCACCACAACATCTCTCACAACAGCTCCAGACTGGCTATATCCTGGATGGACGCTGGATCCTCTGACATTATAGAGCGTCGCAGTTCCCGCCCACTTCCTGTTTTTTTTGGTGCCGGAAGAAAAAACTCAATGCATTTTTCCATTGACATTTCCAAAAATATTTATATCTATTAATTTAAGCCTCGAATCAAGCCATCATGAGATGACATGAATCATGACCATAAAACGTTTTTTTCTGTGATTTTTTTTTATTTTATATTTAATTATATGATATACTATATTTAATAAATACCCTTTGTTTTGCCGTTTTCAAAAAAAAATTATCACAGAATCAAACGTTTTATGGTCATGATTCATATCATGTCATGATGGCTTGATTCGAGGCTTAAATTAATAGATATAAATATTTTTGGAAATGTCAATGGAAAAATGCATTGAGTTTTTTCTTCCGGCACCAAAAAAAACAGGAAGTGGGCGGGAACTGCGACGCTCTATACATTCAAATAGAGAAGGTTGTTGACGGATTTGACCTTTGCATGCTGCAATGATTGATTTAGTGGTTCGATTTCCACAGACAGACACAAACATTGGGAAGACACACATACAGCTAGGGGACATATACAGTAGACCATGATTCTCAATCTTTTTAGGCTTCAGTATCTTTCCCTCCTTTGTGAATCCAGGTACTCCTTTACCCGACTACTATATTCTTTACGTCAAAAGTCGAGTTTATGTTCAAAAGAAACCCTTTCTACCTGCTTTCTGAAACGTTCAGAGAACCACAAATAGGACAAGACAAGAAATATCCTCAGCTAAGATTCAGAGATGCAGATTCAGTCGGGATCATCTTCCTAACTGACATAGTAAAATCACCACGAAGTTGACATCTATGTTTAAAACATATAGTTAATGTTATACATCATATAAAACAACTGTGTAGCTTTGTGTGCTAAAAGAGTGACTTTGAGACCTGTCTCACTGTGCAATGTAAGTAGTGGAAAGTAACTATGTGCATGTATATACTCAAGTACTGCACTTAATTTTTTTTTTTTTTTTTTCAATACTTTACTTCTACTCCACTACATATCTGAGGCAAATCGTGTACTTTTACTCCACAAAACTTATTTAGTTACTAGTTACTTTGTATATTTTGATTATATTACAAAACATAAATCAACCACTTCAGCCCTATACTTGAGCTATTTGCCGATTTACAAGCACAACGCGTCACATCGCAACGTGTTGTGACCTTGTAGATCTGCTATTTTCAAAAGGTTTGTATACATTTTGAAAACTTGTGAAATGGGACATTCTGCATAATGAGTACTTTTTTACTTTTGGTACTTCAAGTAAAAGTACTTCAAGTAAAAAATGTGAGTACTTCCATCACTAAGGTGATCTATATGTTCCTTTCTTGTACCATTATTTTCTGGATGCGCATTGAGTTGCAGTTGCAGTTGCTGTATGAAATACTTAACAGTTTGATTGACTGAATAGACCTCGCTGTGCGTCACACCTGTCCCAATTAGTGATTTGAACAACAGATCTGAATTGCAGCCAGTGATTGTTTTACAGCGTGGCTCTGACATCATTGAAGCTTGGTTTTGGGGGGGGGCGGGGGGGTCAGGAATATCACATGTAATGCATCTGAATTGCTCCCTCAGTTTAAACGCAAGTTTTGAAATGACAACTTTGAGACAAGCAGACATGTCAAGTTCTCTCATGTTATATGCAAATTAGACATTGTGTCTTGTTGTATACAGGTAGAAATAAAGCATATTCATGGAGAAAGGCGATGTTTTCAGCTTTAACAGCAGACCAGTTGAGAACCCTTTCAATATAAGTAAAGTCAAACCAAGTCATCTTCATTTATATAACACATAAAAAAGGGGGGGGGGCTAAGAGCTAGAAGCTGCTGTGAGCTTTGTTTCATTGGCAAAATGCTCTTGTAGAAGGGCTCTGAATGTTTCAAAGCCTCTCTTATCTGTACTCATGTGTAAAGAGTCTTGTATGATGTCTCATGCACGCCCTCTGGTGGATCTTTCTAGAACATACATGCAAAAAACATTGAACTTTAAAGGGCCTTCAAATTTCTCTTGGTGGAAGTTGCTTTGCTGTAATTGTCAGCAATGCAGACATTTCCCTTTGCCTTTGTAGAATCTGTACTGTGTGTGTGTAATTATCATATCATGTACATTTTCAGTCATTTCCAATCTTGTGCCAGGTACATTTCTCTGTGGATTTGTGACTTCATGTTGATGACAGCGTATTGATGATGTCAGTCTTGTCCAAATACGGAGGGGTGTCAGCCCTCTGAGATTTTGAAATCACAATATGAGAACAAATATTCAGTTATTTACTTTATTGGTCTACTGCTCATCGGTACTACAGTATGCTTTGCGAAATTAGACACAGGGGGTCCCAGAGATTTCATACAATTGTCTGTTGATGGGGGTCCTTGAAATTAAAGGTGGAGAATTACTGAACTAAACTGGAATCCCCATCCAACACTGTAAAATCCTCAGTTTTAAGTTACAGACCTGCAAGGGTCCATTTGCGGCCGCTGGTGATACCCGGACCCGATGTTGAGAACAGAGAACCAGTAATGGCTCGGCCACAAGGTGCCATGACCTAAAAATATACTGGATTTGACTTTGTCACCACCCACTTATAGCCTTAACGAAGCACAACAACAACAAAATAAATTGTCATTGTCATATAGATATCATGTCTTGCCCAAATATGGAGGGTGGGTCTGAGAGTATGAGTTCACGAAAGGTTAAAAAAAAAAAGGGGGGGGGGGGAGGAAAAAATAATTGCAGCATGTGAAAGACATTCAGCAAGTACAGTATGAATATTTGCTTCCTTGGGCTACTGGCAGCGTGCACAAGAAATTAGGCGCTGCAAGATCGGTACAGAGGTTTAAAAGATTAGCTGCGGACAAAGACGTGCGCACGCACGCACGCGCACACGCACACACACACACACACACACACAGTAAATTGACTGACACCATACAGACAAAAAAAATACAAAGACATTTTGCTCTGGCTCCTCATCTCAAAACAGAGTTGGAGGGCAAAGTAGATAGATCTGACCCTTTTCTAGACAGCCCTCCCCCTATAGGTTCAATGGCGTATAAAGCACTTCTGTCCCTACCAGTCTGTTCAACATCATCATCATCATTATGTAACTACTATTATGTTGTTCCAGAATTACGCTTTCTTTGTGTCAGCAACTCGGGCCATGTTTCATTTGAGCTATTTTAGTGGGGTTTTTTGGGGGTATTTTTTCCTAATTTCCACAGTAGCCATGCACCTACTTGATATATGACAGGGACACATTCTGAACATCAGAGATTCTACATTCAAAATAACCAAAACCAGACTTTATTCACAAAGCTTGAGGGTGGGAAAAAAAGGGACGCACGCAGGCTAAAGCACTGTACAGAAAAAAAGATTCAGGACGAGCCAAGTTGAAACTTGGAAACTCTTGGAAGCTGTGTTTTGCAACATTCCAAAACTGGACAGTCCCGTTCTATAGCAACTTCACTATGTTAACCTACGTCTGTGATGCGCAAACTCCAGCATCCGACAGCACAACACCCTTTCCTCCCGTAACTATTTATATTGCTGCTATTCCGCTTTATTTATATTTTATAGCAGAAAATTCCAGCACAGTCCCTCCAGGCTATTGGATATAAACAGCTGACGTCCCTGCCACAAAAGGAATGAAAACGATACATTTGTGTGAAGCATCTGACACCTTCCTGATAAGATATCAATGTGTTTTTGTCTTGTATTGGTTTCATCAACACCCAAATGGATTAAATGTGTTGCGATGTCATTATGGGACCTCAGTGCCCCCCCCACCCACACACACACACACACGCACGCACACGCACACGCACACGCACACACGCACACACGCCATGCCTTAGTCCCTTATGGGCACCAGTGGAGGTGCAACAGGCCGGGAGTCTTCCAAGAAGGACACACACTGTACTGGTTGATGAGAAGCATGTCAAAGGGCTGCCGGCCACTCACTCTGGAGCCCCACTAATTACTGGTCAAACAGATCCATACAGTGGACAGCATAGCCACAATACTACACACTGCCCTCTTCCACCTGGAAAAGATGAACTCCAACGTGATAATGTTGTCTATAGATTACAGCTCAGCATTCAACATCATAGTTCCCCTCCAGACTTGACTGGAAGCTCCGGTACAGTACCTAGTACTGAACCCCAGCCTGTGCAGACGGATACTGGACTTTCTCTCAGAGCAACACCAAGTGGTAAGGATGGCTCCAAAACACCTCTGCCGGCTTGACCCTCAACACAGGATCCCCCACAGGGCTGTGTTCTGAGTTTCCTCCTCTACTCCCTGTGCACCCATAACTGCGTGGCCACGCCTGTTATGGGAACTGTACTGACCTCAACCGTAAAGTATGGCAGAGGGTCATGCGGACAGCCCAGCGCATCAGTGGATGCGAGTTTCCCTCACATGTATGACGGATGTTGTGTGGAGACCCTAGCCCTCCCAACCACTTGAAAAAATGGCTTTGCAGCCACAACGCCACTGGTACGGAATTCATACTCCCCTCCACCCCAAGTTTATGAACACCAAAATCTGTTAGAATAATAAGCTTCGAAAATGTAAATCCATCCAATCTTGCCTATCTTCAGAGACTGCCTTCAACACACAGACACACACACACACACACACACACACACACACACACACACACACACACACACACACACACACACACACACACACACACACACACACACACACACACACACACACACACACTTACAGTACGCATACCACGCACACTGGCACATGACCCACATACTGCATACACAAACATTATGCACACTGTGTAAATGTACACACACACACACACACACACACACACACACACACTAGATATTTATACACGTACAGTACCATGCACACCTCAACATGTGCCACGATGCCTTGACTCTTTCTTACTATTGTTGCTATTCTTTATCGTCTCATTGTTGTTGATTGCTGTTGTTATTGCTGGACAGATCACCATTACCATTGAGCACCATCCTGTCGAAGGTCTTCACCAAATCAGAACTGGGACTAATATGGATTTGGGACCAGGGACAATATTGAAGATGTTCCATCAGAAGGAGCCAGTGCTGTCTTCTCCATTGCACCAAGTTCCCCCTCCTCCACAGCTCTCCACACTTCAGCCCCCTCTTGGCCTTGTAATACGGACCCGTAGATCTGCTATTTCCACAATTTATGAACATCTATTTAAAACAAAAAAAGCTATTAAAAAAATAATTGAAATGGGAATTGGTTGAAATGTTTAAAATATATATATATATTTAGGTTATAGAATGTGCCTCTGTATTGGCAAATCAGTGCTCACAAAGTACTGATATACTAAATTTAAAAAAAGATATTCCTAACCTCTGGTGTAGTTTTATGTACTAGGGCGATGCCCGTTGGGAACGCATGCCGTTCGGGTTATGCATTATCAAATTTCTCAACAGAATTATACTGGACAGAAGGAGTGCAGCAGTTGATCCCATGCTTCGAGACCAGCGGGCAGGCTTCTGGAGCAACAGATTTTGTACGGACCAGATCGCCATCCTGCACATCATTGTAGAGCAATCCATAGAATGGAACTCTCAATTATATATAAACTTCATAGATTATGAAAAAGCCTTCGACAGTGTGGATAGACCCTGTGGAAACTGTTGAGGCATTACGGTATCCCAGAGAAGATCATCACCCTAATTCAAAACACCTATCCATGAACGTCATGCAAGGTTTTACATGCAGGCCAACTGTCAGAGTTTTGAGGTCAAGACTGGTGTTCGTCAGGGATGCCGAGTATCGCTCTTTCTGTTGTCCTATAGTCATAGACTGGATTATGAAGACCACCACAAAAGGAAAGAAAAACGGCATACAGTGGACCCTATGGACACAACTGGATGAACTTGACTTTGCTGATGACTTGCTCTCCTGTCACACAACCACAACCAGATGCAGGACAAGACAACCAAGCTGGCAATTACATCCCTTGGGATCGGGCTGAGAATAAACAGGAAGAAAACCAACCTAACAACGATCAACACCTCCTCCAAAAACACAGTCACAGTAGGCGTCGAATCCATCCACTTACCTAGGCAGCATAGATAAGCAGGGTGGCACAGACGCAAACAGCGTTTTCCCAGCAACTTGCAGGCGAGGGGGCGGGGGGCCGGTTCGCGTGGGGATGCGAAAGGATTTGTAATGTAAGGAATTTGAAATTTGTAAGGAAATATAAATATGGCAACTCATTTAGATGTAGGCCTACTTAAGTTTATGGTTTTCGTTTCACTCATGATACAATTTCTCTTTCATAACAGATACATGTGCCAGTTAATCCCCTACAACAAAACACCAAGAGAGTAAAAAAAAATGTTTTGTCATTCAGTCCGACTTCACTGTAGCCTTTTCATAAATGATATTTGTACTTAGGCTGTCGTGAAAGTTTATAATATTTAGAGAAATTTAAAGTTTCAAATACAAAAGTAGTAGTAGTAGTTGTGAATTAACAAACTGGACATTTAGACTGAATGTTTCCTTTATCCTCATCTTGCGTTAATGCACGCAACTGTTTGGCCAGGTTTTATTTTTGTTGTTTCGTGCATCGGTTGTCCATCAACAACACAGCCGTCTGTGCCTTTGGGAAAACGCTGTTCGTGGCACAGACAGCGAAATCACAGCCAGAGTAAGCTAAGCCAGAGCAGCCTTCATCATTCTAAAGAACATCTGGTCCTCCAAGGACATCGCCATGACAACTAAAGTTTGGCTCTTCAATTCCAATGTAAAATCCATCCTGCTCTACGGTTCAGAGACGTGGAGAATGATGAAAAGGACATCGCAGAAGATCCAGACTTTTATCAACAGCTGTCTGAAATGCATCTTTAGGATCAGGATGGCCAAACCGAGGCAGAGCTCAAGAGACAGGGAGCCAGCTGGGTGGGGGGCAGAAAGGACAGCCCAAAGTGGTGTTGGGTGGAAAAGAGTCGTAGATGGCCTATGCTCCGCTAGGAGCACTATACACTAAAGTAAGCGTCACAAAACATAAAGGTACAGCTGGACTTATCTCTCAGCACACTGTTCCGGAACCACTGGGGCTTCTGAGCATTCTGAATGGACTATCACATGTTTATACCACAACAAGTGTGTCTGATATTGAAAACGGTGACTAAACAGCTAACTAGTATCATTCCTACTCTGGCATCCGGTTGTACACAAAAATACTGACTTGACTTGAATTAACGTGCCGTCTCAAGACACAGGTGTAATGCATATTCCATGTAGCTGAGATGGCTCTCTGGACATTGCACTCTGGTTCAGCTCTGGTTCAAGAGACCCTGCTACGGCGTTCTGCTTAGTTGATGCTCCTTCGTCCCGGACGGGTGCGACCAATCAGTCATTGCTTCATTACTCACGATAGACAAACATAAGGTTCCCTTTCCTAAAGATTTTCTTTTTGTTTCCTTTTCTCTAAGGTTTTCTTAATTTTTTTCAGTTTATTTATTTTCTTGGGTACCTGTATATTTATCGCACATTTTCCCATTTATAAACTAACACTAACTTTATACGATGCTCAGGGCTAATTCTTCTTCACTTAATCCTAATTTAATCTACATTCAATTTAAATATTACTCATAAACACCTCTACACAACAACACGCCGACTTGATGAGTCCGTTCATGCCAAGGAAGGAACACTGTTCTCGCATCATGGTCACATCCAGCCCCCCAGGGCTCAATGAGGGGGTTCCAGAGTGTCGCCGGATAAATTATTGATAGTCACTGTAGGAACCAAATGGACAAATGGACCCACAGAGTTATGTGGGGTCCATGAGCCAATGCATACCAAACAAGGTGGTCCTTGAAATTAAAATGTTTGAGAACCTCCACCCTCCCGTCAGATGACGCATACTCTCCTACAAGCCTAGCTCTAACCTCGATGTCACATAACCTAGCGCTCGTGATGTCCGGAGACATCTTCCTACCAGGAGTGTAGGGGAACATCTCTCTCAACTCTCTGCCTGCATCAACGCAACCAGCCCTCCATCCATGATCACATGGTCCCGGGACCAAAACCAACATAAAGCCACTCAGATCAAAATTAAGTGCGCTCCACCTCTCTCTCTCTCTCTCTCTCTCACTCACCAGCCACCTCAGAGTCCTTTATGTGGGCCTTGGTCTCCACCGAATCCTTTCCTTCAACCTCCCAGACGTCATCACTTCCTTTTTATATATGATTACAATTTTATTAGACAATAACAACAATGCCAAGGAGTCTCAGGCATTCGGCCAAAACATGACCACATCGCAATAAATCTTGTGAACAAGGTACGATCAAGTCACGCTAACACCACATCTCTGTCTCTGTTGCTCATATACATACAGTATATTATATAACTTTCAATTTACAAATATATTTAGCTAACCTATCATTCTTTCTGTATATTTGCTCATATGAAGCAACTTATAATCGAGTTATAGACAAACCAGTCTTGGAAAGAAGGGCTCCCCACAGTCTCCCATCCCCTCATCAGAACCTGTCTTCAAACCATGAATGCATCACTACCTTGTGAAACCTGAATAGTACAGTATGTAAAGCCTTGGGCAAAATGGAAAATCTACTGTCAAATCCAGTATACAATTATATATTCATTTCAGAACCTTTTAAATTAATTTTAATAAATAGGGCATGTAAGATGCCCTCAGACGCTGGGTGCTGACTGACTGGTCACTTCCCAACTCTGATATGAAGCACACAATGCAGGCGCGTGAAATGGAATACAATTGCTGTCAGATCTTGAGACAATGGCATCAGCCTGTGTTGCATCAGCTTCCTGTGCATCTACAAACTATCAAACTCTTAAACATTATTAAATACAGTTATGGGCAGAATCAATCTTCCCTGGTAATATCTTCACAGGAAAGGTATGACCGGTGTAAATGTACGGAAAGAGTGTTTCAGTGAAAGTATGTTTGAAGGTGTGTATTTCTGTGTTAGTATCGAGATCAGAGAATGACAGCTTTCCTTCATTCCAGTCCAGCTGGACTCGGATCCTCTGTGGATTATGCTCCAATGAGAGATCATTCATTAACCACGGTGAGAAGCCAGCTTTGTATGTGCCTTCAAACACGCCTATTCTCCAGGATCTACCCCCTCCTTCTCCTTTCCGTTGAACAGACTCCGCTAACACACCCACTTCCCAAAGTGTATTGTCCCCAACCTCAACATCCCAGCTGTGAGTCCCCGAGTTAAAGCCCTCAGAACCCAGGCAGATGCCATAGAAGTCAAACCTCTCTGGGTTGTCAGGAAGCGGATGTCTTTCTCCATCTCCCACACTAGTCAGATCATCAGACAGGATGAGTTTTGGATGGGCAGTGTTGGGGTCGAGAATGACAGGAGTGTAGGAGACAATGTCCTTCATCTTGTCCCAGACTCTGAAGGTCAGGTTGCCCAGGTGTTTAGCATCATCTATCAGCGCCCCTGAGACCAGCTGTGGGTCCTGTTGTGTGCACTGGAGTCTTTCCATTGTTGTCTTGTAGTTATGAAGGAATAACATGTGTTCAGCTTTCAGTTCCTCCTCTAGGGCTCTGAATGTGTCTGAAATGATTGCTATTTCTCTGCTCAGAGCCTCAATCTTCTCCTCGATCAACAGACTCTTCTTCTCCTCCTCCACCCTCAGTGCAGTGATGCAAACCCCCTCTTCCTCTTGTAGAAACTGATGAAGCTTCTTAAACTGTTCCTTAATCTTCCTCTCTGTGTGCCGGGCCTGGACCTTAATGTGTTTCGCTGTTTGTTCACAGTTTGTTTTAACTTCATTAAATACCTCCAGTTTCTCCTGCAAGAGCTTCAGTGCATTCTGGACATCCTCCTTGTGATCCAGAGCAGCTTCATCGATGGGTCTGAATCTGTGGTTGATGTGTTTTTTAGAATCTCGACACACAACACACACAAGATGTTGATCTTCCAGACAGAAGAGTTTGAGTTTCTCAGCATGCAGATTGCAGAGAACCTCAGACCCTGATGAAGTTATCTGATGTCTCTCCTTTATGAAGGCCTCACACAGGTTCTTCAGAACTAGGTTACAGGGTGGATGATCCATTGAATTTATTTCCTTACAAACTGGACATTGGTTTATTTTCTTCTCTCTCCACCATGTCTGCAGACAGGCTTTACAGAAGCTGTGGCTACATGACAGCACCACAGGATCTTTAAAGACGTCATGACACACAGGACAGGAAAAATCCTCTTCTGAAAGAGATGACTTAGAAGCCATTTTGTCTGGTTCTTGTTAAAAGTTCAATTCAGCTGACAGAGTCAGCAGCAGTTTCAAGTCTCACTCCTGTAGCTACTAATAGATAATCTACTTGGTGTTTCTCTCAGTGTGATTGAGCGTGAGGTCTTGTTTCGGTTTTTCAAGAAACCGACCAGTGTGGGACTTGACGTCACGGTTACGTCACTGCAGTTGTGCGCAAATCGCGGTGGGAGTAGAACCAATACAACAGTAGAATAAATGGATACACGCAAAGGTACAAATCTATCAATGCTTCAAAACAGTGTTATCTTTAGGTAAATATTTAACAGGCATCACTTGACTATAGAGATAATGTGTACCGATTTGCGTGATATGTTTGGACACAATTTGTAGGTGTTTTGTAGGAGTAATATAAAATGGGCCTCCTGGTGGCGCTATAATTTTTGAAGGGTGGCATTTGTTCATCAGCGTAGTGCGAATGTGCGTGCAAAGTTTCACCACAATCGGTGGCTCTCGGACGGACGGACGGACGGACAGGGTGCAAAAAAGTCTCGACCATGCCTTCGGCCTGGCGGAGACAAATAGGATTTGTCCTTCAATGATCACATGACAACAGACAATAGTGCTTCTTCCAGGTGAGAAACATTGCTAAAATCAAATCCTTTACATAATTTGCAAACCTTGAAAAGGTCATTCATGATTTAATCATTCATGATTTAAATTCAAAATCACTACTTTTCATCAATTAAATGAATTCCAACATTTCAAATGCATTTCATGAATAAAATAAAACAGATCAAATAATTTCCATAAATAAATAAAAACAACATTTAAGTTGTAAGCCTAGCGAAAATAGCATATCTACAACCTCACAACGCGGCGTGACATGGCGCGTTGTGAGCTTGTTGATCTGAAATTTTGGGTCTTGAGCTAACATCCCCAGAAGATCATAGCTTAATGTGCAACATGTAAACAAACCAACATACAGTATAAGTGTATACAGGGTATCTGCACATTTCTAAAGATTCAATTGAATGACTTTGAAGACCCTTTTAACACTAAATTGCCATTGGCCATATTGTCAAATATCACGTAAGAAAGAGGCAAACATTGTGAAAATAGACGATCTACAAGCTCAAAGCGCCTCGCAGTGCGAGGCGTTGTGAGTCAAGGCCTGAAAAGTTTGGGAAACCTTGACATAATCAAAGCCAAGGTAAGAAATAATCATGTCCCTGGACCACATCAGTGGCCCGACTACACACTGGAATGTAGCGCAGGTTTAGTCTGTGTGACATTAAGTCAGGGGTCTTCAACAGGGGGTCCGGGACCCCTAGGGGGTCCTCAGACTTACTACAGGGGGTCCGCCAAATCTTTGTGTGATATGATTTTTTTTTTTTACCTTAACCACTTGAACCCTAGCATCCCTTTTTCTGAGGAAAACTTTAGCCAAAAAATAGCAGATCTACAAGCTCACAAATCTTCGACTATTTTGGGGTTTTAGGTTTGGTGTGTAGCGCGAAAAAAGAGCAGACCAAGTAAACGAAAAAAGTTTAATCTGAAACACAATTTTATACAATATAGAGGGGGTCCCTGCTTCATCTCTCTCTCAGCTAGGGGGTCCTTGGCCTGAAACGTTGAAGACCCTTGCATTAAGTGAACGGTCTGTTGTATTTGTTGCATTTCCAGTCAGTGGCAAGTGGGTGTGTGCATGGGTGTGATACACAAATTATCACCACGTCGCTGTCCAACTGAGGGCAAAGTTTGAGTAATGACTGCATACATTTCCATGGAATAACCATCAAAAGAAATGCTTATGTGTGCAGTTGTACAACAAGCAATACAGTGGAAGGAGAAGCTAGGGAAGGGAATGGTTAGAGGAGGCAAAGTGCAGAGTGCATCATTCTGAAGGACGTTCTATCGGGAAGACAGTGACCGTCTGAAGAAGAGACTTCACCAAAACACCCGACTCAGAGATCTGTGACACTCGGCTGGCATCCAAAACGTGAGATCACTTTACACTTGTGTTCATTGTTCAGTAGATTGTTGTTTTCAGAAGAACATTGAGAAGAGTCGTTTAAAGTGTTTAGTCGTGTCATTGTTATATTCAGTCAACTGCACTAAAATCCATCCATTATGTCTTGTTCTTTCTGAACCGGCTGCAGGGCACACACAGAGCCTCACGATGAATGACACCCTGGAAAATGGCGGCAACTCCTCCAACTCCTCCATCCCCTTCATGTCCTCAGAAGACGACACCGAACTGGCTCTACGAACTGCTATCAACTTCATCAACCTCATCCTGGTTCTCCCCAGCAACAGCTACGTTCTGTGGCTGATACTGAGTGGAGCTGGTGGGACGATAGCCTCCGAGTTCTTTTATCTCAACGTGACTGCATCTATGATCATCTCTTCCCTGGCCCCTCTCTTTCACTTTGCATGGCTCTTCACACACAACGTTATTTTTGCCACGGTTAAATATTTCACTTGGGTAGTTTTTTACTTTGTCTCTGTCCCATCGTTCCAGTGTTGTATCTGTGTGGAGCGTTACATAGCGGTGGTTCACCCTGTGGTATTTCTCAGGTACAAAGCTCTTAGGTACAGGGTGGCCTGTAGCTGCGCTGTCTGGCTGATGGTGCTTGCATTCAGCTTTGGATTCTTGTTTAATGATTTGTTACTAGATATAACACGACAGGGTTACGTCTTTCTGGGCTTTTACATTGTGTGCATCGCTGTGATGTCTTTCTGCTGCCTCTCGGTCCTCAGAGCTCTGAAACAGCCTGGACCAGGAGAAGGACAGAGGGACAATGGGGAGGGAAACAACATGAAGAGAAGGGCTTTTAGGATTATTCTGATCAGCTTGGTAGTAATGGTAGTGACTTTGATGAGCTATATTCCCTATGTTCTATTACAGAAATATTCCAGCCCAGTTGTTTTGTTCATCATATACATAATAGTCTTGATGTCAATTTTGGTTCTTCCTTTGCTGTACATCCACAAAGCTGGGAAGCTGCCATTCTTCAAGGGGCTCTGAAAGCAAGACAGATCTCTTACCAGACCTGTGTGTAATATTGCCAGTGGTGGAAAAAGTACTAACATTTCTTACTTAAGTAAAAGCATCAATACTGCAGTGTAGAAATACTCTGTTACAAGTAAAAGTCCGGAATTCAAAATGTACTGTACAAAAGTATTGGTATCAAATGCACTTAAAGTACCAAAAGTAAAAAGTACTCATTATGCAGAACGTCCAAATTCAAGTTTTCAAAATGTATCGATATCTTTTGAAAATAACAGATCTACAAGCTCACAATGCGTGCAACGCATTGTGAGCTTGTAGATCGGCTATTTTCAAATGGCCGAAATGTATATAGGGTTGAAGTGGTTACTGTATATATTTTGTAATAATAATCCAAATCTACAAAGTAACTGGTAACTAAAGTTGTTATAAAGCCCAAGAGACACTGTCAGGCACGCCCCCAAGCCTAAGTAAATGGTTAAACTCCCAATTGCCTCCTCCTTGTGTTCTGACCGACACTCCAGAGCGAGTACAAACTTTTATAATCACCAGCACCTGTCCCTTTCCTTCAAAAGTTTTCATATAATTATAGTGGAGTAAAAGTACAATATTTGACTCTAAGTTGTAGTGGAGTAGAAGTAAAAAATATTGAAAATTGTAAATACTGAAGAAAGTAAAATATAACTCAAAATTGTACTTAAGTACAGTGCTCGAGTACACGTACTTAGTTACTTTGCACCACTGCTTGTGTGTAATATTACACCCATGACCAAGCTCCGCACCATGGGCTATTCTGCTCTACTGCTCCACGCCTGTGGAATGCCCTCCCCGACCATTTGAGAGCCCCACGGTCTATACCGATGCTTTTTTTAAAAAAGGACTAAAAACATACATTTGTCTTTTTTTTTTCCTTAGGTCTTTTACTCTATGCCTTAATTCGTTTTTAATCTACTTTTTACCCCAAAAAGGGTATTATGTTGTTGCCAATGTCTTGCCTTTGCTATTTTTATGCCATTGTTTTTAAACCTGTAGCACTTTGTGATTTGTAAAAAAAAAAATCAAGTGTGTTATGAATAAAATATTATTATAATTATTACTATTATTATTATAATTATTAGAATTACTATTATGGTTTAAATAAAAAAATGTAATCTAAATCTTCCACTGTGTCAGAGAAACTTATTTAAGTTATTCAGCTATTTGTTATGTTATAATGAATTACTCATGGTAGAGGCATTAACATTATAGTTTGTTTTCATTTATGAAAAAGTGTGTTTCTCAAGTTAAATGCGTGTGTGCATATTAATTACTGTAAAAGTATGCAAAAGCTGAAATGATTTCTCCTCAAGCTGACTCTTATAGCAGGTGATTTGACACATACTTTATCTGAAATAATACTAGTGAATATTTAACACATCATCTTTGATGTCTTTGAATCAGGAGTGGGATCAAATAGTTTGCAGAAGGTTAAGTTTAGACATGGGTTTGATGTGTGGTTTAATTCTACGTAACTGTATTTAAGCACTTAATTACCATTTCCTTTACCAATACTGTGTGACGGATTAATATATCTATCCACTGTCAAATAATTTGACCTGTTCATGAACTACATTAATGCATTCATTTGTATTATGACTGTGATGGAACATGTAGCATCAGTGGAAAATAAAAACTATAGTAAGGATATTGGTAAGGGTATTGTCTGAAACCTTCAGAGAACTAAAAGTAGGACAAGACAGTAAATGTCATCAGCTGTGGTGGTCATAGCTGAGTGGGTTGCAAAAGGTCTCAGGTTTGATTCCTGGCCCCAGCAATGTGCCGAGGTTGTTGTCTCTGACACCCAAACCCTAACTGCTACAAGTTAGGGTAACAGCAATAAGGCACAACACCCCCCACTGTATGCAAAGATGTATCGTTTAAGTTATCCCAACTTTGTTTAAAGTTGTCCTTTAAAGCATGTCATCACTGGACCCTTAGTAAAATGCAAGGACCCCTAGTTAAATGTATTACCTATGTCTGCTTGAGTCAGGCCATAATGTTTGATTTATTAGAATGTATTAACCATACAATCACATATCAGAACACAAAAAATGAAAAAAAAAACCTTACTAAAAGTTTAAAAACTACCTACATCAGACTGGAACCTTTTCCATCAGCCCATGATTGTATTGACTGTTTAAAAGTTCTCAAGTTTAAAGTCAGTTGCAGGCTGCAGTGTCCAGCATGTTCCACTGGGTGGCACCAGTGTATATGAAAGTTCCCTTACTTGTCAGAGTCCTGAATTTATACAGGAGATAACCTGTACTACTATCAATGGTTCAAACATATTGGACGACGGTAATACAAAAAAAAAGCATAGAAATGATCAGACTCATCATTATTGCCCCAGATCATGCAGTATGAATCTTAGGTCTGCCTTGAATCAAATTCAAGGTATTGCTTCTAAATAATTAACGTGTACTGCTTTAATTACAGATAACATATCTATACATGGGCTCGGGAAGAAACAACGCCCCTTAAGATTCATGATTGGCTTAAAACAAAATGACACTTTGGCAGGCGTTTGTAGTTCCCTTCCCATTATGTAACTCCAAATATTGGTGAGATATCTTCAATAGTTGCTCCAGTGAGATTCCAAAGTGATCCAAATTCCTCTTTGACACACATTCAGTGATGGAAGAAGTACTCAAATGTTTTCAACATACCACAATGTTGAAATATTCTGTTATAAGTAAAAGTCTGGTATAAAATAAATTACTTGAGTAAAAGTACAAAAGTATCTTGGCATCAAAATATACTTGAAGTACCAAAAGTAAAAGTAATCATTATGCAGAATGTCCCATTTCACAAGTTTTCAAATGTATACAAACCTTTTGAAAATAGCAGATCTACAAGGTCACAACGTTGTGAGCTTGTAAATCGGAAATTTACAAATAGCTGAAGTATAGGGCTGAACTGGTATGTATGTTTTGTATAATAAAATTTGCAAAGTAACTAGTAACTAAAGTTTTTAAATAATTGTAGTGGAGTAGAAGTAAAAGTTGAAATACTCCAGTAAAGTAAACATTACTCTAAATTGTACTTAAATGCAGTACTTGAGTACATGTACTTAGTTACTTTCCACCACTTACATTGCACAGTCAGACAGGTCTCGAAGTCACTCTTTTAGCACACAAAGCTTTGTCATGTAGCATTGCATGGGTCCCTTTTCTGTGATACATATGAAGCTACACAGTTGTTTTATGATGTATAACAAACTATGTTTTAAACATAGATGTCAACTTCGTGGTGATTTTACTATTTCAGTTATGAAGATGATCCAGACTGAATCTGCATCTCTGAATCTTAGCTGAGGATATTTCTTGGCTTGTCCTATTTGTGTTTCTCTGAACGTTTCAGAAAGCAGGTAGAAAGGTTTTCTTTTGAACATACTGTAAACTTTTGATGTAAAAAATATAGTAGTCAGGTAAAGTAGTACCTGGATTCATATTTGAGGGAAAGTGTGTACTGAAGCCTAAAAAGATTGAGAATTATGTGTCTCCCCAATTTTTGTGTCTGTCTGTGGAAATCTCGCAAATCACTAAATCAATCATTGTCAAATGTCTTTTGCTGGCAGCATGCAAAAGTCAAATCCGTCAACAACCTTTTTTTATTTGAATGTATAATGTCAGAGGATCCAGGTCCATCCAGGATATGACCAGTCTGGAGCTGTTGTGAGATACTGTATGTTGTGGTGATTTGACCTGAAGATTTACATCGGATCAAAATGTCTGTTTTCTTCAAATAAAGAGGTTTTTACCATGGTTTGGTGTGTGGGTTCTACCTCTTTAACGTTAGAGGTTATGGTGACAACAATAACAACATGAAGTCTTTCTTCAGTTCGATCACGTTGATGTCAGGGACACAGTTTTGCATTGAAAAGCCATCATGGGAATGATGGTAGTTTGTGCATCATCGAGCACCACGCCAGTCATTAATTTGAATGTCACACAGAGGCCTCATTTAACTGGAGGATGGCAGAAAAGCAAGGCGAGGCGTTTATTTGTATAACACATCGCAACAACAAGGCGATTCAAAGTGCTTTACATAAAATATTAAGCATTAACACGTCAAGAAGACAGAGCAAAATAAAAAATATAAAACATTATAAAAGAACAAAAAACACTTTCTATCTAGCTTGTTTTTAGTCTGTGAGACATTCAATCAACGCTCTGTTGTATTGGTTGTATTTCTAGTCAGTGGCAAATGACTAACCAGTGCAAGCTGGCTAGTCTCCCTTCTCTGTTCTTTCATTCATCGGCCCATGAACACTTAAACCCTCTATGTACCATGTGTCCGGGACCTCTAGAGCAGTCAAACCTTTTCATGTCATGGACCCCCGAATTGATATTTATTTGAACACGGAACCCCCATTCCAGGGACCCCCAGAAGCAAGGATGCGAGTAAAAAATGTGGGACCCCCTGGTAACCCCCACGGACCCCAGACCCCACTTTGAGAACCAATTCTCTAGAGCAGTGTGTCGCATTGCGACGCATTGAGAGCTTGTAGATCGGCTATTTTCAAATGACCGAAATATATTTATACGGCTGAAGGGGTTAGTGTGTGTTTTGTAATAACAATCAAAATCTACAAAGTAACTAAAGTTTTCATATAATTGTAGTGAAGTAAAAGTACAATATTTGCCTCTGAGATGTAGTGGAGTAGAAGTAATTTTTTTTTGAAAATTGTAAATACTGAAGAAAGTAAAAGATAACTCAATATTGTACTTAAGTACAGTACTTGAGTAAACATACTTAGTTACTTTACACCACTGGTAATATTACACCCATGACCAAGCTCTGCATGGGCGATTCTGCTCCACGCCTGTGGAATGCCCTCCCAGACCATTTGAGAGCCCCACAGTCTATACCCATGCTTTTAAAAAAGGACTAAAAACACACCTTTTTAACAAAGCTTTTGCTTGGTCTTTTTTTCCTTAGATCTTTTACTCTACGCCTTAATTAGTTTTCAATCTGCTTTTTACCCCAAGAGGGGTCTTATGTTGTGGCCAATGTGTTTTTGTTTGCCTTTGCTATTCTTATGCCATTGTTTTTAAACCCTGTAGCATTTTGTGATTTGTAAAAAATATATATACACAAATATATACAAGAGATGTGTGCGAGCTTGTACATCTGCTATTTTTGAGAACCACTGTTCTAAATCCTGAGAGTTTTCTGAACATAAAATGTGTATAGCTAAAATCAAAATGACACTGACACAATGAAAGATGCTTTCCATGTTGTAATGGGTTAAATGGCCTGTCTTGGTTTAAAGCCCACTCACCACGACAAGGTGCAGGCCGAGAGTGGGACCCCCCCCCCTTCCCCTCTGTGGGGAGGGAGGGGGGGGGGTTGCAGATCAATAATTGGGACAGGACAAGAATCTCTGACGAGACACCATGAAACGTATATTGCAAACATAAGCAAACAGATATTACATACAATATATTACAAACAGAAGTGTATTTTGTGTATCATCATCATCATCATCATCATCATCATCATCATCATCAGATGTCCAGCTCAATGACGTGCAGCATGGTGGTCTGTACAGGACACATGGGTGATTATGTGATCAGAGGTTGAACAGACAGACAGAGGTTGAACAGACAGACAGAGGTAGAACAGACAGACAGAGGTTGAACAGACAGAGGTAGAACAGACAGACAGAGGTAGAACAGACAGACAGAGGTAGAACAGACAGACAGAGGTTGAACAGACAGACAGAGGTTGAACAGACAGACAGAGGTAGAACAGACAGACAGAGGTTGAACAGACAGACAGAGGTTGAACAGACAGACAGAGGTTGAACAGACAGACAGAGGTAGAACAGACAGACAGAGGTTGAACAGACAGACAGAGGTTGAACAGACAGACAGAGGTTGAACAGACAGACAGAGGTAGAACAGACAGACAGAGGTTGAACAGACAGACAGAGGTTGAACAGACAGAGGTAGAACAGACAGACAGAGGTTGAACAGACAGACAGAGGTTGAACAGACAGAGGTAGAACAGACAGACAGAGGTTGAACAGACAGAGGTAGAACAGACAGACAGAGGTAGAACAGACAGACAGAGGTTGAACAGACAGAGATAGAACAGACAGACAGAGGTTGAACAGACAGAGGTAGAACAGACAGACAGAGGTAGAACAGACAGACAGAGGTTGAACAGACAGAGGTAGAACAGACAGACAGAGGTTGAACAGACAGAGGTAGAACAGACAGACAGAGGTAGAACAGACAGACAGAGGTAGAACAGACAGACAGAGGTTGAACAGACAGACAGAGGTTGAACAGACAGAGGTAGAACAGACAGACAGAGGTAGAACAGACAGACAGAGGTAGAACAGACAGACAGAGGTAGAACAGACAGACAGAGGTTGAACAGACAGAGGTAGAACAGACAGACAGAGGTAGAACAGACAGACAGAGGTTGAACAGACAGAGGTAGAACAGACAGACAGAGGTAGAACAGACAGACAGAGGTTGAACAGACAGACAGAGGTTGAACAGACAGAGGTAGAACAGACAGACAGAGGTAGAACAGACAGACAGAGGTTGAACAGACAGAGGTAGAACAGACAGACAGAGGTAGAACAGACAGACAGAGGTAGAACAGACAGACAGAGGTTGAACAGACAGACAGAGGTTGAACAGACAGACAGAGGTAGAACAGACAGACAGAGGTTGAACAGACAGAGGTAGAACAGACAGACAGAGGTAGAACAGACAGACAGAGGTAGAACAGACAGACAGAGGTTGAACAGACAGACAGAGGTTGAACAGACAGACAGAGGTTGAACAGACAGACAGACAGACAGAGGTTGAACAGACAGACAGACAGACAGAGGTTGAACAGACAGAGGTAGACAGACAGACAGAGGTTGAACAGACAGAGGTAGACAGACAGACAGACAGACAAAGGTTGAACAGACAGACAGAGGTTGAACAGACAGACAGAGATGGGTTTTGAGCCTGCGGCGAAAGATGGGCAATGACTCTGCTGTCCTGACATCAGTGGGGAGTTCATTCCACCACTGTGGGGCCAGAACAGAAAAAAGCAGTTGATTAGTTACACAAAATATACGTAGGCAGATTTAAAATAACTGATGATTTACGTACACATCAGAACTTGATTTACACACACACACACACACACACACACACACACACACACACACACACACACACACACACACACACACACACTTTGGTAGAGGTTTGGATTGTATAGTTACCTTGCCATGATGTAACTCCAAATGTGGGCGAGAAATGAAAAATAGTTGCTCCATTGGTTAGACATTGATCATTCAAAATGTGCTTTTCGTTGACTCATTTCAGGTATGTTGGAACACATCGACATGTTCTTGATCTTCTTCGGGCAAGAAATTAAACTTTTAAATGAAAAACGATTAAAATGTAGCAGCGTCATGTGATTAGTGTGAACGAACGCCCCCCCCCCCCCCCCCCCCCAATTGACCAGGTCCATGCCCGGATTTACAGAGGCCTATGTCTAAAAACATATTGAATGCAAATTCAAACACACACTCTCTCTCACACACACACACTAAATAACAGCCACAACACTACAAACATAGTCGTACTACAACCTGAAAGAAACTACCTCGTAGATTCAACCTGAAAACAAAAACTACACTACCAACATAGTCGTAGATTCAACCTGCAAACAAAAACTAATAAACTACACTACCAACATAGTCGTAGATTCAAAACTAGTAAACTGCACTACTAACATGGTTGTAGATTCCACCTGCAAACAAAAACTAATAATCTGCACTACCAACTTAGTCGTAGATTCAACCTGCAAACAAAAACTAGTAAACTGCACTACCAACTTAGTCGTAGATTCAACCTGCAAACAAAAACTACACTACCAACATAGTCGTAGATTCAACGTCGGTGTTCACTTCCACAACCTGAAAAATTAGGCCTGTCACAATTATTACATAATTGCAATAAGTATTTGAGAAAATCGCAATAGTTTTTGGGGGATAATAGTCATAATCAGAATCGTTTCCATGCTGAAAATGTTTAATATTTTCAACCATTAAAAAAAATGGAAATAGCCAATCTACAAGCTCAAAACGCGTCACGACGTGGCGCGTTTTGAACTCGTAGATCGCCCATTTCCACTATTCATGTTTTTTTTTTTTAAGTATAGTTATTGAATTATGCAATATATCTGCATCATATCTGCCCTGTGCAGCTCTTGTTTATGAAGTAAAAAAAAAAAGCCAGACAAAGTTTTATTCATAATGTTAGTGCGACGCAATTAAATGGTTAATGGCAATTATTTGAGCGACAATTAAGCGTCAAGTTAAACGTCATAATCGTGACAGGCCTAAAGAGGTTCCTACTTTGAGGTGTCTTCAGAGGAAACCCCCGGCGGGCCGAGGTCTTTGGCGGAGACCACCAGTGGAGACCGCCGTGAGGCGACCAGAATTCTGATCACTCAGCAATCGAGCCACAGTGGAGGTCCACCGAAGACCAGGGTCAGCAGCGCGGAGGAATCCCCCCCCATGCAGACAAATCCATGGATAGAGAGAGATCTCCATCTCTAAGGGCATCCTCGGGTTGAGCCTTCCAGCGGTGTCGGGGGAGGTGTTATACTGTAGGTGAGAACCTCAGTCTTCTGGGCATTTATGGCACAAGAACAACCTCAGCACAGTCTGTCTCCACTCTGAGAAAGAAAGAAAGAAAGAAAGAAAGAAAGAAAGAAAGAAAGAAAGAAAGAAAGAAAGAAAGAAAGAAAGAAAGAAAACAAACAAACATTAATTCAAGTGACCCAGAGCCAGCTATACGTATATTGTATCCTGTCACAACATACACAGCCTAGTATTTCAAATCAAACTTTGTTTATAGAGCACATTTAAAAACAGCTGACCAAAGTGCTGTACAAGGTTGAGACAAACAAAGCATCAACAGGCACCTGTCGGCGCACAGACAAATATGTGCATATAGTTAAAACACATTAGAGGATCAAGTGCAATCAAAAGCCAAAGAGAATAGGTGGGTTTTAACCCATTAGAAACCGGGAACGCCAAGTGTCATTTTCAGATTTCTTTGGCTATTCAAAAATAGCAGATATATAAGTTCATAAATAATATATAATATATAAGAAAATCCTGAGTTAAAACAAAAAAATATTATTATTATTATTATTTATTTTATTTTTGGGGGGAAAAAAATGTTCAGAACCCAAGATATCATTATCTGAAGAGTTGCAGCTCCATACACTCCTTGTTTAACTTATAACTGAAAAAGGCTGTATCTCGCTTCCTAAGCACTTTTTTTTTACTTAAAAAAATAAATAGAATTGCTGAGACAGTTCAAATCATTCTAAAATTTACAGGGAGCCAGTGAATTGAGGCAACATGTTTTCTGTATACGTATACTGTGTATACGTATACCATACTGTACATGGGCAACTGGCAGCCCGGGGGCCACATGCAGCCCCCACCTTCACTTAATGCGGCCCGCAAGTTAATATCAGACTATTGATATATTATTGATTTCAGCTGTTACAATTCCAAACATGCAAACATGACCCGCTTTAATTACTTCAGTCTATATTAGTAGCTTATTGACTAGTATTAAAATGCTAGTCTTTTTTATGTCCAATGTATTTGTATTTAAGTTCAAAAAGTATAACTAAATACATTTGAAATTAAATTAAAATGTTACTTTTCAGGATTTCAATTAAAATAATTGCACGAAAAAAATCAGGATTCCAATTAAAAAATTGCAAAAATACAAAAAGAAACGTACAAATGGAACCAAATGGACCCGTTAGGGTCCATTTGGTTCCATTTGTACACTCTCAGAGTTACATTAACATCGATGATACTACAGTGTAAACTGGGGTCCATTTACTTAAGTACTGTACTTAACTACACTTTTGAGGATTTTTTACTTTACTGGAGTAAAATATGGTTCTCAAACTTTTCTCATGTCAAAGGACCCCCACAATCCCATCTATATGGGTGGCTTCAAGACAATGTTATGGGAAATACTCTAGATATTAAACAGAAGTGGGAATTACAAATGAACATTTGTACGACTGACAACAACTGGGAAAAATCATGCCTTAATGGTCATAAACTAACAAGCAGTCCTACTTGGAGAGTTTGAATAGAAAACAAAAATGCAAGTGTTTAAGACTCCCAAAATGCTTGCGAAATACAGCAACACTTCAGAATTATGTTTGAGAGAATGTGGGAAGATAGGAGACCATACCCACATATTTTGGGATTGTCCAAAAATACTAACATTTTGGAGGGAAATTCAAGGGGAGATTAAACAAATTATGGGAGTTTACATTACTTTTGCAGCTGCCCAGACTGATTGGGGATTCGGTCCCCCCTTAATGTCAATGGACTGGACTTCATTGAAAGACTTGGTTGTCTGTCCTGAAGGCCATGTATGGATGACTGGTGCTGTTGGAAATTGGAATAATGATCTTTGATTGCCTGTGCCTGTGATGCCTTTGTACATTTTTCTTTGATGTGTCTGATGATGTTGAATATGTGATGCAATTTTTATTATATTTTATTTTTTGTCTGTTTTTATTTTGTGTATGTTTGTATGTCCATAATGTGATTACAGAATGTATGAAAATGGAAATAAAATTCAAGTGCTAAAAAAAAAAGGACCCCCACAATGATATGTACTTGCCACCTGCCCATCAGCGCTCCATTATAACTTCCTGATTTTACTGTGTGTGTGTGCTACTACTGTACCTCCAGCTGCTCGCCCAGCAGTAGTTGCATCACCAGCGTCCGGATGTGGCAGCACCCTCGGCGGGCAGAGACTGAGGAGGGTGTGAACAGGCTGTAGAACGCCATGATTCAAAATCCATATCATTTTGGATGGTCCTAGTCTGAGAACAACAGATATTATAGCAAGATACGGTTTTCAGAAAACGGTTAGGATTTAGAAGACATTTGTAGATGCGTCCCTGGATTGAATGGGTTAAGACAGGGAACGCATCTGTGTGTGTCATTTTAAGATTTCTTTGGGCTATTCAAAAATAGCAGATCTACAAGCTCATAGCGCGGCACCGAGTACCGCGCTATGAGCTTGTAGATCTGCTATTTTTGAAAAAGATCTTGGAACATTTTTGCAAATCTTTGTATATTAAAGTGAACAAAATATTTTGAGATAGGGGTCCACGGCCAAATACGTATCATTTTGGGGGTCCTTTGACATGAGAAAAGTTTGAGAACCACTGATATTATAGCAGCATAGATTTGAGTTAAAAATGTTTAAAACATATATATATATATATTAAAAGATTGGGGTCCATTTGATAAACATTTCAAGTACTGTACTTAAGTACACTTTTGAGGAATTTTTACTTTACTGGAGTATTTCCCATTTTTTACCAATATTTTTTACTTCTACTCCACTACATTTCAGAGGCAAATATTGTACTTTTACTCCACTACAATTATTTGAAAACTTTAGTTACTTTGCAGATATACATGATTACATTATAAAACATACATTAACCACTTTAGCCCCATTTTATACCTAGGCTATTTGAAAATAGTAGATCTACAAGTAAAGCTCACAACGCATCGCACCGCGACGCGTTGTGAGCTTGTAGATCTGCTATTTTCTAACATTTTAGTACTTTTACTTGTGGTACTTTAAGTACATTTTGATACCAAATACTTTTGTACTTTTACTTAAGTAAATTTGGAATTCCAGACTTTTACTTGTAACAGAGTACTTCTTCTACATTGCAGTGTTGATACTTTTACTTAAGTAAAACTTTTGAGTACTTTTTCCACTATTATGTGTCAACTTTGGGGTCCTAGACATGACAAAGTTTTAGAACGACTGAGCTAAGCCATTTGGTTCTTAAAGTGGGGTCCGGGGACCCCCAGGGGTCCTTGAGGGAGTTCCAAGGGGTCCCCAGCTAAATGATGGATAGTTAGGAACCAAGTGGACCCTTATGGGTCTGTGACTCTGAGGGTGTACAAATGGAACTGGGTCCATTTGGTTCCATTTTTACTCTCTCAAATTAACATAGATTTTACAATATAAATTGGGGTCCCAGAGAGATAGAAATGTCATTAAATGGGGGTCCGTAGCCTAAATGCATGTCAAACTGGGGGTCCTTGAAATTAAAATGGTTGAGAATCACTGCTAAGAGCCATAAACAATCTTCTCTTATGGGGGTCCTGGCATATCTTTTCAAATGGGGATCCGCAGGCTAATAAGTGTCAATTTGGGGGTCCTTGACATGGAAAAGTTTGAGACTAAGCTAACACACACCTGCAGTAAAACTCACCTGTTTCAATGGTGGATGGAGAGATAATTCACTTCTCTTTCCACAGTCTGGTCACACAGTGTGTTTTAACAGCTTTTTTTCACCAGCCTAGTAAACTGACAACTTACTCGACGTCCATGTGGAATAACGTTATATTATTATATTATTTCACTATAACAGTCTTTTATTACTTCCAAACAAGATTTGTGTTGATAAAATGTTTCAATTTTTTAAATATATATTTTACTTGTTTTCCCAATTTTTTTTTTGAAAATAGCAGATCTACAAGCTCACAACGTGTCATGATGTGACACGTTGTGAGCTTGTTGATCTGCTATTTTCAAACAGCCGATGTAAAAGTGTGGGGGGGGAATAGCCTAGCCCTAGTTGCTTCTTTTGGGATTGTTTTTATCGACACGGCCGCTTGTTTCTTTTGCAAAATCTGGCAACTGATTTACACCAAAGTATATAAAAAGAAGGTACGAACATCTACGTCATTGAGAGTCGATGCTATAGGTGGACCAGCTTAGCACAAACATACTTTGGGCTTATTTTTGCTTGTAAAATTTGGTAGTTGTGGGTTGTGGTTTCTTGGGCTTAGTTGCTCATTGGGGCTTGCTTCACAATTTTAAATTTAAATATTTTAACCAGTGGTTCTCAAATATTTTCATGCCATGGACCCCAAAATTAATATTATGTATTTGTCCCCTAACTCCCATTTGAAAATGTTTTGTGCCAGGGAGCCCCGTAGATTTGACTACCATAATGGTATTCATTTAATTCTTCTACCATATGAATCTGTCAATCATATTTATTAATGTAATTTACAATTTCACCCTTTATTTTCAGTAAAATATGTAGGTATTTTTTTTTTCACTTTACTGGAGTATTTGCAATTTTCAGTACTTTTACTTCTACCACATTACATCTCAGAGGCAAATATTATAAATTTACTCCACAAAAATTATTTGAAAACTTTATACTAGTTAGGCCTACTTTGTAGATTTTGATTATTATTACTAAACATACATTAACCACTTCAGCCCTATACACATTTCCACCATTTGAAAATAGCAGATCTACAAGCTCACAATCATTGTGAGCTTGTAGATCTGCTATTTTCAAATAGCAGATCTATAAGCTCACAATGCGTCGCGTGGCACCGCATTGTGACACAATGCGGTGCCACGCGACGCATTGTGAGCTTATAGATCCATCTGCTATTTTCAGTGCCTACGTCATCGTGATGTCACAAATTGCGCCCATAGCGGTAAGATCACAGAGAACCGCGAAAAGAAGCCACGAAAGAAGCTCCGTTTAATTGTTTAGAAGTAAAAAAGAGTGTTAAAAAGTGAACTTTAACTCCTAAGTAACATTACTCCACATTGACGTCGAGTAGAATTAACAGGGAGGTGGAACAAACTGTTAAAACCCTAAAACAAGAGAATTATCGACAAACAGGTGAGATATATATATATATATATATATATATATATATATATATATATATATATATATATATATATATATATATATATAAATATGTGTTTGTTTGAGCTGTGTTTGTGATGCTGAAACACATTGATTGACATTTTTATCAGGCAAAAAAATGTAAAACATCACAATTACATTTATAATACTTTGTCTAAAAGGTCTTGTTTCCATTGAGGTCCTTGGTATTCATTTCATGACAGGCCTATAGCTAGTCAGTGCTGGAAAGTAACTGAGTAGGCCTACACGCACTCAAGTAGGCTACTTTGAGTACAATTTCGAGGTATTTTTTTTTTACTTTACTGGAGTATTTCCAATTTGCAGTACTTTTACTTCTACTCCACTACATGTCAGATATTGTACTTTTACTCCTCTACAATTATTTTAACATTTTAGTTACTAGATACTTTGTAGATTTAGATTATTATTACAAAACCTACAGTAACCTCAGCCCTATATACAGTATATATATTTCGGCCATTTGAAAATAGCAGATCTACAATCTCACAATGCGTGGCGGTGCAACGCATTGTGAGCTTGTAGATCTGCTATTTACAGTGACGTCACCGTGCACGCTCATAGCATCCCGCTTTGGCGGCGACATCAGAGGGAAAGCGCGAGCACGAGCAGTGATTTGCCGCCTCTCTCTCTCACACACACACACCAAGCAGCAAACACGACAAAGCTCTGTTTAATTGTTTGGCAGTAAAAAATACTGTTTAAAAGTGAACTCCTAATGTAACATTAGTCCTCATGGTTATTATGAGTTAAAGTTATCAGTGTTTATTAGGCTGGTGAAGAGCAGGCTGTATAAAACACAAGTGAATGAATTCTCCAGACAGACCAACGGTGAGGTGTTGTTAGCTTGGCTAATTAATTGCTTAGAATTAAAGGTATTGATGAAATTGCGAGTAATTTCCCTTTTATGTTACTTGGTAAAAGCAACAACTACTCAGGATGAAGCATTGTTTGGTTTGTGTGTGTGTGTGTGTGTGTGTGTGTGTGTGTGTGTGTGTGTGTGTGTGTGTGTGTGTGTGTGTGTGTGTGTGTGTGTGTGTGTGTGTGTTTGACTTTATACACTAGGCCAGTGGTTCTCAATACTCAAAAATGTTTATTTTTATGGTCTAGCAGTGATTCTCAACCATTTTAATTTCAAGGATCCCCAGTTTGACAAGCATTATGGCTACGGACCCCCATTTAATGGGACCCCAATATTGTAAAATCTATGTTAATGTAACTCTGAGAGTGTACAAACGGGTCCATATGGTTCCATTTGTACACTCTCAGAGTTACAGACTCATAAGGGTCCATTTGTTCCTAATCTATCATTTAGCTGGGGACCCCCTGGAACTCCCTCAAGGACCCCTGGGGGTCCCCAGATCCTACTTTGAGAGCCAATGCACTAGGCTGTGTATGTTGTGACAAGATACACTATACGTATATGTATATCTATACAACATATACGATACAATATACGTCTATCTGGCTCTCAGTCACTTGAATTAATATTTGTTTTTTTATTTATTTCTTTCTTTCTTTCTCTCTTTCTCTCTTTCTTTGTTTCTCAGAGTGGAGACACTGAGGTTGTGCTGAGGTTGTCCTTGTGCCCTAAATGCCCAGAAGACTGAGGTTCTCACAGTATAACACCCTCCCAGAACATCCAGCTCTAATGACTACACAGAGGTTATCTGGTGGTGAAGCTATACCTAAGTGTGAGTGTGAGTTATATATTTTTTTACTTTACTGGAGTATTTCCAATTTGCAGTACTTTTACTTCTACTCCACTACATCTCAGAGACAAATAGTGTACTTTTACTCCACTATTATTTGAAAACTTTAGTTTCTAGTTACTTTCTAGATTTTGATTATTACTAAACATATATTAAAGGTTTAATGACATTCACTTTTACACCACATTCAAAGTCTTTGTCCTGGTCCTTCAAAAGTGTACAAAAAGTTTTAAGTGAAAATTCCATTCCAGTGATCCATGGCAGGTGTTTTTCTCTCACATTTCTAAAGCCTTTTCAACTGCAATGAAAAAAGAAATCTTTGCCTGCGGGTGTCGCTGGTGAGGGATTTTGCCTGTCAATCATCGCCTCTGCTCCGCCCCCCCCCCCAAAGGAAAGGATAGGGGAGGGGAGGGGCGAGGAGGAGAGTGGGCGGGATTAATTGACTGTGACCTCACTGTCGAAGGGCCAAGCTCAGATAATTTTTCAGCCTAATTATTCACCCCAGACCACAGAAAATCCACTGAATGTTCTAAGTTCAGGTTTTTTGGGTGTAATTGAGGTCATAAAACCCCAAATAAAACATTGAAAATAAAAAAAGTTAAAATGAATGTCATGATACCTTTAAACACTTCAGCCATTTCGACCATTTAGAAAATAGCAGATCTACAAGCTCACAATGCGTCGCATCGCGACGCATTGTGAGCTTGTTGTAACATTTGTGCAAATTTTGAAAAACTTATGTTGCTATATCAGTGGTGATCCAACTTTTCCATGTCAAGGACCCCCAAAATGATGTGTATTTGGCCACGGACCCCCATTTCAAAATATGTTGTTTGCAGTGTCCAGGCTGTTCCACTGAGTGGCACCAATGTATGTGAAAGTTCCCCTACCTGTTAGAGTCCTGAATTTATACAGGAGATAACCTAACCTAACCTACTGTATGGTTCAAACATATCCGACAACGGTAATACATTTTAAAAAAGCATATAAATGATCAGACTCATCATTATTGCCCCAGATCCTGCAGTATGAATCTTAGGTCTGCCTTGAATCAAATTCAAGGTATTGCTTCCAAATAATTAACATGTACTGCTTTCATTACAGATAACAATATATCTACTGTGCTCGGGAAGAAACAACACCCCTTAAGATTCATGATTGGCTTAAAAACAAAATGTCACTTTGGTATAGGGGTTTGTAGTTACCTTCCCATTACTCCAAATATTGGTGAGATATCTTCAATAGTTGCTCCAGTGAGATTCAAAAGTGATCCAAATTCCTCTTTGACTTACATTTCTTTTCAAATAATTGTAGTGGAGTCAGAACACCAGAGGCAGCTCCACTGATCATGTTCAACCCAGATTTGGCACAAACAAGGGAATGAACTCTTTCTCATGCTATACAACAAAAATGTGGAATGCCCTACCCAAAGGAAAGGAGTACAGGAGTGTAAAACCCTACTCACTTTCAAAACTGCCCTAAAGAATCACCTTCAGGAGGCTGCAATTCCAAACTGGCCCCTGTCAAAGTCTTAACCTACCCCCCCCCCCCCCTCCCCCTCCCCTCCTAATAAAACTGTCTATTGTACATATTTCTTGTTTTTCATACCAGTAGCCTGTAAGCTGATTGTATGACGTCCTGCATAGTAGTGTATATTTGTATGTCTTCTTAAATGTCATCATGATTTGAGTGCACAGGGATCTCATTTTAAATAAGCCAAGTGCTTTTATGAGCGATCCAGTTTAGAAGACCTTGTATTGTGATTTGTACTTCCATGTACTGTTACCATGTCTTTCTAAATAAAGTATTCAATCAATCAATCAAAACGAGTAGAAGTACAATATTTGCCTCAGAAATGTAGTAGAGTAGAAATATTGAAAAGTACTCCAGTAAAGTAAAAATGACTCTAAATTGTACTTAAGTGCAGTACTTGAGTACATGTACATAGTTACTTTCCACCACTTACATTGCACAGTGAGACAGGTCTCAAAGTCACTCTTTTAGCACATAAAGCTTTGTCAGGTATAACATTGCATGGGTCCCTTTTCTGTGATACATATGAATTTACACAGTTGTTTTATATGATTTATAACATTACAAAACGATATGTTTTAAAAATAGATGTCAACTTCGTGGTGATTTTACTATTTCAGTTAGGAAGATGATCCCGACTGAATCTGCATCTCTGAATCTTAGCTGAGGATATTTCTTGTCTTGTCCTATGTGTGGATCTCGTTTCAGAAAGCAGGTAGAAAGGTTTACTTTTGAACCTTATTGACATCGAAACTCGACTTTTGATGTCAAAAATATAATAGTCAGGTAAAGTAGTACCTGGATTCATAAATCAGGTAAAGTGGGTACTGAAGCCTAAAAAGATTGAGAATTATGTGTCTCCCCAATTTTTCTTTCTGTCTGTGGAAATCTCGCAAATCACTAAATCAATCATTGTCAAATGTTTTTTGCATGCTGCCTACTGGCAGCATGCAAAAGTCAAATCCGTCAACAACTTATTTTATTTGAATGTATAATGTCAGAGGATCCAGCGTCCATCCAGGATATGACCAGTCTGGAGCTGTTGTGAGAGATGTTGTGGTGATGCAGATTGAAATGTCTGTTTTCTTCAAATAAAGAGGTTTTTACCATGGTTTGGTGTGTGGGTTCTACCTCTTTAACGTTAGAGGTTGTGGTGACAACAATAACAACAACATGAAGTCTTGCTTCAGTTCAATCATGTTGATGTCAGGGACACAGTTTTGCATTGAAAAGCCATGTTGGTGAATGATGGTGGTTTGTGCATCATCGAGCACCACGCCAGTCATTCATTTGAATGTCACACAGAGGCCTCATTTAACTGGAGGATGGCAGAAAAGCAAGGCGAGGCACTTTTATTTGTATAGCACATTGCAACAACAAGGCGATTCAAAGTGCTTTACATAAAACATTAAGCATTAACACAGAACAAAATAAAATATATAAAACCTTATAAAAAAACAAAAAACACTTTCTTTCTAGTTTGTTTTTAGTCTGTTAGACATTCAATCAACGGTCTGTTGTATTGGTTGTAATTTCTAGTCTAGTCTTCTCTGTTCTTTCATTCATCAGCCCACAACCACTTAAGCCCTCTATGAACCATGGGTCTTCAACAGGGGGTCTGGGACCTCTAAGGCAGCATTTCTCAAAGTGGGTGCAGTGGCACTCTAGGGTGCCGTGACGCAAGTCCAGGGGTGCCGCAAGTATTACTTTGATCAAATTTAGAATCTATTTGCCAATATATTTCCAGTTGAACCACTTAGACCCTCTATACTGAGTCAAACTGGCCAGAGTTGGACTGTACTTTTGCAACCCTGCAGTGGGTTCTTTTTCAATCTACACCAAATTTCTTCGGCGAAACATTGCTGATCTACAAGCTCAGAACGTGTCGCGTTTCCCCCAGAGTAGGGCTGCTGGGGTTCAAGTGGGGGGATTTAGACATTTACGTAATATGACATAAATGTAAGGTGCTATAAAGTAACAATGTAATGCAGGGGTGCCGTGGATGAGAAATAATTAAAGAGGTGATTGAGCGAAAAACGTTTGAGAACCACTGCTCTAAGGGTCCTCTGAGCCGCCAAATCTTTGTGTGAAAGGAACTTTTACATTAATTGTCTGAAAATAGACAATAACATGTATAACATGTATAACAATATCTATGAAATCAAGTTTAATCCGCAACACAATTTTACACAATATGCAGTGGGGGTCCCTGCTTCATCTCTATCAGCAAAGGGGTCCTTAGCATGAATAACATTGAAGACCCCTGATACTTAGTAAATCGAACCAGAGTTGCAACTCTTTTTTCAGCTCTTTTCACTCTACACCAAGTCTCTCTATCAAAACAAGCACACAACGTGTCACGTTGTGACCTTGTAGATCTACTGGCAAACGTTCCCCCCTAAACAGGGATGCTGGGGTTCAAGTAGTTAACCCAGGGAAAATAAAGGCTGGTATGTCATACACAAATTATCGCCACATCGTTGTTGCCCAAGGTTGTCCAACCAAGGGCAAAGTTTGCGTAATGACTGTCCGGGTGATTGAATATGAATTTCCATGGAACAACCATCAAAAGAAATGCTTATATGTGCAGTTGTACAACAAACATTACAGTGGAAGGAGAAGCAGGGAAGGGAATGGTTAGAGGAGGCAAAGTGCAGAGTGCATCATTTGAAGGAGGTTCTATCGGGAAGACAGTGACTGTCTGAAGAAGAGACTTCACCAAAACACCCGACTCAGAGATCTGTGACACTCGGCTGGCATCCAAAACGTGAGATCACTTTACCCTTGTGTTCATTGTTCAGTAGATTGTTGTTTTCAGAAGAACATTGAGAATTACTGTTTAAAATGTTTAGTTGTGTCATTGTTATATTCAGTCAACTGCACTAAAATCCATCCATTATGTCTTATTCTTCTGAACCGGCTGCAGGGCATACACAGAGCCTCACGATGAATGACACCCTGGAAAATGGCACCAACTCCTCCATCTCCTACATGTCCTTGGTCATCGCCGATCTGGCTATCAGCTTCATCCTGGTTCTCCCCAGCAACAGCTATGTTCTGTGGCTGATACTGAGTGGAGCTGGTGGGACGATAGCCTCCGAGTTCTTTTATCTCAACCTGACTGTATCTGTGATCATCTCTATCCTGGCCCCTGTCTTTAAGGCTGCATGGCTCTTCACACACAAATTTGTTTATTTAATGGTTGCACTCTTTACTTTTGTTTTGTTTTTCTGTTTCTCTGTTCCATCGTTCCAGTGTTGTATCTGTGTGGAGCGTTACATAGCGGTGGTTCACCCTGTGGTATTTCTCAGGTACAAAGCTCTTCGGTACAGGGTGGTCTGTAGCTGCGTTGTCTGGCTGATGGTCCTTACATCCAACTCATTTTACTTTTGGTCAGAGAGAGTTACGTATTACATCTTTCTGGGCTTTTGCATTGTGTGCATCGCTGTGATGTCTTTCTGCTGCCTCTCGGTCCTCAGAGCTCTGAAACAGCCTGGACCAGGAGAAGGACAGAGGGACAATGGGGAGGGAAACAACATGAAGAGAAGGGCTTTTAGGATTATTCTGATCAGCTTGATAGTAATGGTAATGACTATAATCAGCTATCTTCCATTTATTGTGTCTAAAATACTGAAACAGTCCAACCTAGATGCAACTTTAATCACATTTATAGTAGTCAGGATGTCAGGGTTTGCTCATCCTTTGCTCTTCATCCACAAAGCTGGGAAACTGCCATGCTTCCTCTGAAAGCAGAATAGATATTTTACAGACCTGTGTGTAATAGTTTGTTTATACATCTAATCAAAATAGTCCACTGTGTCAGAAAAACGTATTTAAATTATTCAGCTATTATTTTGTTATGCTGTTGTTCATTGAATTATTCATGGTAGAGAACACTGTAATTATGACATTATTATTGTTCATCATACATAGTTTGTTTTCCATTCATGAATTTCTCAAACTAAATGCATGTGTGCATATTAATTACTGTAAAAGTGTGCAAAAGCTGAAATGATCGCTCCTAAACTTGACTCTTACAGAGAGCAGGTGATTTGGAGGATGTTCTATCAGGAAGAAAGTGACTGGCATCCAAAATGTGAGATGGCTTTAACCTTGTGTTATTAGAATAGTTTGATAGTGTGTAGGATGTTCTAGCAGGTGATATGTTACCTGAAATTATTGGTGGTGAATATTTAGCCATCAGATCATTTGTGTTCTATGTCTTTTGTTCAGGAGTGTGATCCAGGAGCTTGCAGGGGGTTAAGCTCTTAACTTTATTTAACAGTTAGTGTAGAGTTTGGTACAGGATCTGGCAAGAGTGTTCACCAAGCCATGCTCTGACACTAGTTCATAGTATTTCCTAATAATTTTACCTGTTCATGAACTACTTTAAATTCATTATGTTTTTCATATTCATACATATTGTTGAAAATAAAAATCTTTGAAGGTTATTGTTACTGTGTATTTTCTGAAATGTACAGAGGATTATCAACACGGCTGGAATTGTCTTTGCAGGATATGAGGAAATGCACAACATAGGCTGACCTTTTTGTGAATGGCTTGTGGTTTAGAACACATGCAGCAGTACAGTATGCACCGCCACAAGGTGTCACTGTAGCACAAGTTCAGGCAGAACCATTATGGCCATCATGTTAAGCCTATGGCCTTCACAATACTTGACCTTCTTTAATACATACAGTATTGCCTGAATAACTTACTTGTAATATTCCCATTGTTGTAGTTGTTATATTTTTTTGTTGTAACTTTAGAAATGTGCAGATACCCTGTATACACTTATACTGTATGTTGGTTTGTTTACTGTTGAGTGAGAAAATCAGGCTAATCATCTGCGGACCCCCCAAAATAATTTGGGGGGCCCCCAATGGTTTAGGGCCCTATGTTGCGTGGAACCTTATCCTTATGCTTAATCTTATAGGCATTTTTTTATATTTTGAAAAACATTTTAAAATAGTGAAAATAACCTAAATCTACATCCAGGCGTAACTTGTGAGCTTGTAGATTGGCTATTTCCACTATTTTAATGTTTTTCAAAATAATAAAAAATGCCTAATAAGATAAGGCCTAAGGGATAAGGTGCCATGCAACAGGCTTGTACTGTAGGCTACAAGACATCTGTGGTGATCTGATGAGAGGAACACATGCTATTTTTGTTATAACTCAAACGTTTCACGTTTCAAATGTATTTTCTTATAACATAAAGAGGCTGTATCACAAATTAAATAGTTCTCAAAGTGGGGTCCATGGACCCTCAGAGTTCCTTGAAGGGGTTCCAAATGGAATGAAATTCGGAATGACTTGGTTCTATAGAGCACCGAAGTCCTGACGTCACTCGTTCATCCCCAGGTTTGCGGAAGTAATTTCTCTATGGAGAATAACATTGGGTCATCTTAGAATCGTCTCATATAAGAATTGTGGTCCAAAAATAAACACCGCGTGTCGGCGTTATTGTCAGGGAGGAGGTTCTGTATCGTTTATGATAGTCAGTCACTTATATTTGATACAGTCTGTTTCTGGCGAAAATGTAACTAATTCGGCGGAAGTAACATTAGCGTTTTCTCACCGTCAGTTGATGCTTCATATCCATAAGAGTCAACCCGCCGGGGTCATGTGTTTATTTTTGGAACACAGTTCTTATTTGACGCGATATTCAATACGTCTATGGGATTCAGAACGGGGGTGGAAAACTGCAAACCAGGTAGACAAACAAAGGATGTGTAAATGACGTCAGACTTCGGCGGTCTATAGGCTCTCTTCTCCACTATAGTCCCTCCCTAACAGTTTGGTCTAATTTTTAATTTGCTGATGAAATTGTCAATATATTAAGTCATCCAGTTTTTGTTACCATAGTTTAGTTTTTATTTAGTTTGGTGGGCTGTGAGAACGTAACGTTCTCATAGCCTACTGTGAATGAAAGCTGGATTGATCCTGTTTGGTGCGTGCAGGGAAGTGCACACCCTCATATCCTCCTATCCACATAGTGTGTACCAAGTGCTAACATTGCAACCCACTCAGACTTGTGAGTCTGCAAGACAAGTTGGGTTAACATTTGACTCATATAGGGACTGGTTATACAAATTAAAAATAAATAAAGATAATTTGTATTTGAGTGCCAATTTAGCATATTAATATTGTTGCTCCATATTCTCCATATTTTAACCTTTTCGTGTTTTTTCCCCCCTGTAAATTAATGCCCTACTTTGACATGCAGTGTCACAAAAGTATTGAATACAAAATATGAATACAATAAATACATTTCTTTTTTTAATATATATATATGAGGTTTCCACCTAACAGCCACTATTATATTTATTTAAAACCAACAATCTGTATTGTAAATGAGATTGGTTCTTTTCCAGTCCATTTCTTATCTCAATCAATCATAATAATTGTGTCAGACAGTGGGGAAAGAGACATTCTTGGTCACCAGCTTCTGGTAATGTAATCTTCACCTTGCCTCTGATTACCATTTACACATACTGCGATATTAAAGGTGCAGTAAGTGATTTCTTTCTTAAAATAAGTGTTTAATGGCTCTATATTCTGATAACCATGCAGTGTTTGTCCAGTAACATGGGTCTACCTGTCTCTCTTCTATATACCAATTCCAACGAGGAGAAAGAATTCACACAGGATACAGGATAAACAAGTGAAATTGGAAGAGATAAGACAAAACAATGAGCACAATGAGACACAATTGGAACTGGAACACGATGAAATTGAAGCTGATAAATGGGTGCTCTCTTCTGATTGGCTGAAATTGGCAACGCACCTGGAAATTAATTTTCTGTTACTGAACACACACTCTAAGCTTGTTGTTTTAATCATAAAATATCACTTTACTCTTTAAGCTTATTATCAGTATAGACAGGTGGTGTCTCGCACTGTTCTCAGGTGTCCCGTCCTCCGCGAGTCAGGTCCCATTAGGGGATGCCTGTGAGATGTTGATACACATTTACAGGAACCCAGTGGAAAGTAACTAAGTACATGTTCTTAAGTACTGTACAATGTTGAGGTATTTGTCCTTTACTTGAGTATTTTCCAATTTCCAATACTTTTACTTCTACTCCACAACATCTCGGATCCAAATATTGTACTTTTACTCCACTACATTTATTTGAAATCTACTAGTTACATTGATGTAGATTTAGATTATTATTACAAAATATAAATTAACCACATCAGCCCTACAGTATATACATTTCGGCCATTCGAAAATAGCCGATCTACAAGCTGAGCTTGTAGATCTGCTATTTTCAAAAGATGTTTATACATTTGAAAACTTGAAACGGGACATTCTGCATAATGAGTACTTTAACTTTTCGTACTTTAAGTACATTTTGATGCCAATACTTTTGTACTTTTACTCAAGTACATTTTTAATTCCGGACTCTTACTTGTAACAGAGTATGTCTATATTGCAGTATTGATACTTTTACTTAAGTAAAAAAAATGTAGTACTTTTTCCACCACTGCAGGAACCCCAGCAGCCTGTATGGTACATTATAGTAATGCTTTCCATTGAAACAACTTGTATGATCACCGCAATGCTTTCCATTTGTTTATGACATTTCTCTGATTATGATTTAGGCCTATACAGCTCTACATGCCCACAACTCAAATACAACCTGCACAGTTATGTATGATTGTTGTATAACATAAAATGAATAAAGAAAAACAGATAATAGTAATATAGTTAATTAGTAATTAGTAAATGATCATGATCATTTGATATTAGTAAATTATAAGGTAGGGTAAGTGATATTTTTTGGTTAAAACATAAAGTTTTGTATTAAAAGGTTAAAGCACTATATTGTGATGGCAATCATTGCTATCCACCTGTTTCCGCGGGAATTTACTGGAGCAAAAATCCTGTGTGGGAAACATCCTGCGGACGGACCGAAAGCAGGAAGTAGCGGTTCAGTGTGTTTACATTTGCCAGCAGAACGTAGCTGCAGCTTCACAGGTCGCAGCTCCGTTCCGAGCTCCGTTCTGCTGGCAAATGTAAACACACTGAGCCGCTACTTTCTACTTCCGGTCCCCCCGCAGGAAGTTTCCCTCACATCAGGAAACTACCCGCGGAAACAGGTGGATAGAGTGTTTGTTTAGTAACATGGGCCGCCCTGTCTCTCCATCTCTTTAATAAACAGAAAATACAAGTCTGCGAGGGCAGAGCGAGCGTTGTGAGCTTTGTGAGCGTTGTGAGCTTGTAGATCGGCTATTTTTTGGCAAAGAGGTGTTTGGTGTAGAGGGAAAAAAGAGCAGACCAAGTAAACCAAAAAAGTTAAATCTGAAACACAATTTTATACAATATAGAGGGGGACCCTGCTTAATCTTTCTCTCAGCTAGGGGGTCCTTGGCCTGAAAACGTTGAAGACCCCTGCTCTATAACAATGAGTACTATCAGAATATAGAGCTATTTAACACTTATTTTGACCAAAGAAAATACCCTACCTTCAATACTATTTAATGCTTTTACACATGATAATCCCACTACAGCTTATGAATACTTCACTAAGTTCAGAGCACCCATATGAAAAGGAGACTGTTGTGCCACACGTTCCTGGTCCCTCCCCTGCACACCATATAAGGGCAAGGGCCGGGCGTCTCCCTCAGCCAGCAGCCAGCTCAGGTGTGGCTGGTTCCAATCAGCCCAGCTGCTCCACATCACCATCAACAGGAGCTGGCCAATATAAGCTGCTGAGAACCGATACCGGAAGTATGAAAATTAACTACTGTGGTTAGTGTTGCCGGCTGTAGAAGTCAGTTTACTAGTGTTGTCTAAAAACATTTGGCTACGCAGCACTGGTCGAACCTAACAGAGACAGCTTTGCATTATCACATGCATTGTTTAATACAAGGTTAACAGAACAGTAGAACTTGAAACAGAGGCATCACTCTGAAATAAAGGTTGGCAAAAACTTGACCACTCAAAAATTCAAAAATAGCAGAATTAAAGCTCACAATGTGTTGAAAATGTGACCATAGCGTGTGTCACGTCACATGTAGATGGATGGCTGTGGATTGAGATTGACTCAGCGCTGATCTAATACCAAATCAATGTCAGATTAATCTGTAATGAAAACATTCAGAGGTGGAGAAGATTTCATGTTAATGTGCACTGTAAAATCCTCAGTGTTCATTTATCCATTTGTAACTCTGAGAGAGTACAAATGGAACCAAATGGACCCTTACGGGTCCATTTGGTTCCATTTGTACTTTCTCAGAGTATAAATTAACACTCAGGATTTTACTGTGTGAACGCTAAGGGGAGGCAGTTGCCATCCCCTGGGGACGCCCCTACTTTGAAACACTAAAATGCAATGGGGGAAATGATTGCTCAGTTATTGACAGACAAGTCTGTTCTAGTATACGTCAAAAGACTAAGTGAGCCCATTACATGACATTATGTTATATAGTTGCTGTCAGGCAGAAACCTTGTATGTCCATATTTATTCTTTTATGTTTTTCCATAAACTAGTGCATTCGGATTTAATAATTAAGACTCAACAATTATTTGATTAATCAAAAAAATTATCAATAGAATTGTTGCAGCCATAAATGCATTGTGCTGTGTGTTTTCTGTTGCTGTGTAATGTGTATGGAATAAATGCAATGCGTGGAATATCTGCTATTCAAGGGTTGGCTATGTGCTGTAGTGCTTGTTAAAAGCATAATTTGAACATTTTGACATGGCGTTAAGCGATCAGAGCAATTTATCAATATCACAGTATATGGCGGGGCTGACCTGTAGTCCAATGTCTCAATAGTCCGACAAATGTTAGATTTGTGTGAGGTTAGGTTTAGGCATTGCACTGCTTTGAAGCAGTCTTTGTTGTTGTTTTATAGATTTATAAACAAAAGATTGTATAGTGGCCCCAACGACGGACTGTTTCAGATGATTCTTGGACACGTTCCTGAGAGTGCACCTGAATCCTGAAAAACTTGACTGGACTCAGCTGCCCTCTACAGTAAGGGCCAGAGCAGGCTGTTCTTGCTGAGGAAGCTCAGGTCCTTTGGCGTGTGTAATAGGATGCTGCAGATGTTCTATCAATCTGTAATGGCCACAATTAGCCTAAATAGACTGGTGAGGAAGGCTGGCTCTGTCGTTGGGGTTACACTGGACGGGGTGGAGGTGTTTGTACCAAGGAAGCTGTTGGCCATCAGGGCCAACTACACTCCCATCCCCGCCACATGGAGCGAGTGAGCAATATAGGAAGAACTTATTCCTTTACCCTAGGATGAGGCCGGTGGAGCTAAGTCAGTCCTATGTGCCATTTGATGTATAGTGATGCATGCATGAGGCAATGGTAACTGACTCTCTGTGACTCAGTAGCATTATGGCGATGTGTGACTATTGTAACTTCCAAACTGGTGCTGGTGTCATAGGCTTACCTGTCCTTGCTACTTCCCTTCATGTTCTGCATCAGGCAGGATGATTGTATAGGGTGTATACGTCTGTATGCTTTAATATTCATTGATGGTGTCTTTTTGTTCTGCACCAGGTGGGATTATTATATATAGGGTTTATCTGTACTTTATTAATACTTGTTTGAGGGTGTCTTTATTGGGATGTTATTCTTCTGTACCTATTTTACTGCTGTGCTGTCTCTGGCGCCTGAGTTTCCCCCGCGGGATAAATCTCTCTAGGTCGTCCTCAGACGAGCCCTCCATCGTCGCTTCCAGTCATCCCGGTTCTCCATACATCTGTCCAGCTCATTGGTGCTTCGCGCTCCTGCACCTTTCTTGAGTACATCTACGTATGTTAATGGAGGACCTCCTCATGACCGGTGGTGCCCTTGTGTTGGTTCCCACAGCACCAATTTGTGTCTGGCAGCACTTGATGTCTTTGGCAGTGTCCTGTTAGTCTCATTCTCCTGGCTGCTATTTTCTGTTTATTTCTATCAATAAAGGTATCTATCTATTTATCTACAGTATCTGTCTGTCTGTCTGTCTAATACCAAAAACATTGCATCTCTGGAAACCTCTGGAAATCTCTGTGGAATTTTCTTCCACATTTCTTCCAAAATGTAGCTATTGTTTGGGAAGCTTTTGGTACAGTATATTTTGAAACATGATAAGCTATTTATTTTAGCAGCTCTAATTAATTTGTGTAGGAATATAATGAGCCACACTGGGTTTTATAGGATCAATATAAATCTTTACTAATTAATTGACATTAATAGCTTTACACAATCAACACAAAGCTTAATTATAATTAACCAGATCATTTTACATAATCAATACAAAACTTTACTGAATAACCAGATAGTTTAACATAATTGTAAATACTTTACCTATATAGCCTACTGCGAGGGGCAACTGTGTTGACTTTAGTCAGACGCGTGCACGATTAATTCAATGTCCAGAGCTGTTGTTGTATCTTTGGATATGTCAATCCATTTATTTTACATTGCCAAATCAAGCAGTTCAAACAATGTTTCTTTCCACCATTCCACTCCAAAATACAGAAAAACTCTTTAAACAAAATAACATTGAATGCCGCCGGCAACCACGACATGATCAAAAAGGGTGTGGCCTTCCTCCATTGCACACCTGGCTCTCATCACCCACTGCCAGGTTTAAATTAGAATCACCCACTGTGATTATCATGACATCATTATTACCAAGGCCACATCATTCATTTAAAAAAAAATAATAATAAATAAACATAAAGGTATTTTGGCTCCAATAATAATCAATACAAAACGTTACCACATCGTTTTACATACTGTAATCAATACATTACTTTACTAAAAAACAGATTTTTGCATAATGCTGCTTTGGCTGAAAAGCATGACTATATCACTTTCATTGTGTGAGAAGGACAACTTGAACTCAATTTGATAGCTTTATGGTTTTAGTATCCCAATGACTTTGTAACATCAAGTCACCAGTCACAAACTCCATTGAGCACAATGACACTTTGGTATAGAGGTTTGACTGTTGTAGTTACCTTATGGCGTAACTAGTCCAATTGGCGAGATATCTTGCTCCGTTGATTAGAAATTGATATTCCAAAAATCCTCCTTGACTTACATTGCACAGCTCTCAAGTCTCTCTTCTCTTTCCCAGGCGGTCTCTACCCATTCAGCTATGGCCGCTGCTTGCATCATGATAATGCTCTCATGAGATGACGCAATTAAACTTCTTTTTCAGGTCAGCAATTTCTTTTGAATGACTTTTCTGCATTTTAGCGATTTTCTCATCCTTATTTTTTGTGATTTTATCTACTTCCTCCTTCCATTTAGCGTTCTCATTTTCTCTTTCCTCTCTATCTCCTATTTCTGTCTTCTTCAGTTCACCCTCTTTATGGCTTGAAAGTTGTTCTAAAAGATCATATTTGTCTTTGCTCTCTTTCAATTCTGAAGCTCCTGTCTGTTTCAGCTCATTTATTTCATCTTCTTGTTTTTTTATGAGTTCTCCTAACTCCTTCTGGTACTTCAGAGTCTGGCTTTCTATGAATTCATTGTGTTCCTCGGCTTGTTTTCTGGCCTCATCTTTATATTTCGTCTCCATCATCTTAAGTTCTTCCTCATGTTCTTTCTGAATAAGGTGACGTTCCTTTTCTTCTTCATGTCGTCTGTTTTGATCCTCTTCTCTTCTTTTTTTCTCGTGTTTTTCTCTTTCCTGATCAAATTCTTCCTGCAGCTTTTTTATTTTATTTTTCTCTTTTTCTCTGCTCTCTTCATCTTCCTTTTCCTTTTTTTCCCACCATCCTTTTCTTTTCTTCTCCCAATCTTCTTGCTGTTTTCTCATTTCAGTTGTCTTTTCATCTGATCCTTTTTGTTTCTCTCTCTCAAGTGTTTCTTTCCACTCCTTTCGTTCTGTTTCTTCCTCTATCTTCCTTTTTCTGTCCTCCACTTCTCTTTCTCCCTGTTCTTTTTCCATCTTCTCATACACGTTTTTAATACAATCCTCCTTTTCTTTCAGTTGTTTCTGTCTATTTTCTCTCTCCTTTTCAATTTCATCTTTCTGCTCTTTCATCCTTTCTTTCATTGCTTGCATTTCTTCATCATGTTTTCTTTTCAGGGCCTCCACCTCTTTCTTCATCTCATCATCCTTCTCTTTTAAAATCTTATCCATTTGTTTTTTAATGGCTGCTTCAGCCTCCTGGAACATCTCTGTGGTGTAACACGCCCCACCATTCGCCTTTACAATCTTCTCACACTTCATCAGCAGATCACTGACTTGTTCACTGTTGTTTTCTTCATAGTTGTTGAAGACATGGTACCTTCCTTCACAGTCAGCAATCAGGTTCTTAAATGAATCATCACAATCTTCTTTTATGTAGTCCTCAATTGACAGCTTGTCTTTCTTTAATGAGTCTCCTCTTGTGAAAAGAATGATGGTGAACTTGTTAGAATTCTTTCCAAAGGCGTCCTGGATTAGCGTCAACGAATTTTTCTCCTCTTCTGTGAGTCGGCCAATTTGTAACACCAGTAGGAACATATGAGGCCCTGGGGCCAGCAGAGTGACACATTTAGTCATCTCCTGATGAACCTTTTCCTGGGGGAGACTTGTATCAAACAAACCGGGTGTATCAACTACAACAACCGGACGGCCATCTACCTTACCATGTTCTTTCTGGCAACGCTTAGTGACAGAGGATTGGCTGGATTTGGATTTAAATATCTCTTTTCCCAGAATAGTGTTCCCTGAAGAGCTCTTTCCATTGCCTGTCTTCCCTATCAGCACCATCCTGAGACAATCGCTGCTCGGATTGTCATCATCACCTGAAATATAAAGAGAAACTTTTTACCCTGGATATACAAAATGTGATGTATGTTCTGTGAAACAGGGGCTTGGTGCATCTCAGCCAATCACAGTGATGGGCAAGTTGAACCACCAGAGTTTTCCAACATCCACGCAGTGTGCAATTTGAACTAATGATGAACGAATTATTGTTCTTTTTAGTGTACTGAATCATTTTAGTACAGTTCGTTAAACTTTAGGTCAAATGATTTGTTCACCAGTTTGTTCAATACTTGGCTAGAGCTTAATCTGCGTTGTGCAGTCACTCACTAAAGTGAAACACAGAGGCAGGTCTTTCACTGACTGGATCAGTCAGGGAACACGTTTAGCCAACCGTCCTCTCGGGCTATGGGATCTTAACTCCTGCATGCACTTGCTGCAAGTACTGCTGTAGTTGCTGGTAAAATAATATAGAAGGTTGGAGATGTAAGTAGGTAGTTGCCCACAGCAATGCCTTATGAATGAATGACCTGCAGTTTTCCGTTACAAAATGTTGTAATGTAATGTAATGAAATGTAATATATTGTAATGTAATGTAATGTAATGTAATGTAATGTAATGTAATGTAATGCTAAGCAGGTTTTTCATAAGGCATGAAAGAAGGCAGAAATAAGAACCCAATTTAGATGTCTTCAACAGATTGTCAATATGCACAATAGGTGAATTATGAGTGATACACAAACATCAACAATAATATACTCACACGTGCTGACTTTTTGGAATTCCTTAAGTGCAGCCTGTTGCCTGGCGATGTGTTCTTTCTGTTGTATGTTCACTTCCATATAGGCCTTGGTAAACATTTCTCTTGTGAAGCAGAGTTTAGCCTCTGAATTTCTCATCCTATCTACCGCATCCAACAACCCAGGAACTTGTTTGCTGTTCTTAATGTTGAAGACAGTGTATCGGCCTCCACAGCTCTCACACAGATCCTGGATGTCTGCGTCTTTATCTACGAAGTTGACAAAAGCTGCAGCAGTTGGATCTGACTCTACAGTCAACAGAACCATGGTGAATCCATTGATCTCAGAGGTGAAGAAATCCTGGATGCTTTTTGACTCTCCCTTATCTTCATCAGAGAGGGGACCCACAGGAACTACCACCAGGAAAGCATGGATGCCTTCAGGATCAAAGAGAGATACACATTCCATAGTATTGTGAATCTTCATCTCCTTAGATGCTTCATAGAAGGCAGGCAGGTCCACCAGGGTCACCAGGCGCCCATGCACCTTCCCCTGTCTCTTCACACACTCTGCAGAGGAACTAGGCCCTGGGCTGTCCTGGATCTGACCCAATATGGCGTTGGCTGCAGAAGTCTTCTGAGTTCCTCTTCTGCCACACAGCACCAGGTTCAGACAGTTGTCCTGTTGGATGGTGTCTCTACCTTCATCAAGGGTGGGGTATCTTCCTCTGTTTTTGCTCACAATTTTCTCAATCTTCTTCATCAGTGATGAACGATCGCCTTCAGTCATCATGTAAAGTCTTCCTCCACAGTCTGCAATGATCGATTGTACAGAGATGTGTTCTTCATGTCCCTCGTGTGTTGGGATGACCATTGAGAGGTTAAAGGCCTCTTGATGAAACAATCGCAGGATTGATTTCAGTGTGCGTCTGTCTTCCTCAGTGAATGCAGAAGGCTTCAATAACAGCAGAATCACATTTGGTGACCAGAGTGATGCACACTTCTCAATTTCCGATACACACTTCTCAACAGATTGACTGAAGAGGTCTGTGGTTTTCACTACTCTGACAGACCTTCCCTGCCACTCCCCGTCTTCCATCTGAAATAGCTTGTTTTTTTTAAAACCCTGTGATTTCCCTGTGATTAAGTTGCCAAGTGTTGTCTTTTTGTCCTCACTTTTCCCAAGAAGCACAATCTTGAGTTCAGAAGCTACAAAAAAGATGATAAAATAGAAGAAGATATAAATATTTTTCAACACTTTTCCATAAATGTTCTCTTTGGATACATTAATCAATGTAGGAAAGTAATAGAAGCATTCTGAAATTCTGTGCTCAGCCAAGTGCAAATCTCATCCTGCAGATATGCCCTGATAATAATAATAATAATAATAATAATAATAATAATAATTGTGGGATCGCTTTAGATCATGTTATCTTCACTATTTATTATTATTATTATTATTCCCCTCGTTTTTTGGGTCATTTCAATGGAGAAATGCCATTTAGTGACGTCATAATGCATAATGCCATTCTAGTGAATGGTAATGCCATTCTAGTGACGTCATAATACTGATGTCATTGTATTATGACCCTACTATAACACTACTAACACTATCAATACTCAGTACCAGCAACATTCTTAGCGATCCCACACTGTTTCTTCAGGAACAGTACTTTCTAGTAATAATAATAGTAATAATAATAATAACTACAGCGATCCCACAACTAGTGAAGATAACATTACTATTATCACATCACTATTATTGTGGGATCGCTAAAGCGATCCCACAATAATAGTGATGTATGCTGTGAAATTTCTGTCTACAGCCGTGAAAGTAGAGCGGCACGTGATTACCAGTTGCACATCCCTTCTCTCTCTCTCTCTCTCTCTCTCTCTCTCTCTCTCTCTCTCTCTCTGGAGATGGGTGGAGATTTGCTCTCCACTGAGCACATATTTCTAGTATTTTATATTGCTGGTACAGTAAGTAAGGTTTTAAAGCACTATACGGAGGCGAAGAACCACCCGACACGACGAAGCAGAGTGTGGTTGCCTCCATGGAACACACTATTGCACAGCTACTTCCATAAAACATGTAGGATAATTAAAATAACAATTTAAAAAAATGTTGGATAATTGCACATGTTTTGTTGAAGTTTGGCACGTTATGAATGTGGCAAGTTAACTTACTTTGAACAGCTGTTCTTGATTGGATTACTTGCAACCCTGAAAAGAAAATGACAAAATCTCATAACTATATGTTTTTAAAAAGATTATATTATGTTATAAAATATTTTTCGTTAATTATGTACCAAATACATTATCATAACAATGCTGCCCTACACTTACCAGCAGCTCTTACACGATCCAAGTTCACAGGTGCTTTTGGTCTCATGCTGGTCTCATGAGTGCTGGGGAGATCACTCCTGGCATCTTGAAAGACATCACAATGGACAGCATGCTGGTCGTTGTTATCCTTAACAACTCTATCCAATTGTGTCAACAGTTCTGGGAGTTCAGGGTTCTTCTGCTGTGCCTGGAAATATCTGCCCCTACATTTTTTGATGATGTCTTGTAGTGGAGTAGGATAGTCCCCTATGGTCCCTAGGCTTTGCCCTATTCTCTGCTTTCTGGGTGTTGACACTAATACAAGTGAGTGATTAAATGAATGATCACTACATTCTTCAAGAACCTTTTGCAACATCAATTTTTGTTCCTCAGTGAAGTCTTCAGGCTGAAGCACCAGTAGAAACACATGAGGTCCAGGAACAGAATTTATTTGGACATCTTCTGACAGTTTGGAGTATTTTTTTTTTAAAGAACAAAAACAAATATGAAATGTAGCTCCAAAGCACGATACGGGGGCCAAGGAATGCAACAGGAAATGTGGAAAATGCAATATATGCAATAAGCCATAGAAACAGAATGGATTGAACTTGAGAGAAAGCAGCCCATGCAATTAACAAATGAGCAATTTAAACAGCTGAGCAGAGTGCTGAGGGAATGTGGATATCATAATGTATCTAATGTAATAACAATAACTATAACTATAACTATAACTATAACTATAACTATAACTATAACAATAATAATAATACAACAATTTTGAAATCTTGCTTGAAATGTCCAAACCTGCCTACCGATGATGTCAATGGAAGGCAGGTTTCTGAACTGTCCACAGCCCTCCTCTGAGACACAGGGTGATAGACACAAATGATACCATCTTATAAAGAGCATTAGTGAGGACCAATTATATGAAGATAGGTTGAAAATGGGTGAAGTGCTCCTTCAACATGTAAAGTGCCATATATGGTAGACGAAAGACCCTTAAGTCTGCATAAGGAATGGAGGGGGAGACAAAAAGGGGGGGGGTGGATGGTTTGTCCGTCGAATTTGTTGATTCAGAACCTAGAGGCAATATACCTATCCATCCACTAGAGGGCAGTTGTAGCACGTTCTGTGTAGATTGAAAAACATATAAATAACTACTGTAGATAGCTAGAAAATAGACATTTCTTTCATGGACAGAGTCTGCTATCACTGCAAACTAGAGCTTCAATCAGGCCTAAAAATGTCATCCCGACCCGGCCTAACAAAAATCATCAGGCAGAGAGACCGGCATTTTTATGAACAGCAGCAGCCCTTTTCTCTTCATTGAATATTATTGGTTATTCATGAAGAACAATTACCATTTCACAACTAGGAGTTGTAAACATTCTGTTTTTAAAAGTGACTGTCCGTCCCACTCTGCAGTTGTCGATTGGATTTAACCAGCCACGGTATCTAATTAGGCTAATATCAAAACAAAATGACCGACCGCTTGGTAACTCCAAGTAAGTTTAATTCATTTTAGTTTATAACAAGGCTTTGATCTGACATCGTGGTTACAGACACATGGTAATCCACACGGCAGTAGAAAACAAGGCAGGCTGTCTGTCTGCTTCGCTGGCTGCACACAGACTAGGTACAGTCATAGAGCACACACAGCATTTTTCTTGAAGAAAGAGGGGCCAGAGAAAGGTTTCCTCTGCCAACTTTTTTCAATACTGCCCCAGTGCCCCTACAGTTGACAAAGGTCGCCAGAGGAAATGTAGTTGGACATATTGTGAACGTACATGTACGTCAGGTTGAACTCTGAGCGACAGATGACGGATGGCAGATTCAATGGACAAACCCTCCACCCCCCCACCCCCTTTTTGTCTTAGTCCCCTGTCTTAGTCTCTTTTTATCCTTACATGTTCGTAGGCCTACCCACTGGTTGAGCTCTACTTGGCTTGGTCCTACTTAATCTACAGACATATCTTGACAGAAACCATGGATATTACAACCTCAACCGCTTGCATGATGTTTAGACGTTAGACTGCCATAGCGTGTCTGATATCTGGCATAGAGGGGTGGGTTAACATCTCCGGAGAGAGAATGCGTGTGATCCCATTGGTTCACCGATCTGTCCGTCAGCCCCTGCCCCGTCAACACAACATTTGGAGCGACGCCCACTGCACTGTGGTTGGTTGGGGAGATGAAACACTTCCTATGCCCGGAACACCGACTCGCTGGTCCAAGCTTTTATTTTTGAGCAAAACTAAAAAATAAAAGCCTGGAGATCGAGGCTATTTAGACGTTGACCATAACACATGCGTGGACTGGACTGAGCATGTGTTATGCATCGACCCGTAATGTTGTGAGTTTGTGCTGGCCGCAATTAATTATGCTCCGAGGATGCAAATGTGTGGTGAGCAATGAAAAGTAGCCTACGCCACCCGTAAATGAATTGCGCGCGTTGTGGCTTGTGTTGTTAAATAAAGGTTTAATAAAAATAGCAAAATACAGATTAATGTTAATTTCAGAGCAATTTATCAAACTAAAAATACAGCAGTAATGGTAACTTAGAATGTTATTATAGGTTTTGTTAGGTATTGCGGATGAAACAACAGATGAAACACCACAAGAGTTGTGATTCAGTTCAGCTTTACTCACTGTCAGGAGGTAAAATTTCTAAGCTGTCTCCCCGTTTCAGTTGGGTCTCACCCTGGCCCTCTGTAACAAAATAGAATATAGAAAATATATCAATACAAGCAGCTTGTCCAGCATCATGTAAATCGGGGTGACCTTGCATTGGCTGAGTTAATATGCTCTCCCTAACTCCCTAATCTCTCCCTCTCTCCCTCCCCCAGCTCCCCTGGTCTGTCAGTCCTCTAATAATAATAATAATAATGATAATAATAATAATAATAATAATAATAATAATAATAATAATAATGATAATGATGATAATAATAATAATAATAATGATAATAATAATGATGATAATAATAATAATAATAATAATAATAATAATAGTGATAATAATAATAATAACTCGAAAAAGTGCTCTGAGCACATGTCAGGTAGGTTATTGTGGGCCATCAGTCATGACTATAGACATAATGTTTACCGAAGAGTAATATTTTTAAAAAAATGTTAAATGTGTGTGTGTATGTGTGTGTGTGTGTGTGTGTGTGTGTGTGTGTGTGTGTGTGTGTGTGTGTGTGTGTGTGTGTGTGTGTGTGTGTGTGTGTGTGTGTGTGTGTGTGTGCGCGCATGTGCGCATGTGACTGGACTCACCAGGTGCTGAAGTCGGTGATTCTGCCATAACGACAATCAGGTCAGCCTTCACTCACAGTAACTGTATCCCAACTCCATCTGAAATTCTGAATACACAAAGTTGATAGTTGATTGCTCCGTAACACAAATTGGTGGCACAGCTTTTGTGCATTAACCCATTAAGACCTGAAGCCGATTCTACATGTTTCCTAAATCCCAACAGTATTCTGAAAAACGTATGTTTCTATATCAGTGCTGCTCAATCTTTTTCATGTCAAGGACCCCCAAAATTATATGTATTTGGCCACGGACCCCCATCTCAAAATATTGCGTTCCAGGGACCCCCAGAAGCAAAGATTTCAGTTAAAAATGTTCGCTTTAGAAATGATTTTTTTTCAAATTTTCAAAGATTTTAGCACATTTTCACGAAAAAAAGAAAATAGCAGATATACAAGCTCGTAGCGCGGCACTCGGTGCCACGCTATGAGCTTGTGTATCTGATGTTTTTGAATAGCCAAAAATGTAAAATATGTATGTTATTATTTTTTTTGGGGGGGGGGGGCACTGGGGGCGTGTTCTCTCCTCCGCGTCATCAGTGCCCATACCCTAGGTGGGGTTGCCGAAAGGGCCTTTCTGTGTGGAGTTTGCATGTTCTCCCCGTGTTCCCTAGGGTAGGTACCCTCACAAAAACATGCAGTAATCATGGTCTCTATACTGCTTCCCCCATGACAGCTGGGGCGCCTGATGGAGGGGAACTGGTTGGAATAACGTGTTCCTTCCACGCAGGAGACAAGAAGGACAAGAAGGTCAGTTGGCTCTCATGCATTGAAGGAGGCATGAGCTCGGCCCTGGCCTCCCTAGGTTGGCAGAGGGAAGGGAGTGCCCAGGATTACATAGACAATTGGCACTGGGTGTAAAAAATGGGGTTGAAATGACACAGATGCGTTCCAGGTCTGAATGGGTTAAAACCCGGGAAAGCATCACATTGGTTCTCAAAGTGGGGTCCGGGGACCCCTAGGTACCCAGAAAAAGTAGTTAATATACAGTAGCATCACAATAATTTTAACCACTTAAAGCATTATTTTATACTTTGGCTATTCAAAAACAGCAGATATACAAGCTCATAGCACGCCACTTTATGCAGCGCAATGAGCTTGTAGATCTTTTTTTGTTAGTTTTTTACTCAAATCTTTGCTTTTGGGGTCCCTGGAATGAAATATTTTGAGATGGGGGTCGGCAGCCAAATACATATAATTTTAGGTGGTCCTTGACATGAAACTGATATACAGAGTAACATAAGTTTTTCAGAAAACATTTTTAGAATTGGCACCAGGTAATGGGTTAAAAATAAATACTCCTGATAAGTCTGCTGTGAATTCAAACTATAACTCCTCAAGGGAACTGAAAATGGAGGTTGTTCCAAAGGTATCAGGTGTCTGCAGCAACACCCTCCCCCCTGAACTGAACCTCACATCAACATGAGGGTGCACCAGGTGATCTCAACCTGGTTTCTGGATTAAATCACTTCCAAGCTAAAACAGTTCATAAAACACACAGTTAAAGGAGAGTGCCGGTCATTTTAGGTTGTGTGTTTGATGTGTCGCTAATCACTCACCAACATACAAAGGAACGTTGAATTTTTCCAGATCTGCCCCTGTTGTCCATTCTGCAGACCCTTACAGCGGCATAATGGGAGACGTGTGTAAGAGTGAAAATCGTCTATTATAACCGATGCAAAGTTAGTTTTTTCTCTACTACTGCTCATCGTGGAGTCTCATGATACTCAAACAGGAGCTGAATGGTTGCTTGTTTCTCTCACAGACGCCAGGTTCTGTGAGAGAAACAAGCAACCAGCGTCATCTCGTTCTGCACGAACGGTAGCTCGTGCGCGACATTCAGCGCCTGTTTGAGTATCAGGAGACTCCACGATGAGCAGTAGTAGAGAAAAAAATTACTTTGCATCTGTTAAAATAGACGATTTTCACTCTTACACACGTCTCCCATTATGCCGCTGTAAGGGGTCTGCAGAATGGACAACAGGGGCAGATCTGGAAATATTCAACGTTCCTGTGTATGTTGGTGAGTGATTAGCGACACATCAAACACACAACCTAAAATGACCGGCACTCTCCTTTAAGATTGTCAATGAGAGATGAAAATGAAGTGTGTGTGTGTGTGAGAGAGAGAGAGAGAGAGAGAGAGAGAGAGAGAGAGAGAGAGAGAGAGAGAGAGAGAGAGAGAGAGAGAGAGAGAGAGAATATATGCTGCACACAAGTTACATAACTAGCTACCACCCGTACCAAGACACCAAAGACACATACTTTCTGCTGAGTATAAACACAAAGAGAGCTTGAAAACATGACAAAAGACTTCCATATCTGGAAGTACAGCAATGTGCAAAACATCCGAGAGCTTTTGCAACAGAAAAAGGACGTCCACTTAAAGGGCAAGACCACTTTGGTAGAGGTTTGGGTTGTGTAGTTACCTTGCCATAATGTAACTCCAAAGGTGGACACGAAATCAAAAATAATTGCTCCATTGATTAGAAATTGATCATTCTAAATATGCTCCTCATTGACTTACATTGTACAGTGAAACGGCTCTCAAAGTCACTCTTTTAGCACATAAACGAACACAAAAAAAGCTGATTCAGACAATAGAACATCTGTACTGTTTGTTTTTTAAATACAAATGTCAACTTCCTGTTGATTTTACTATTTGAATATCCGGATCCACAGATCCAGTCCGGGTTTTCTTCCTAATAGAAATAGTAAACTCAACAGGATGTGAACATTTTTATTTAAAAGCTCTACCATAGTGGTCTTGCCCTTTAAAGACTACTAATCATTGTGTATTCCAATGGAATACAACCACCTTAAAGGCTACTAATTATTGTGTATTCCAATGGCATACAACCACCTTACAGTAAAGACTACTAATCATGATGTATTCCTGCACTGTCCACTTAAAGGGCAAGACCACTTTGGTAGAGGTTTGGGTTGTGTATTTACCTTGCCATGATGTAACTCCAAAGGTGGGCAAGAAATCAAAAATAATTGCTCCATTGATTAGAAATTGATAATTCAAAATATGCTCCTCATTGACTTACATTGTACGGTAAAACAGCTCTCAAAGTCACTCTTTTAGCACAAAAACGAACGCAAACAAAGTTGATTCAGACAATGTAGAACATCACCAAACCCAGTACTGTTTTTTTTTTTTAATAAAAATTTCAACTTCCTGTTGATTTTGCCATTTTTAATAAGTAGAAAACCCGGACTGGATCGGCGGATCCGGATCCAGATCTCCAAATAGTAAAATCAACAGGAAGTTGACATTTGTATTAAAAAACAAACAGTACTGGGTTTGGTGATGCTCTATATTGTCTGAATCCACTTTGTTTGGGTTCATCTACGTGCTAAAAGAGTGACTTTGAGAGCTGTTTTACCGTACAATGTAAGTCAATGAGGAGCATATTTTGAATTATCAATTTCTAATCAATGGAGCAATTATTTTTTATTTCTTGCCCACCTTTGGAGTTACATCATGGCAAGGTAACTACACAACCCAAACCTCTACCAAAGTGGTCTTACCCTTTAAACGCCATTTTGTTGCTGTCAGGAACAAAACAAAAATTTTTGCTGTCTGGCAGAAACCTCTTATCTCCATATTCTTCCCCACACAAACGTTTTGTTTGTTCTTTTTTTTTTAAACAAAAAATGCCCTACTTGATCATACTACAGCATCACACAAAAGCATCAAAAGTAGCAGATCTGCAAAGACCTGAAAAGTAACCGTTTTGGACATAATATGTCCAAAACGGTTACTTTTCAGGATAAAAAAAAAAAAAATCAAAACGACCGGGTAGAAATAGCAGATTTTACCGCGATTTTGCGATGTTTGGAAGGAAACTGAGGATTTGGGTAGCAATGCTAGCAAATTCTAGCTCTAACCTTATGTATTTTACTACATAACATGTTTATGCATTTAATTCATATTTACATGTCAATTTTAAGCTCTGAAATTTCTGTCAGACATGCTCTAGTAGATCCACAAGCTTTAAACGGGCGCGAAGTGACACATTTTGAGCTTGTAGGTCGGCTATTTTCTGATCCATGTGGAACAGAGGTTCTATTTTTAGTTTCCTGAGAAGTAATCGTTTTGGACATACAAGGTTTCCACCCGACAGCAACTATATATTTAAATAAATACTGTATTACCTTTGTTTGTGTGTTTGTGTCGGTTGGTCAAACTCTATAGCTCTCTGCTCTGACTTACATGTGGCTCTCTCTCTGTCTGTCTCTCTCTCTCTCTCTCTCTCTCTGTGTGTGTCTCTCTCTCTCTCTCTCTCTCTCTCTCTCTCTCTCTCTCTCTCTCTCTCTCTCTCTCTCTCTCTCTCTGTGTCTCTCTCTCTGTGTCTCTCTCTCTGTGTGTCTCTCTCTCTGTGTCTCTCTCTCTCTGTGTGTCTCTCTCTCTCTCTCTCTCTCTCTCTCTCTCTCTCTCTCTCTCTCTCTCTCTCTCTCTCGCTCTCTCGCTCTCTCGCTCTCTCTCTTGCATGTGACTGTACACAAGGCTCTTACTACACCATAGAGAGAGAGAGAGAGAGAGAGAGAGAGAGAGATATTTTAAAAGTATAATAGTTCTGCATTCTTTGGTATTTCTCTCCTCTCTCTCAGTTAAAAACAATTCTGCTCATTTTGTTGTGTCATCACTTAAACAATTTCACTTGTTTATCATGTATACTGTGTGAGTGTGAGGTAGCAGTCATCTAAGGTTACATTCTGTCTCCCTTCCTGTTTCCTGTGCAGTCCACTTCCTGCCATTCTGTCCCGTGGAAATCCAAACCATGCCAAGGCAAGGCAAGACAGTTTCATAGCACATTTCAACAACAACGCAATTCAATGTGCTTTACACAGGACATCAAGCAAAGGAAACACAATTATACAACAATGACATTAGAATGCATAAAACAAAATGAGTAAAAAATTACGAAAAGTAAAAAAGTTACTCAATCAAAGGCAGTGGCAAACAGAAAGGTCTTTAGTTCACCATCTTGTTTTGACAAGGTGAAGTTAAGGAAACTGCAGCTAACAGCTCTGTCTGCTGTGGTGTAAAGAAAGGAGAGGATGTGGTCACAAAGAAGGCTGTAGATCCTGTTTAGCACTGAGAAATGACAGATGTGAAACCTTCAAACAACACCTGCCTCTCTGCATCCACCATCGAATCGAAAACATAGTCAGAGAGAACTATTTCTGAATTGGCTTGTCTTGCATCGTGTATGTATGTTGTATGTTGTGTTGTGAGTCAGACAGACCACAGAACACAGAGACACACAGAGACAAGCAACTGTTATTATTTCAGTTCAACTTTCAGGCTGCACTCTTCTTCACAGGACCTTCTGAGAAAACATTGGAGTAGGATCCTATAAGTTACAGGTAAGAGAATATCATAGGATGACTATAAACCTTATAATCTTCTGAATTTGCTGTGGGAACAAACACCACCATCTTGTTTTAGTTTAGTTTAGTTTAGTTTAGTTTAGTTTAGTTTAGTTTAGTTTAGTTTAGTTTAGTTTATTTCAGTACATTTTGTGGTAACATTACTAGGTAATAGGTAATAAAATAAAATAAACATTTAAAAGTTTATCAAGAAAAGATACCCACATTTCTGACCAAAAAGGTATAGGCTGAAGCATTGCTTATTACGCCTACCCTTTTACAAAACAAAGAAAAATGAAAGTCAAAATGGAGAGAGAAAAAAACTGTGTTTTGAATATGTTTTTACATATGAAACTGCAGCTAACAGCTCTGTCTGGTGTAGTGTAGAGAACAGGGCCGTGGGAAGACATTTTAGGTAGAGGTGCTGTATATTGTGGCCCAGTGGGGGGGGCACCGAGGACAGCGACACTGTTCTAAATGCATACGGTGATTAACAAGAATAAATATGACTTGACAGTCATATTATTAGCAGCTGCATGCTGTATTGTGTGTGTGTGTGTGTGTGTGTGTGTGTGTGTGTGTGTGTGTGTGTGTGTGTGTGTGTGTGTGTGTGTGTGTGTGTGTGTGTGTGTGTGTGTGTGTGTGTGTGTGTGTGTGTGCCCCCCCACACACACTTGTATTGACAATTTGCTTGAATTCTATTTGGGCTACAGACATTAACTTAAGAAAGTGGTGGAAAAAGTACTCAAATGTTGTACTTAAGTAAAAGTGTCAATACTGCAATGTAGAAGTACTCTGTTAACATAAGGCTAATAATCAGTGGTGGAAAAGTGTTCCAATGTTTTACTCAAGTGAAAGTATCAATACTGCAATGTAGATCTAAGTACTCTGCCAAAAAATGGCATACCTCAATATGACATTTTTTTATTTATAAAGTGCTGTAACATGTTATGGCCTAATCATCACTGTCATTCAAGCATAAATCTCTTAACATTAAATACAAAATAAGTAACTGGTATAGGACTAGCCTACCTATTGTGGTACAAAACAAGTCCTTCTGCAGTGAATTACAACATTAGAATTGTGCTGAATTCAAGAAGCTTTATTTGTTACTGACTTATAAAGATACAAGCAGCTAAATGTACAAGCAGACTACTTGTACCACAGATTGTAGTCGATAGCTGAAAAGTGGGGGGACACAGAGGAACGTGTCGCATCGCGACGCATTGTGAGCTTGTAGATCGGCTATTTTCAAACATTTTTGTACTTTTACTTTTGGTACTTTAAATACATTTGGATACCAACACTTTTGTACTTTTACTCAAGTAAATTTAGATTTTTTTTTTTTAACTTGTAACAGAGTACTTCTACATTGCAGTATTGATACTTTTACTTAAGTAAAACATTTGAGTACTTTTTTAACGCTGAAGGGAGACGCGATGTCCATTGTGATGAGCGTGTAGAACGGCTGTTAATTGTTCAGTAGAAGACTGTTGTAAATCACAGATGATTAGCCGACTTTTTATGACTTAATGACTTTATGACTCGCAGCCTCTCACTCTGTCCCTCAGAGGCACTATTACGGTTCCTTCAGAGGAAAAGCAACAACAAACATATAGGCTATAATTGCGGATGGGATGCATGTAGCCATGGTTCACATGACGCTTGTATACAAGCGGTATGGTGCCGAGTCCCCCTGGTCTAAAGTTGTGTTCGATTTTTTCACATTGCCATCTCTCACATAAACATAAACGTTCAGATTTCAAATATAAAGTGCTTACCACCGAGCCACGGATGTTACAAGGCGATGCGGACCCCGATGAGTACTCGTATCTCCTGTATTGTTCAATAAAAAGCATTTTAATCCCATCGCCGGCCATTTTCTCCAAATTGTCTCCGATACTTTCAACCATGCGACACTAATGGTTGGGAGGTGTATTGCACTCTGATACATTACAAAAAAAAAAAAAAAAAAAAATGGCCGGCGATGGGATTAAAATGCTTTTTATTGAACAATACGGGAGATACGGGTACTCATCGCGGTCCGCATCGCCTTGTAACATCCGTGGCTTTATATTTGAAATCTGAACGTTTATGTTTATGTGAGAGATGGCAATGTGAAAAAATCGAACACAACTTTAGACCAGGGGGACTCGGCACCATGTTTCAGGGCTAGGATGCATGCAGCCGTTGTGAGCTTGTAGATTGGCTGTTTTCGCCGGAGCTGACGTGTGAGAGCGAGAGAGCGAGAGAGCGAGAGAGAGCAAGAGCGAGAGAGAGAGAGAGAGAGAGCGAGAGAGAGAGAGACTTGGGAGAGGGACAGGTGTCACGTAGTGACGATGTCTCAGCCTGTTTGTAGAGCAGCTTTGCAGCTGCTAAAAAAAGCTATCAAAAGCCAAAGGAGTTTAGGCTACATTTTGGCAATTTATTCTCAAATTATCCATAGCTGACTTTTGTGTCATGTTTCACCAAGGAGCATAGTCTATGCGAAGTCAGACTGCATAAGCACATACCATAATAACTGATCCACAAAACACAACACTGAAATTTTGTTTCACAAACTATCAAAACTTACTTCCCACGGCTATGGTAGAGCATAGCTCGAGAGGACACTTGTCATGTAATTATTGGCAGAAATGTTCATTAATTGCAAAAATAGCACATCTGCAAGGACACACCACATCACAATGACATCACAGTGTGTGTGTGTGTGTGTGTGTGTGTGTGTGTGTGTGTGTGTGTGTGTGTGTGTGTGTGTGTGTGTGTGTGCGTGCGTGCGTGCGTGTGTGTGTGTGTTCTCTAACACCCAGCTAACACCCCTGATGTCAATGTTGTTAATGAAAACCATAGGGAGGTGTTCACTCTCGAGGTCGGCTGTACATTTGATTACTGCTTGGAGGAAGCCTTTCTAACCAAAGTGCTAAAATATCATCAGCTAGAGCAAACCATCTCACAGCTATTAGGCTACAGGTGTAAACTTTTAGTTTTTATCTTTGGTAGCCTTGGGCATGTGCACAAGTTGGATGTGAGGGGCCTTCAAATGGCCGTAAGTGGCTGTTTTCCTATTGTCTGACTGCTTTGGCAGTGTTTACGTCCTTTGTACAAGGCATCTTTGTACTTCCGTTTATGTGGATATAAATAAATATTTTATGTGTGTGTGTGTGTGTGTGTGTGTGTGTGTGTGTGTGTGTGTGCGTGTGCGTGTGCGTGTGTGTGTGTGTGTGTGCGTGCGTGTCATATTTACTGCCCTTTCACAACAGCATCATCCATGAAACAGTACTTGTGTGTCACACACATTTTACAGTAGCCTAAAAGGATAACTATAACAATGTTCAATAAACAGAAGGTCCAGCAGCAAAAGAAAATACAAAGAGGTGGGAACCGTGCGATTACAATCCACCAGGGGCAAAAGAAATATGGAATACTACACTGTAAATAACAACAACAATAACAACAATGAAAGACTGCTATTGTTCTTATATGCTCTGCACCCTCTTCAGCAGCATGGACAACGACGGAGGCCAGAGTTGAGAGGGAAGAAAAATGACCCAAAAGGCCACCTATGATTATTCAGTTAAGTCAACCAACTATAGCTTTTAACAATAACGTTACTGTATGTATACAGAGATTACAGCATCAGGCAGTTATTTAACACAGTGGTTCTCAAAGTGGGGTCCATGGACCCTCAGAGTTCCTTGAGGGGGTTCCAAATGGAATGAAATTCGGAATGACTTGGTTCTATTGGCTCTCTTCTCCACTAGTCCCTCCCTAACAGTTTGGTCTAGTTTTTAATTTGCTGATGAAATTGTCAATATATTTAGTCATCCAGTTGTTGTCACCATAGTTTAGTTTTTATTTAGTTAGGGGGGCTGTGAGAACGTAACGTTTTCATAACCTACTGTGAATGAAAGCTAGATTGATCCTGTTTGGAGCGTGTAGGGAAGTGCACACCCTCCTCCTATCCACATGTGTGGTGTGTATACCAAGTGTTTACCTAACATTTTACTTTTAATTTGTTGACGAAATAGTCAATATATTTAGTCATCCAGTTTTCGTCATCATAGTTTCGATTTTATTAGTTTTTTAAAGGTAGTCGCCTAAAATGTTTCATCATAGGTTTAGTCGAAAAAAATAAAATGTTTCAATACTTTATACTTCTACTCCACTACATCTCTACAGAGCCCATCTCAAATATTGTATGCATGCTTTGAACTCCACTACAATTATTTGAAAACTTTAATAACAATTTACTTAGTAGATTTAGATTTGTATTACAACACATTAATTAATTAAGTACTACTGTATACTTTGTCCGTTCAAAAATAGCAGATCTGCTGAAGTTGTAGATCTGCTATTTTTGAAAGAGAGAAACAAATGTTGAAAACTTTTGAATACACTTACTTTGGTACTGAATCAGAATACTTCCACCACTGCTTGTTGATACTTTCTTCTTTTATTTATTTTAACCACATTAACCACGGAAGGTTGGAAAGGCTATAGTGATTTTACACAACGTGAATTTATGCAAGTGAAATTTGTAAATTACATTTTTTATTACAGAACTAATCCACTAGATGGCACCAATATTATTGACATGCTGTTTTTTTCTTTGTGTTATCGTTTACTTTGATTTTATTTTTATCTTGTGATATTGTGTTTTATGTCAATGTCAAACATATCTATGGAGAGCTGTATTATTTAATGGCTGAATGTTAAAATTGTTATTCTCCAATAAATAGATTCTGGTGAATGGGCCCGTCAGCTACATTTAAAATGCAAATAAGACAACACTAAGGCGTTGCCAGTCTCTCACCTGTGTTACACTAAATTATTCTGTGTTTGTATATGTGTGTGTGTGTGCATATCTTGCACTGTGTGTGCACACCTTTCTGGACTCTAGCCAGAGGTATACTACAGTATGGAATACTATGACACACAAGTACTGTTTCATGGATGATGCTGTTGTGAAAGGGCTGTAAATATGACACACACACGCACGCATGCACGCACGCGTGCACTCTCTCACTCACTCACTCACTCACTCACTCACTCACACACACACACACACACATCACACACACACACACACACACACACACACACACACACACACACACACACACACACACACACACACACACACACACACACACACACACACACACACACACACACACACACACACACACACACACACAAACACAGTGTATGATAGTTCAACAGGTCTTCCTTTTGACAAGATGTGTTCAGAGGAAACGGCAGCTTCACACCAGCGACTAATCTAATCACCTCCTGCCTAAAACAAACTCACTAAACACAGCAGCTTATCAGATGACGTTTGATAACACAGCAGTTTATCAGGTGACGCTTATCAGGTGACACAAAGCATGGGTGTGGGACTGTTACTGAAATCGTTGAGTTTCGTTTGTTGGGAAAAGAAACTGCAGGAGTCAGCAGACTCAGGACACATTTGTATATTTGATATGATTTTCACATTAGTTCACAGCCTGAAGTGTAAGTAGTGAGACTTCACAATACCAGCGGTCCAGTCTATTCCGCAGTACCGGTCCAGTCCTGCTCGGTCCAGTCCGCTCTGTAGTACCGGGGTTGGAATCGTCTGGGTTGGAACCATCATGGCACCGTTCGGTCCTCCTGATCCGTTCCTGGACAGACCAGGCTCTCCTCCGGTTCTGTGGGTCCAGTGGATCAGGGAGTTCAGCCTGTTTCTGGATCAAGGTTAGTTGGACATTTTCCCTTTAGTTTTTATTTGTATTTCAGTAACTAAAGTGCTTTGGTCAATTCTACGTTTGTTGTCTATTTGATTAGTTTAGCGGTTCTCAAAGTGAGGTCCAGGGACCCTCAGGGTTCCAAATGGACCCTTACAGGTCTGTAACTCTGAGAGTGTACAAATGGAACCAAATGGAGGTTCCATTTTTACACTCTCAGAGTTATAGTGGTCCTTGAAATTAAACAAGTTTGAGAACTATAATAATAAGCCTGGTTGTACATGTGGACACAGCGGTCCACAGCGGTATAGAGTTGGACAGGAGCAAAACACTGCTACGATACCTCGGTCAGGAAGGATCCAGAGTTCTGTTCAGTGTCCTGGACCCCAACGGAACCAGAACCCAGACAGGGACCTGGACATATGAGGAGATGGTGTCTGCTCTCACCAAGCACTACGCCACGCCCACGAAAAAGGGTCAGTCCCAGACAACTTTAAATTTGAACACATTCACTGTGTGTGTGTGTGTGTGTGTGTGTGTGTGTGTGTGTGTGTGTGTGTGTGTGTGTGTGTGTGTGTGTGTGTGTGTGTGTGTGTGTGTGTGTGTGTGTGTGTGTGTGTGTGTGTGTGTCCATTTTAGAAGTGTGTTGGGCCAGGGACCCCATAACAGAATATTGTTCACGATATCTCAATTTTTTTTTCTAAAATAGTTGCGATGCGACACGTTATGAGCTTGTAGATCAGGTATTTTCAAATAGCCAAAAAACTAAATAGGGTTTAAGTGTTAAACTGCTCCACATTTTGCTGGGGACCCCCAGGGACCCATGGGGGTCCCCAGACAGCCCAATCTGACCTCCTTTGACTCCCAGTATTCTTAACATTTAAGAAAGGCCGATCGATTAGAGCATCATTGATATTATTTTATCTTTCAGAAATTAAAGAATCAGAATCAGAAAGAATCATGAATTCATTTACAGCTAGTTGTAATTGATCAAACTACAAATCTTCATAGGTTCTATATTGTCAATTAAATTGAGATGACTGCGAGTTAAAACAATTAAACTATACATAATGCAAGTTGCTAATACAAAAAACAATCTTGAATATTTTAACTGAATGTAATTTAAGTTTTGATCATATTGTCTCTTTTTGTTATAGGTAAAATGTATGTAGCAGCAGCAGTGGGAGGAGCTGCCGTTTGTGGAGGTAAGATAAGTTCTCGTCTGCTATTGGTTGGTTTCAGAAGGTAAAGTTCTCTTCTGCTATTGGTTGGTTTTAGCAGTGCTGTATTTGGACCATGATTTGGACCCCCCCCCCCCCCCCCCCTATTTTTTCTTCTTCTTTAGAGCAGACAATTATTTATATTTGCCATTAAGTTAAAGTCAAAATAGTTTGTGTCTCTCTCTCTCTCTCTCTCTCTCTCTCTCTCTCTCTCTCTCTCTCTCTCTCTCTCTCTCTCTCTCTCACAGTAGGTGCTGTGGTTGCAGCTCCATTCGTCCTGGCAGGAATCGGGTTCACTTCTGCCGGAATCGCCGCCGGCTCAATAGCCGCCAGTATGATGTCATCAGCCGCCATAGCCAATGGGGGAGCAGTGGCGGCAGGAAGTGCAGTCGCTCTTCTTCAATCAGCAGGTAGCTGAGGGAATCGAACCTGTGACTTAAAGGAATACTTAACACCCAAAATGACTTTTTGCTCTATCAATTAGTCACCCAGCGATCCTTGGAATTCATGAAGAATAGTTTTTCTTGCATGCCTTCATTGTGAATGAGGAATCCAAAAACAAGGACAATATTTTATCAATTGACTGTTATTCACAATTATTATAAACAATAACAATGGCTTCTCATTGGTCGTAGTGATTGGTTTCTACAAACTATAACTTTTTTAAATGTATAACTTTATTTTTCATCTTTCAACTTTATCATGTGGGCAGCAATCGACAGTGCTGTCCTCATCTAGAACTAAACAAAAAACTAAACAAAAACAAAGGGAGGGGAGGGAGAAAAAAGAAAGAAAAGAAAAACACATAAGAGGCACGATACAACGTGCAGTAGTACCAGTATTAGTCTCTACAATGATAAAAGTACATCATTGGGTAAACCCAACCTCCTGGCACTGCAAACTACAAACTCTAAGCTTAACCATATGAGGCCAAGATTAACAACAGCAAATGTGTTCTATCACACAACTCTATAGTATAATCCTAGTGGACATGTTAAGTATACAGTCATATTCACAGAACTTCAAAACACCACATTTTCACTCAGACTTTACTATTTAAAACATTCACTGTCACATGACTGATGAAGATGTTTGGCGCCCCCTATGGGTCACTGTTTTAGAGACACCTCAATATGTGATTCAAATGTGGGGTCCTTTGGACCATGCATTTATGATTTATTTCCTTTTCTGTAGTAAAAACCTCCTACACTGTCTCCCTCTCAGCTGTCCTACTGTCTGTCTCTCCTACACTGTCTCCCTCTCAGCTGTCCTACTGTTTGTCTCTCTTCAGGTGCAGTGGGTTTGACAGCAGGGGCGTCGGCTGCTGTAGGCGGAGTCGGAGCAGCCGTGGGCGGAGCCGTGGGATCGCTGGTGAATTGGGTCAGACGATGATGGAACAGCAGGGGGCGGAGCCACAGGGGGTGATGGAACAGCAGGGGGCGGAGCATTAAGGATTTGATGACTCTGATCTGATGACTGTTCATAAACATATCAGTTGATGATTTATCAATTAAAACTAATTGTTGATTATGAATAAAGTTCAGGAGTCTCTTCAATGAGGCCACATTGTTTCTGGATTCATTGGGATGAACCTTAACTCATTGCTCTGTACATAATGACATTTAATTATTCCCTTCTAGAGTGACAGTTGTAAAATGTCAGACATGTATATGCTGTTCTTTACTAACGTAACTTTACTCCAGCAGTCGCATTTACGGCCGTCCTGGTACCCTAGGCGAGATAACCCCCGCCATGTCCGTACACTGAGAAACGTGTCCTTTGGCAAAACTTGTCCATACCCGTGGCACATTTCTTATTTTGAGAAGAAATATATATGTTTTTCATTACAATGTAAAAGCATGTTGGTCACAAATATTCGCCTGATTTTGATGACATATTAACTCATTTTGCTGGGGTCCCCCTGGAACCCCCCCGAGGATCCCTGGGGGTCCCCGGACCCCACTTTGAGAACCACACTGATTTAAATAACACATCTACCCCCTCATGCCCTGCATATGCCACAGCCAGTGGTCTTATAACTATAGGGTTTGCCTAGTCTTCATGCTCTTCATGGCCTCCATGACATTCCTGCCCTGTCGTACACGATTGCATCAGGTGAGGACAACAAGACAGCTGAAGAAATGTTTGCTAATAGCTGCCTTCATTCACTGAAAATGGCAAAACGTGTTCAATCCTTGGTTGGAGAAAACCGTTTTATTTATGTATTTGTTGTGGTCATCTGGTCAGACAATGAAGCTATAAAAGTCAAGTAGGCCACCAAATAATATTTTTGCAAAGTTATAATTTTGGCCTGGTCCGCTGGCGTAGCGGTCCAGGCACCTAGGCTCTCCAAGTAGCCTGACACTGTGTCGCGGGTTCGAGGCCTTTGCTGCATGTTACCCCCATCTCTCTCCCCATTTCCTGTCAGCCTTCCTATCCTATCAATAAAGGCAAATAAATAAAGAAAATATAATTTAATTTTTAAAAAGATTACAATTATGTAAAACGAAAAACTAGTCCTGGTATTTTTCCTTTAAAACCATAAAAAGTGTCAAAAACCTCATAACTCCACTTGAGCTGTATTTGGGTAAAGTGATGATAATATATGGACACAAGTAACGGACAATGTATAAAGTCACTTTACCATCTTTGATTAGGCAGTATTGTGTTGTTTTAAAAACAAGTATTCTCTTTTTTCATTTCCTGAAAAGTTAATACTTTGGACATAGTTGAGATATATTTATATTCTGTCTTTTTTCTTTCTAAATAACAATTTTTCCTGTTGCCTTTACTGTGATGTCTTTCCATCATGCTGAATCCACTGTACTTTTTTTCTTTGTGCTCTGTACTCTGCTTTTAACTGCTGTACTGTCTTTGGCACCTGCATTTCGAATTGTTGTGCTTTGGTCACTATCGGGTCATTTGTCACAAACAAATTACTATGTATGTGCAAACCAATGGAATCTGCTTGTTTAATGGACATGAGGTGAGGTGAACGGGGCAGCGGCGACCTAAAGGTTAGAGGAGCAGCACTTGTTGCCGGAAGGTTCATCATCATCATTTATTTAACTCACGACCATGTTCACATGGTAATGGAGCACAGATATCATAGATCAAACACAACATAACAGTATTCACAAGTGTATAACATAACTGGTGAAACCAATTTGTCGAAAATATCTAGTGCAACGTGTATTGGTAAATCAAATCTACCTTACAATTCGCAAACTGGCTGAAAGGGGAAAATCAGGGAAAATCAGTCACCGGTGTTAAACTGCGCATGCGTATGCACCGCTGTTGCCAGATCGTGCGCGAGCAACAAGCAACCAGCTTCATGAAAAAACACAAAGCTGCGCACTGCGCATGCGTCGCCGCACTTTCTCTAACCAATTCACACCCACTTCACGCTTACAAAACCTGGACATGGCAACGTTCTGTGATTGACAGCAAAAGTTGCCCAATCAGGTGGCGAGTTCGCAGCCTGAAAAAATACGAACGGCAGCCATTGTTGGTTGTCCGAGTGCCTTCACTTCTTATTTTCGCTTATTAAACGCTCTCAAACTACTGCTTTGAGGCACGGAATTCACTTATAACATATCGTTTGGATAGAATTTAGTTGCTTCACTTCATATGTGTGGTCAATTAATCATGACAGAGCCTATTTAAAAATAAAAATTCAGAGAACCGTCAGGGGCGAACAGTCACACGCATGTATCCGAATAAGTCAACCTATTTTGCCAATAGCCATCTCAAAAGTCCCGTTGCGTCATGGCTGTCCCCCCCGCCCCACCCCCACCACCCACACACACACACACACACACACACACACACACACACACACACAGGGAGAGAGAGGGAGGGTGGGAGAGAGAGAATAGTCAGCTAAACAGCGCGACATAATTTTCGCTGACGCAGAGACAGAGAGACAGAGAGGGAGAGAGAGAGAGAGGAAGAGAGGGAGGGAGGGAAAGACAAAATAAGCAAGCCCTCGCTTATTTTCCCGCGGACGTAATTTATTTGTCATTGTGGTGAATGTTTGCCGCTGATGTTTGTTGTGTGAAGCTTAATGTCAGAGTGTTTGTGTTGGAGCGCCTCAGTGCGGCTGCTGAGTTCATGTGCAACATCTTGCATGCTGGCTGTGGGTGGCTTCACAGTTTTCCTTCGCCGTGTCTGTATGTCATGGCCTGTCTCCAGGGACCCCCAAGGGGGGGGGGGGCACCCTCTGGGTTTTTTTTTTTTTTTTTTTTTTTTATCCCATGATTTTTTACCCCCAAACATCATTTTCTTTGGCGGGGTTAGGGGGGGGGTACTAGAATTCTGCCCGCGTAGCGGGCAGAACTTCTAGTATTTTACATTTACAAAGGAGGGAGTACATATGGCACGTGAGGTCTGCTTATGCAGCTTTTCAATAGCAATCTTAAATGAACCATTATAGTTCATAATAATTCCAAGGTACTTCAAACTATGGACGACCTCTAAGCTGTCTCCATTATAGACAAACTTTAGTCTACTGGTGTCAGCATTTCTACATCCAAAGACTGTGACCTTTGTTTTTTCACTATTGATCTTCAATTTCCATTTTTCACAGAAACCACATGCATCAGGTCGATTGCCTTCAGTAATCCCTCCTTTGAATTAGACAGGACAATTGTGTCGTCCTCGTACAACAATAACATTAGCTGGAAATAGTTATCAATCATTGTATCATTAAAGTTGATAGACTGGCAGCCATTGTGTATACGGTAGTCCTCTATTTAACGTTTTTAATACATATTCTTTACTACATCCATAAATTTGCCCTTGATTCCTACTTCGGACAGTTTATACCAAAGAGCATCCTTCCAGACTATATCAAACGCCTTACTGTAATCTATAAATGAACAGAATAATCTCTTCTTTTTAAAGCAGAATAAGTCAACAATATGTTTCAGGACAAAATTATGGTCACTGGTAGAGTAATTCTTTCTAAATCCTGCCTGGGTTTCCCTCAAGATAGAATTACCTCACAGAAATTAAGCAACCTTGTATTTAGTATATGTGTAAACAATTTACCCAAACAACTCAAAAGCATGATCCCTCTATAATGATCACAGTCGGCAGTATTGCCTTTCTTCTTAAAAATTGGTACAATCAGACCAAGCGTCCATCTTATTAAACAAGGATACATACAATGGCATGAATATATTTGCTGTACTTTTAATATACTCGTTCAAAACTTGATCTGAAGAAGGTATATGTTCGGCAGAAACATGTAGGCTTGATTTTAGATTGTTCAATGATGAACTAGACTCTCATTAAAGCTTTGTGACATATTTTGAAGAGTTCCTATTTCCGTTTCCTTCAACACCACACACACACACACACACACACACACACACACACACACACACACACACACACACACACACACACACACACACACACACACACACACACACACACACATGATTATTGAAAGCTTAACATGTACCAAGTGGTTCTGTGGCCAGTGTAATTGGGCTGGACCAAGTCAGAATGGCAGAGGGGGGTTGTAATTGCTAAGGATATTGTGGTAGTGTAATGTTGTGCTAGCGTGAATAATTTATATTTATTTGTTGTTCATTGAAGTTTTTAGATAATTTATGTGGGTTATGTATTTATTGTATGGTTATTATGTATATATGCTAGATAGAAAACACCCCTTCACCCCTAAAAGTCTGATTCATAGGCAGTGCTCACTGTTAATGACTCCTTCAATCAGTGGTTCTCAAACATTTTCATATCAAGGACACCTACATTTATTTTGGCCGCGGAGCCCATTTGAAAAGATTTTGTGCCAGGCACTTCCATAAGAAAGGATTTGTCAAATTTGTGATGTGGTGTGAGCTTGTAGATCGGCTATTTTTGAATAGCCAAGAAACAAGTGCGCTCCTCAGAGTGGAGTTCTGGGCCAGGCTGGGTTGCCCACCCAGGGCTGTGTTAGTCGTGGGATGCAGTCGCCATAGTATCGCGTGGCCAGACTGTTGCCTCCGACAATTTTCAAATGTTTCCGGTCATACAGTCTGGGACACATGATTAAAATATAAAGTGGATGTGACGCCTGCTCCCCACTTCCGTTTCGTCTTTACAGTCGCGCAAATGTATCCTAATATAAATCAAAATCATATATAGCTTGCTGCTTAGCAGAAAAAGAAATTAAAAAAATATATGTGAAGATATTTTAAAATATATTTTCGTGAACGGAAGTGCCAGCTTCCTCTCTCGGATTTCGGGAGGTGTAGTTCCAGACTCTATATTGCATTCGGAGATTGTGGAATAGTTGTCTGCAGCGGTGTCATGGTGATTTTTTTACTGGCAGGACGGTGTTTTAATGACGTCACGCGCACGCACGGCACGCGCACACCGCGCGCATTTTATTTTACCTTAAATTAGGAAACATGTTTGTATAGGAAATGTTTTTTTGCTTAGTTTTAGTATTTTTAAACTAATACAAATTCAAGGAATGCCATGAATTATAGAGCTGAAACTAAAAGTTTGCTTTGAACGAGTATCTTTCTCTTCTTCGACGGTGGCTGAGGCATTGTTGTGTGCAGATAGGATATGGTAGCAGCCCAACTGAAGCCAACACGCTGTGTTGCTTACCGTGTAGCCTATAGATGTGAGGAATCTGAGGAAACGTTTTCACACTCACTTGTAAACCTGTTATGCAAAGTAGCCATTTGGGTACTTGGCTCGTGAATCTACGGGGGGGGGGGGGGCACGTTCTAGCGTGCACGTGCGCGAACGCGCGTGCACTGTACCGTGCCGTACCTTGCGCGTGAAAAAATCACTGGCCACACCCCGTCCTACTCCGTGTGGCCTCCATGACACCACTGGTTGTCTGGCTACACGAGACTACAGCCGCCAGGACACAAGGAAGCTGCAGGGGGAAATAGAGACACGTTTGTGTCATCCCCTGTAGGCAGAAGTGACACCGATACTGCGTTCGATGTACCACACCGGGGTGACAAAGAAAGAGCTGAGCCAGAAGGCAAAGGCTCTTGATCTCACCAGTCAATATTCATTACTCTCTCACCTACGGTCATGAAATGTGGGTCATGACCAGTGGTAAAGTAACTAAGTACATTTACTCAAGTACTGTACTTAAGCACAATTTTGAGGGATTTTGACTTTACTGGAGTATTTCCAATCTTCAGTATTTTTACTTCTACTCCACTACATCTCAGAGGCAAATATTGTACTTTTTACTCCACTACAATCATTTGACAGCTTTAGTTACTAGATACTTTGCAGTTATAGATTATTATCACAAAACATGCATTAACCACTAGCCCTATATATATTTTGTCCATTTGAAAATAGCAGATCTACAAGCTCACAATGCGTCGCGATGCGACGCATTGTGAGCTTGTAGATCTGCTATTTTCAAAATATTTTTAGACATTTTTAACTTTTGGGACATTCTGCACAATGAGTACTTTTACTTTTGGTACTTTAAGTACATTTTTATACCAATACTTTTGTACTTTTACTCAAGTATTTTTTTAATTCCAGATTTCTACTTGTAACGGAGATATGTCTACATTTCAGTATTCATACTTTTACTCAAGTAGAAAATGTGAGTACTTTTTCCACCACTGGTCATAACCGGGGAAAAAAATCCATACAAACATCCAAACTGAGTTTTCTCAGGAGTGTGGCTGGCATCTCCCCTAGGGAAAGAGAGAGAAGCCCATTCACCTGGGAGAGACTCGGAGTAGAGCGGCTGCTCCTTTGCATGCAAAGGAGTCAGTTAACATGGCCCCTAGTACGGATGCTTCCTGGGTGTCTCGTCTCGTCTCGTCTCCCAGCTGGGAGGAGACCACAGGGCAGAGCAAGGACCAGATGGTGGGATCATATCTCCACGCTGGCCTTGGAACGCCTCGGGATCTGCACAGGTAGAGTTGGATAATGTGACCCGGGAAAAGGGAAGTCTGGAGCTCTCTGCTGGAACTGTGACTTTACATCAGCGACCCAAATCCCGATAAATGGATGGATGGATGGATGGATGGATGGATGGTGCCGTAACTAATTATACAGGGTAATAAGTATATTTCGATGCATTTACTTGACTGCACAATAACTACATATCATTATAAAATGCTATATAATGTGTTATGATTATTGTTATAAAGTATAATATCATTAGCATTATTCGTATTTAGTATTTATAAGTTCTTCATATGAGGGCTTCATGAAGTGTTACCAAATATTTCATACTGCCCGTAAATAAAGCTGGTTAACCCCTGGTGGCCGTCTCTGGTATAATCAGCTGGGGCCCATCTTGTCTAGCCTGGTAAACCATCCCTCTTCCGGAACTCTCATTGTCTCCGCCAGGCCGAAGGCCTGGCGAGAGAGTATGTTTTACCCTCCGTCCGTCCGTCCGTGTGTCCGTCCGTCCGTGTGTCCGTCCGTCCGTCCGTCCTGTCTGTGTGTTACCAGCTAATCTCCGGCACCGTTGGCCCAGTCGCTCCGAAACTGTGCACACACACTCCCTGGATGCCAATTCAGAACCTCTGCCCCAATTTTTTCACAAGGGCCTGTTATAGCGCCACCAGGAGGCCGATTTGTGCAAAACCCATTTTTTTACATTACTCCTACAGATTTTATCCAAACGTCATGCAAATCGGTACACAGTATCTCTATAGTCATGTGATCAACACGGATCTGTCCGATTTCCCATATTCCATCCTCATTGCCTATGGTTGGCTTCCAAAGTTTGCACGATTGGTCCGTTTTGAACAAAAAGCCTCAAACTATGCACGCAGCTTTCGATTTCCGTGAAATTTCACACGCACATTCCCACTAGGCCGAGGAAGAAATGCCACCCCTTTCACATTGGCCTGTTATAGCGCCACCAGCAGGTCTAATGTAGCAAAACACATTTTTGGAACAAAATGCCTCAAATCATGAATGCAGTGTCTGATTGCCGTGAAAGACCTAAGAATAAATGGCACCCTTTTCACATTGGCCTATTATAGCGCCACCAGGAGGCCAGAATAACGTACCTGACCTGGCGGAGACCTGTGCTCCGAGGAGCACTTTTTCTAGTTTGCATTTGATATCAAATGGAAATGAGATATCCGGAGGGAGGGGTTTACCAGGCTACATCTTTTCTACCTCATTGGAAGCCAGGCCCCAGCCAGCCCGTATGTACTGTATGCGGACTACAAACTCATACAACAGCAGTTGTCCAATTGTCTTTAAACTTGCCACGAAAATCGTTCATGGCTCTGGCATGACAACCATTTACTTTTCCACCTTCTTTACATGTGTCTCCACTTCTAATAATCAATGTTTACACTTTTCTCCCACATTTAGACCTGTAGGCGGCACGCATGCGCAAACAGGTTGCCGAAAGTGCACTGACGCGATAAGCGTCATACTTTGGGTTTTCATTTGGCCACCGAAGATGTAGCTGCCAAGGGACACAGTTATAGATATAATGGAAAACCTTCTTTTCCCCCATCAGCTCCGAGTTGCATCTGACTCTATGCAATCCGTGCACAGGGTCTATAACCTAATTGCCATTGAGTGTGACTGCCTGCCGTAACAAATGGACTTTGAATACATTATATATAAAGGAATATGACTTTATAATAGGTGCGCATCTTTGTGGAGCTCTGTGTGTGTGTGTGTGTGTGTGTGTGTGTGTGTGTGTGTGTGTGTGTGTGTGTGTGTGTGTGTGTGCGTGCGTGCGTGTGTGTGTGTGTGTGATTGTGTGTGAGTGTGAGTGTGAGTGTGTGTGTGTGTGTGTGTGTGTGTGTGTGTGTGTGCGCGTGTGCGTGTGCGTGTGTGTGTGTGTGTGTGTGTTTTTGTATTTTGTACATAATGTCCCCACAAGTATTAGAACATGAGAAATAGACGTTGTGAGGACCATTTTCATGGTCCTCACAAGATAAATGGTTGTTTCATGGAAAAGATTCAGACTGGGGTTCTGTTTTAGGATTAGACATTTAGAAGTTTAGGGATAAGAGGTTATGCCTGATTTACATTTAGTTGCTCGCTGGTGTCAAGCACCAGTTTGCCAGTTTTCTGCCAATTAGGGCCAGTCAACACATCATCTGCTGCTTTGGGTGGAATGTCCTTTGGGCTACCTACCCTCCGGTCTTCCTCCGTCTTTGGCTGGTCCACCCTCTCTTCTCGTCACTGGTTTTGGTCCCAGTTAATTTTGTGTCCAATAGATAATTCAAACAATGATATAGTCTTTTGATACATGTCCTATTATTCAACTTTCAGGTTGAAAGTGATGAAATAGTTGCACGTGTGGTGGTTTTCAGTGTGTAATCTATTGGTGCACAAATGTAGAATCAAAAGTTACAGAAAGGGATAAAGTTACCGAAATTAACAATCAATCACAGAAAGCACAATATCAAAATATGGAACATAGTGTGGGAAACACACAGCGCTCAGAGTTGCCAGGCCACAGACACAGGACAAAAAAAGTGTTTGCAAAACAAAGCTGACTTTATTGGCAAAGGGCTTTAGAGTTTGTGCACTTTGAAAAAGCCAAAACGATAAACAAAACAAAACACCAGGGGCTTTATTTTCTTCTTCTTTTTTTCCAGGGCATTTGATTCAGGACAAACCACACCATGTTTTGATCAAATATGAGGTCTTCTTCCCGTAAACTGTTGTTGTAATAGTTTTCCGAAGGCACACCAAAGCCTGCTGTCCGTACATGCATACCGGTAAACACCATGTTATGTTATTATCAGCAAAAAACATAGAAATGACTCAAGGCAGCGAAAAGTGAACACTTGACATTCTGATGTTGCTGCATTTTAACCATTCCACGACAAAACATATATACTGTACCTGGTGAACCAGATATGATTATGATGTTTATTGTTGCTGTATTCAGAGTACAACAACATTTTGTTTAGTGCGCCCACTTCAAATAGCAGCATCATCATACAAATACAAATACGGCAGCATTATGCCATAAACTGATAGCAGTGGTGGAAAGTAACAAAGTATGTTTTTTTGGGGTATTTTTACTTTAATGGAGTATTTAAAAATATCCATACTTTTACTTCTACTCCACTACATCTCAGAGGCAAATATTGTACTTTTACTCCACTACAATTATTTGAAAACTTTAGTTACTAGTTACTTTGTATATTTTGATTATTATTACAAAACATACAGTAACCACTTCAGCCCTATACACATTTCGGCCATTTGAAAATAGCAGATCTACAAGCTCACAATGCGTCGCATCGTGACTCGCGATGTGACGCATTGTGAGCTTGTAGATCTGCTATTTTCAAAAGTAACATATCATTTCTTCTTTTTCCACCACTGACTGTTATGTCCGTCATAAGTCAAGTCATTAAAGTCTATCTATCTAATTTAGTTACGTTTTAGATGGTCAGTAAATGCATTGGTTATTCCAGGGGTTCCCCAACCAACCATAGCCTCTGTCTATGGTTGCGAAATGGTTCCCCTTTTGCGAAATGGCTTTTAAAAACAACTCTTGAACCTTGGTGTCCCTAATCTGGGCCAAACATTCAGCGAAAACAGCCGATCTACAAGCTCACAATGCAATGCAAGCTTGTAGATCGGCTACTTTGGGGGCGAAGAGATTTTGTGTAGAGAAATACTAGTGTACCTAGTATAGAGCCCTGGGGGACCCCGGTCAACTAAGTATAAATATAGGGTTTAACTGGTTAAATGAAAATAGCAAAAATACAAGATCTACAAGCTCACTATGCTCTCCTTTTCAACTGGTTCTGCCTGTGGCCCAGGTGCACATACAGTCAGGGATGGATTATTAATAATAATAGCTCAGATTTATCTACAGTAAGTAAGCCTATACCAAAGTAGCTTTACATAAAAGAGAAGGAGGGAATCAAATTTATTAGGAAAACAGCCTAAACAATAAAAAAAAGACGAGTTCGAGACTGAAATAGATGAAAGGTTAAGCATGGGTTAGACATCTTAACTGGAGCTCAGCTGGGAAAAGTTACTTTGAAGAGGTGGGTTTTGGGTGCAACTCTGAAGGAAGGGAGGAAGGGGGCCATTAAGATTTATGGAGCCCGCCCCACCCCCCCCCCCTGCAAACTCACACTACTATACAAGTTGTAAGGCATTCATGGGTCAAGAGAGCACATGTAGACATTCATCATACAGTCTATAAGCTAGTATATAATCGTTGCTGTCTGGCAGAAACGAGCGAACTCCATTTTTCATCTTTTTGATTTTTTCCCCCATAAATCAGTGCTATTGAACACCCTTTACGTGAACCAATGAAAAGTATTAAAAAGCACTTCTGACAAAACCAGCTAACTCCATTGGATCCTCAAACTTTCTGCTAAACCAGCTAACTCCACCAAAGGGGGGTGGAGTTAGCTGGTTTTGCTGACTCCAGGCTCCACCCCGTTTTGACCTGCAACCTCATTGTGAGCTAGGAGGTCCATTCAGCTGTTCTTATCAATGATGAACAAAACCTCTTAACTCCGACAGCAGAGATATGATATTTCTTTGCATGTAATAAAAGGAAACCTTAAAAATACTTTGTCAGCTCTGCTAGACAGACATTAAAGTCAGACGGTTATGTAGGAGAGGTCCTTGTACGGTATAGATTGAGGGGCCCACATATTTGAGCGTTACCCTATATTAATTTGACTTAATTGTTGCAGGCCTCCCAGGGGCCCCTGGTAGTCATGGACCCCGGGCACTAGCCCCATGGCCCCGGACAGTGGCGTTTGGTGGGGGGGGGGTTCGTGCAACAACGGCTGATAAGTCTATTGAGAATTACGGAGCCATTCCGGGTGGAAAACGCTCGTCCCAAAACACACTGCCCCGTTTTTTTTCGCGGACCAAGGCCGCCGGTTTAGACCTGGGGGCGAGGGTGTTTCAGGACGACGGTTCTTCTTCTATTCCATTTCTGAATGGAGAGAGGTGGCCGTCTCTGCGCAATGGAGAGAAGGACGGCCGAGGCGTCCTTTTTGCTACTCACAACAATAATGAAATGTGAAGCTATTTCGGGGCCCTCTTTATACTGTGTAATACCTGGCAGGAAACCGGTTTGACGGCTAAACTGTTTTTTTAATGGCCACTCATTAACAATTCGGCCGAATGCAAATGAGCCCCATTTGAAAACAAAGGCGACTTTCTGTGGTCGTCTACAACAGAATAGGGTGAGGAGCTGCTGATGTTGATTTTTAGTTTTTTTCCCCAGGCGGATCTTGCCCTTACAGGGACAAGCTGGGTTTACAGACCGGGCCATGGCCTCGTTGGCCCCAATGACGGTACGCGCCTGGCCCCGGATTATTACTATTGTCATTGTTGTTTCTAGCAGTGGTTCTCAAACCTTTTCATGCCAAGGACCCCCAAATTGATGTGTATTTGGCCGTGGACCCTCACCTGAAAATATGTTGTGCCAGGGAGGGACCCCAACAGAAGCAAAGATTTGAGTTCAAAATGTTTGCCTCTATTAAAGGTTTGCACGCATTTTTCACGCATTTTTCAAAAATAGCAGATCTACAAGCTCGAGTGCCGCGCTATGAACTTGTATATCTGCTATTTTTGAATAGCCAAAGTATAAGATATGGATAAAGTGGTTCAAACGATTGTGACGCATTATTGACACATTTTGCTGGGGACCCCCTGGTACCCCCCAAGGAGACCCCTGGGGGTCCCCGGACCCCACTTTGAGAACCAATGGTTTATAGCACTGTACTGTGTGGACATTTCTCTTCTTGTAGCCGTATGTGTGTAGCAGAGGGGCTCACAACCTCAGCCTGATGGCCTGAAAGTCTAATATCTCCCCCAAGCTATGGGGAATTACCTTTGGCTCAGTGGTCAAGATGTTGGCTAGAGTATTTCAAATCTTCAATACTTTTACTTCTACTCCACTACATCTCAGAGGCAAATATTGTACTTTTACTCCACTACAATTATTTGAGAACTTTAGTAGTTACTTTGCAGATATGAATTATTATATCATAAAACATATCATCAACCACTTTAGCCTTATTTCATATACATAGGCTATTTGAAAATAGCCGATCTATAAGCTCACAACGCGTCGCATCGCGACGCGTTGTGAGCTTGTAGATCTGCTATTTTCAAACATTTTTAGTGTGCCAATACTTTTGTACTCTTAAGTAGCATTTTGAACACAGGCCTTTTACTTGTAACAGAGTATTTATGTTTTGTGGTATTGCTGCTTTTACTTAAAGGAGTAGTTCACCCAAAAAAAATTACTTATTTCCTATCGATTACACACCCCATGAAGCCATGAATTCGTGGATTTATTTTTGTTTTTGTGGCATTTCCTAAGCCCATCATTCGATGACTGGGTGATGTATGTCCGGTAGGAGACACAAAGAATCTACTTTGTGTCTCCTACCGGATACATTAGCCGGTAGGAATGCGACAAAAACAAAACCATGAATATAAGGCTTCATGGGGTGTGCAATTGATGGAAAATAAGTAATTTTTTTGGGTGAACTACTACTTGAGAGTCCGAGCACCTGTTGACAATTTAGGCCGGCCGAGCCGAGCCGCGTCCAGCCTCCACTTTCTCACAGATAAATCAAGCGCTCTGTAAACTGCCGTGCAAACTCCTGCTGAGTCCTCCTTTGACACGGATCCAGACGGGCAGACAACCAACAGAGATGAGATGAGCCGCAGCTCATCCTGAAGATGTTCTGCTGAAGAAGAGACACACATGGTTTGGAGTGTGCGTGTGTGTGTGTGTGTGTGTGTGTGTGTGTGTGTGTGTGTGTGTGTGTGTGTGTGTGTGTGTGTGTGTGTGTGTGTGTGTGTGTGTGTGTGTGTGTGTGTGTGTGTGTGTGTCTGTGTGTGTGTGTGTGTGTGTGTGTGTGTGTGTGTGTGTCCACCCCCTGCCTCTCTTCTTCAGGGTTAGGAAGTACTCACGTATATTTTACTTAAAGTAAAAGTATCAATACCACACTGTTACAGGTAAAAGTCTGGCATTCAAAGTTGAATTGAATAAAAGCACAAAAGTAGTTAAAGTACCAAAAGTACTTATTTCGCAGAATGTCCCGGTTTTCAAATTGTATAAAAATGCATCGTGAGCTTGTAGATCAGCTATTATCAAATAGCTGAAATATATATCGGGCTGAAGGGGTTAATGTATGTTTTCTAATAATAATCCAAATCTGCAAAGTAACTAGTAGCTAAAGTAATTGTAGTGGAGTAACAAGTACAATATTTGCCTCTGAGATGTAATGGAGTAGAAGTCCTAGTATTGAAAAATTGGAAATACTCCAGTAAAGTAAAAAAAAATAATAATAATTGTACTTGAGTACATGTAGCCTATACTTAATTACGTTCCACCACTGCCAAGAGCCACAGCTCATGCGTGCGTGCGTGCGTGCGTGCGTGCGTGTGTGTGTTCGCGTGTCTCTCTGCTTATCCATGCAGTGAGTAAGCATGACCTTGTTTTGTAATTCCATGCTTTCATTAGGCGTTTTTCAATATCAACACACAGAGATATTGCCTTCCTGCTCCACGCCCTCAAACACCATACAGATGGCTGTAAATAACCGAGGAGAATGAGACAGATGAAGCAGGATTGTTGCTGTCTGGCAAGAAACCTTTGTAGCTCCATTTTTGTTTTCATAAATTAAAGGAGAATTACGGTCTACGTTTTTTCTTACCTTTTACATTATATTATTGTAAAAGGTAATTATTACTCTATCCTAGGATGAGTGGTAGGCCTAGAGTAGAAAAAAAACATAACTCCATCCCGAGGCCACCGCAGCTAAAAACCCGAGCGGACAGTCCATGCGTATTTTTATCACATTTTTCCACATGTTTTTTTGTTCATATCTGACATTCATATTGACATAAAACTGTCCACAGCGTTTGTTTTAGATACGTCCCTCCGGAAGACGAGATTTCACCCTGCGTCAGCTTGTAAACGCTACGGTGGCCCGTTTAGGACAAAAACACTGTCATTGTGAACATCAGATATGAACAAAAGAAAATGTACATAAAATCACGATAAAAAGGACTTCGCCTAGAGAGGTTCCTAACCTTTTCTGGATCAGGGCCCATGGCAGGCATTCAGACTGAAAATTATGTTTTTATGTGGACACGCCTCCAGTTCATTAAGTGTACCTGGTTCTCACCTTAGCACCTCCTCCACCACCTTAGCACCACCCACCTGTCCTAGTCCCTCCTCCTCCTCATGCCCACACCTGTTGTGTTATGATAATGAGGGGGAGGGTATACTTTTACTGTGTCATTAAAATGCTGTTTTTCTATCGGCACTTTTGACCCTCAAGGTTTCAGCCTCCAGGAAAAATAGTCAGAGAAGACATAAAACACCATAAAAACACCACCAGGGGGCTTAATGAAGTTCTATCAGACACATGAAAAACAGAAAAAGTGCAAAACCATGGCACCACCTCTTTAAGTGGGTGCATTTTCAGGGCATGTTTAAGTTATTCAATTGATCGGTTGTGCCGCCGGCTTGGATCAAGGAACTAACATAGTATACTTTAAGTTCCTATATCCTTTCAAGTTTTTAAAGAAAAAACGTATATTACATTCTTGAGGCTCCACAGGAATCTGTACATTGTGGATCAAAGGCTTGTGGCAGTTTGCCACGAGAATAAAAAGAACACCTTGTATTTACAGTAATGCCACCAATAACTCATCTGTATGAGGTTGAAATACTTGCCAGTGGTGGAAAAAGTACTAAAATGTTTTACTTAAGTAAAAGTATCAATACTGTTACAAGTAAAAGTCCGGTAATCAAAATTTACTTGAGTAAAAGTACAAAAATATTGGCCTCAAAATATACTTAAAGTACCAAAAGTAAAAAGTAATCATTATGCAGAATGTCCCATTCCCACAAGTTCAACATATACGTTCAACGTATACAAAAAGTTCAACGTATACAAAAAGCTCACGATGCGTCGCATTGCGACACATCGTCATGCATATGTTTTGTAATAATAATCAAAATCTGGAAAGTCACTAGTAACTAAAGCTGTCAAATAATTGTAGTGGAGTAAAAGTACAATATTTGCCTCTGAGATGCAATGGAGTAGTAGTAAAAGTATTGAAAATGGGAAATACTCCAGTAAAGTAAAAAATCCTCCAAAAGTGTACCTAAGTACAGTACTTGAGTAAATGTACTTTACTACTGTACTTTAGTTACACGCACATCAAGATTTAATATAAAGTAAAAGATGACAAAAAAAACACAAGTTGAGATCAGGGTTGAGCTGGCCAATCTGAAGGAGGTGGGGAACAACTACATCTTGAAGGCAAATATTGCACTTTTACTCCACTACAATTATTTTTAGTTAGTTACTTTGCAGATATAAATTATTACATTATAAAACATACATACTTTAGCCCTATTTTATACCTAGGCTATTTGAAAATAGCTGATCTACAAGCTCACAACGCGTCGCGATGCGACGCGTTGTGAGCTTATAGATCTGCTATTTTCAAACATTTTAGTACTTTTACTTTTGGTACTTTAACTACATTTTGATACCAATACAATTGTACTTTTACTCAAGTAAATTTGGAATTCCGGACATTTGCTTGCAACAGAGTACTTCTACATTGCAGCATTGATACTTTTACTTAAGTAAAAACATTTGAGTATACTTTTTCCCACCACTGCTGACAAGTCCCCCATCTGTTTCGGAGAAAAGTGGCTTGAGTATTACGGAACCACAAGAGTTTCCCAAAACATGCTGATAGCAGCGCTGCACACTACGATCCCAAACAAATGTTCCCTCTGGAAGTCCAAAACCCATCACCACCTGTCAGCGACCCGCTGACAGAGAGCCCGGAGATCTCCTCACACCTCAGGGCTTAGAGTTTAGTTTGCTCATCGAGGATGTGGTGAAATCACTGCTTTTCATTTTAACTGAAGACTTGGAGTCTCGATGATGACAGAAGTTTGGGTCAGACTCCGATGCCGATTTTTTTGGAGAGTCCCCCAGACCAGTGTTTCTCAAGCTATTGTGTGTGTGTGTGTGTGTGTGTGTGTGTGTGTGTGTGTGTGTGTGTGTGTGTGTATATATATATATATATATATATATATATATATATATATATATATATATATATATATATACACAACTGAAATTTGTCAGTGGCAGGCAAGAGATAAGGTTAATAATGGGTAAAGTGGTCCTTTAAGCCCTATTCAAGAAAATGTCAAAAATATCCAGTCTAGTCCAGGGGTCTTCAACAGGGGGTCCGGGACCCCTAGGGGGTCCCTAGAGTTACTACAGGGGGGGGCGCCAAATCTTTGTGTTATAGGATCATGTTTTTTACATTAACCACTTGAACCCATAGAGCTTGAACCCCAGCATCCCTATTCTGAGTGGAACATTAGCCAAACATAGCAGATCTACAAGCTCACAACGCCTCGCAGTGCGAGGCGTTGTGAGCTTGTAGAGCTTGTAGTGAGCTTGTAGATGCTATTTTTGGCAAAGAGGTTTGGTGTAGAGGGGAAAAAAATACTAAATATTGACGGTTCAAGTAGTTTAATATCTGAAAATACACATTAATCAAACATACACTGATGATAGTACTGTCAAAAGTCTCTGAAGCTGTCTAAGAAATCTATGAACATTTTTAATTTACAACACAATGTTATACAATATGTAGTGGGGGTCCCTGCTTGTAACTGCTAGCATCAAGTCATTGTTTTATTTTTGTGTATCTTTCCTTCTAGTGACCGATTCATGTCTCTTGGGGGCGCTCTAAGTGGGTTCTATGTGTTGTAAGTTTCCAATTAGGTCATTTGTCACATCTGTGTTTTTTGTAATCAAGTTTGTTTGCTACACCTGTTGTGGTTGAGAGGGGAGCAGCAGTCCCACTTGACTGTGGGAGAGCAGGAGAAGAGAAGGAGAGTTGAACAGAAAGAAAGAAAGTAAAGTAAAATTGCCTGCTTGCACCTCATTCGTGTGCAAGCAGGCTAAGTGTTCTATGATGTTTTCAGTGAATAAACACCAGTAAAAAGAACTCAGAGTCTCATATGCGATGAATGGGAGGCACACTGCTTCTTCTCTCTCTCAGCCAAGGGGTCCTCCTTGGTCTGAAAACGTTGAAGACCCCTGGTCTAGTCCAAAGCTTTCAGCACCGTTCACTGTTTCCCTGACAGAGCCCGGACATCTCCTCACACCTCCGGCTGTGAGTTCTGTTTTCTCATGATCACACGACTGGCTTTCATTTTAAATGAATATATTTTTAATGGAAAACACACACAACCCCATGAAGCACAGCCTGGGCAGCATGGTGGAAAGCACCAACTAAAGTGCATTCACTCAAGTACTTAACCACTTATACGGTTGACTGTCTTTTCTGTTTTCTGTTATTGCGGGGAAAGCTTTAGCTGAAAATAGCAGATCGACAAGCTCACGATGCGTTGCAACCAGTGCAGGAATTTCAGGGAGGCCACGAAGGCCATGGCCGTCGTTGCCCTTCAGTTTGGCCTTGTATACCCCTCAAAAAGATGGCATGCCCCGAGGCCACAGTGGTCTTAATGCCCCAGCTGACTGTACCACTTTCTCCTTTCTCTTTCTTGTCAATATGTAGACACCAGTAATCCTGGTCACTATACCGCCTCCCCCTGGCCAGCCGGGGCGCCTGATGGAGGGGAAGGGAACTGGTTGGAATAACGTGTTCCTTCCACGCGCTACGTCCAACCAGGGAACCTCTCCCCTGTCAGGTGACAAGAAGGTCAGTTGGCTCTCATGCATTGAAGGAGGCATGAGCTCGGCCCTGGCCTCCCTAGGTTGGCAGAGGGAAGGTAGTGCCCAGGATTACATAGACAATTGGCACTGGGTGTAAAAAATAGGGTTACAAAATCGTGGGATAAAAATTGTAGTAAAAAAAAATATATATATGTAGACACCAGTGTCTCTTTCTTGTTATGTAGACACAAGTGTCTTTTGTTGAGATTCTGAATTATTAGCTCCCCTAAGTCCCCATCTTTAAACCATTCCAGTAACGTTGATTGGTGCAGGGCTGAGCATGGATCACATTGTAAATACCATAATAATTTATTTATTTCACTGCAGATAGTCTACATGTTACATTTTAAATCATCCTTAGCCCTTAAATTACATTTATTATTTCAATGGACTAAAATCTTGTTTTATTTGATGGCCTTCCTGCACTGGCATTTGGCCTTTGTGCCCTAAAAATGGACAACACCAAAGGCCATTGCAACGCAACTTGTCGGTCTGCGGTTTTCTGCGAAAGCTTTCCCCACAATACAGATGCTGGGATTTAGGGTTAAGAAACATTTTGACGTACATTTATACTTTACTTGAGTATTTTGCAACACTTTATGCTAATACTCCACAACATCTCAGAGGCAAATATTGTATTTCTTACTCCACTACAATTACTTGACAGCTTTAATTACTTTGCTCTTTTACATTACCGTATACAAAACATGCATTAACCACTCATGCCCTATTTTATACTTTGGCTATTTGAAAATAGCAGATCTACAAGCTCTAAATATGAAACATTGCAAGATTTGCGACATATTGTGAGCTTGTAGATCAGCTATTTTCCAGAGAAAATGACACATAAAAAAATAAAAAAACGTTTACATTTGTAGGCTACTGTATATTTAGTTTTTACCTTAGCGCTAGGTATACTCTTAGTTGCTTGTTTTAGAAGAGAATGCACTTAAGACTTCTGGTGATTAGTAGTTTCCTTTCCTACCTATGTTGCACTTATTGTAAGTCGCTTTGGATAAAAGCGTCTGCTAAATGACTGTAATGTAATGTTACCAATACTTTTACTCAAGTAAAGTGTTGAAATCAGTCCTTTTACTTGTAACAGAGTATTTCTACGTTGTGGTATTGATACTTTTACTTAAGTAAAGAAATCTGAGTGTAGCCTACTTCTCCCAACACTGGAAAACCTAAAGCCCTAAAGCTGATTGTGATTTTCTTTCTTCTTTTTTTTGTATTACTTTTTTCTTAGAAAGTTACAGTATTTTTTATCACAACATACAACACTAGCCTTTCAGTGTCTCTGTCCATGCAAGCTGGATTTAAGATGAGAACCCCATGCACACAAATCATGATGACATATAAGAGACAGACAGATATACACACTACTATACAGAATGTCATACAATCAGCTTACAGGTTACTGGTATGAAGAGTGAAAAAAATATGTACAAAAGAAGAAAATGAAAAGGGGGGGGGGGGGTAGGGGGGGTAGGTTAAGACTTAGACAGGGGCCATTTTCGAATTGCAGCCTCCTGAAGGTGTATCTTTAGGGCAGTTTTGAAAGTGAGTAGGGTTTTACACTCCTTTACTCCTTTTGGTAGGGCATTCCACATTTTCGATGAATAGCATGAGAACGAGTTCATTCCCTTAGTTCAGCCAAATCTGGGTTGAACATGATTTGTGGAGCTGCCTCTGGTGTTATGATCATGGACTTCATTAACATTTTGGAAGTATTTTGACAAATACAGGGGGATCCCAATGTTGTGGTGTATCTTGAAGACCAGGCCCATAACAAGTTGATGTACTCTGTCCTCAACCCTAAGCCATCCAATCCTAGCAAAATGAGCAGGGGTTAGATGGGTTTTGTGATTGAGGCCAAGAAGTAGCCTTACAAGTTTGTTTTGGGATGTTTGGAGCCTTGTTTTTAAGGCCTTGGAGGTGTTGTGATACCATGAAGTGCATGCATAATCATAATAACCTTGTATGAGGGCCCCTGCAAGAATTTTCAGAGTATTCTTACTGACTAGACGATCAATCCTCCACAAATAGCGAGTTTTTTGGTTGACCTTTTTGATCGCTCTTTCGGCGTTTTTGTTACCGGAGAGGTTTGCCTCCAAGATGAAACCCAGGTAGGTAATTTCCTCCTTTCTTGTGATAACATCATCACCCACTTTGATCGTGAAACTCTCAGCCTTGCTACGGTTAAGACTGGACCCAAAGAGGATGGATTCAGTTTTACCCAGGTGTAATGAAAGTTTGTTGTCGGGGAGCCAGATGCAGATCTTGTTGATTTTCCTCAATTTTGTCATCGAGGTAGCTTTTTTCTGCTAACAGGAGCATGCCTAACCTTGTTTCTTAGTATGTTTTTTTTATTTTTTGAGTTTAGCTAGGTGGGATTCGAGACCTGTTAAAGCATTTGGCGAGTTTGATCCTACCTTTATGAAACTCAGAACACTTTTTGTTTCTGACTTTCATGGCAGATACATGAGTCACAAGAGAGGATGGTTCATGGTGGAGAAAATACCCAGAGGGGGTTGCAGAAAAAGAGGGAGGGCTAGAGAGAGAGAGAGAGAGAGAGAGAGAGAGAGAGAGAGAGAGAGAGAGAGAGAGAGAGAGAGAGAGAGAGAGAGAGGTGTGTGTGTGTGTGTGTGTGTGTGTGTGTGTGTGTGTGTGTGTGTGTGTGTGTGTGTGTGTGTGTGTGTGTGTGTGTGTGTGTGTGTGTGTGTGTGTGTGTGTGTCTGTGGGAAACAGGACAATCCCACAGCAGCTATAACCCAAACCTCTACATTTGATCTGGGTTGCGACTATCATATGATAGTTTCTCCTATGTTTGCATTCCTTATGGCATTCTACCGGCTTGGCTGATCTCATGGAATGTACATGGGATTTTCTTTCTTTTCCCCCTTCTTCTTCTATCCCAACAAAACATTTGCTCTAACTCTTTACAACAGGCTGGAGTTCTTGCAGGGATGAATATTTATTTTGGGTGGGGGTGTAATTCAGTTTATTCTGTTGGAATTATAGGATGCAATGTAATGTGAACGTGCCACTGTGAGGGGATAGGGTCTATGGTCCAGTGTCGTACTGCGGGAAAATGCAGGTGCCGCTTTTAATTTGGATTCTGCACTTCTTCATGGAATTCAATGAGGGTCAAGATCACACCAAGATTCTGCGATACAAACGTAAGTATTAAAACAAATGCTTTTTTCTCCCCCCATCCCCATAATAACGTTTTGTAATTCATGGGCACCTGTGGAATTCACTTCTTTAAATCTTTTGCCTCTGCTACTGCAGAGAATTCATCCCCATGTGGAGACAATAAGTGTGCTGTTTCAGTTCTGGGGGGGGGTGGTAAAGCTCAAAGGGAATTCCATGGGTCAGAACCATATCCAAACAATAAATTGTTTGAAAACCTCATATAGGTAAAGGAGGAGAGGGACCGACGTTAATCTCAGACTGCCATACAGTAAGGCCATGATTCATTATTATTGGCTGAAATGTTTACGATGGGCTATAAATTGAAGATAGCCCTTTACTTCAAGGGTTAACCAATTAAACGCTATATACATTAGTTGACCGGAGGTCCCCCGGCCCGTGGCTCTATAGTAGGTAGGTCCTACCGGATACAAGCTGTTGAGTCCCCTACCGGGTAGGAGACTCAAAAGAGACTCTTTGAGTCTCCTACCGGAAAATGTTCAAATGTATAAAATGCATAAAAATCTTTATAGCAGATCTACAAGCTCACAACGCGTCGCAGGCGACGCGTTGTGAGCTTGTTGTTTAGCCTATGAATTAAATACCAAGGCCCTCATTGGAAACAAGTCCGCAAGGACTTTTATGAACGGACCTGTTAGACAAAGTATTTTAAATGTAACTGTGCTGTTTTACATTTTTTGCCTAATAAAATATTCAATCAATCAATCAATGTAGATCTGCTATTTTCAAATGGCTGAAATGTGTATAGGGTTGAAGTAGCCTGGTAAACCATCCCCCTTCCGGAAATCTCATTTGCATTTGATTTCAGGAATTGAAATCAAATGCAAATGAGATTTCCGGAAGGTGGATGGTTTACCAGGCTAGGGTTGAAGTGGTTAGTGTATGTTTTGTAATAATAATTGTAGTGGAGACTGTGGAGTAAAAGTATAATATTTGCCTCTGAGTACTCCAGTAAAGTAAAAAATAATTAAAAAATAAGTACCGTACTTGAGTAAATGTACTTAGTTACTTTACACCAATGCATTTTCTGTTTACAAAAGAGCCGGGAGAGACTGTTACTGATCCCTGTTACTGAACAAACACTCTATAACAAGGGTCTTCAACAGGGGGTCTGGGACCCCTAGGGGGTCCTCAGAGTTACTACAGGGGGTCCGCCAAATCTTTGTGTGAAATGTTTTTTTGTTTTTTTTATCTTAACCACTTGAACCCTAGTATCCCTTTTTCTGAGGAAAACTTTAGCCAAATAATTGCAGATCTACAAGCTTGTAGATCTGCTATTTTTTGGCAAAGAGGCTTGGTGTAGAGGGAAAAAAGACCAAGTAAACGAAAAAAGTTTAATCTGAAACACAATTTTATACAATATAGAGGGGGTCCCTGCTTCATCTCTCACTCAGCTAGGGGGTCCTTGGCCTGAAAACGACCCCTGCTCTATAACAATGATTGCCAACAGAGCATAGAGCTATTTTAACACAGATTTTAGCAGCAAAACCAAACAAAACTCACTTTCTGCACCTGTGTGAGTGTGTGACTCTATATTCCATCCCAGGAGGCTCCACAGTGAGCAGGCTGTGTCAGCCTGGGTGCGTCACGTGCTCCGCCCTCAACGGCTGTCTGTCCTGTAAGCCCCGCCTCTTCTTCCACCTGGAGTGGGCCGGCGTGAGGCAGAGAGGGGCGTGTCTGTCCTCCTGTCCCCGAGGCCACTACGGCGTCCGCTCGCCCCGCATCAGCACCTGCACCAGTAAGTATATGTATTGCACTGTTGTTCTCCTCTACAGTGGTGGAAGAAGTACTCACGTTTGTTACTTAAAGGACGACTTCACCCATTTTCAATCTTCATATAATAGGTCCTCACTAATGCTCATGATATAATGGTAAATTTTTTTCCTACTTGGTCTGTGTCTCATAAGAGGGCTGTGGACAGAAACAATGACATCATCATCAGGATTTTTTCCCCCAAAAAGATTACTTTTTTTTAATTCAGATTTTTATTAAGGCGAGAACAATGGGATCTATTATTGCATTGCAACTTTCCAGGAATACAAAGCCTGCAGCTTCTATTAGCTTGGATTCCCCATCGATGATGTCACTGGTAGACGGGTTTCTGAACTGTCTACAGCCCTCCTCTGAGACATCTACGATCTACGTGATTGGCAGTGAATCAGTTCACATCAGATCTCTCCCAGAAAAAAAGAAAAATACGCGATTTAGAGCAAGGACCATAGGCGTGGGTTTTTAACTGCGGCGGACCGGTTATGGAGTTATGACATTTCTGTACTGTACCACTCGTCCTAGGATATCATAACATCTTAAGATGGGTGGCTGTGGCTCAAGAGGTAGAGCAGGTCGTCCAATTGATCCGTGGGTCGGTGGTTCGAATCCCGGCTCCTCCTGACCACATGTCGAAGTGTCCTTGGGCAAGACACTGAACCCTACATTGCCTCCAATGAGTCGGTCGGCGCTCGCTTGCCACCATTGGTGTGGGAAAAGTGAGGACGCTGCATGGCGTTGACTGTTCGCCGCTTCACCTCCCAATGCCCCCCCCCCCCTGTATGAATGAATGAATTGTAAAGCGCTTTGAGTAAGTTTGAGTAGGCTACTTAGAAAAGCACCATAAAAATGCAATTCATTATTATTATTATAAGAAAGGTGAGAAAACCGTAATTGATTGATTGATTGAATTGATTGATTGATTGATTGATTGAAATTTTTATTAGGCAAAAGAATGTAAAACAACACAGTTACATTTATAATACTTTTGTCTAAAAGGTCCGACCGGCGAAATTCTCCTTTAAAATGACCCCAAACATGTTTGAAAGGGAAGTAGGCCTATCTCTTTATAAAGAGAGCTGAGACAGAAGGCAAAAAGCTCTCAAACCACCGGTCAAGTCTTCATTGCTACAGTATACTCTCACGTCACCTGTCATGATGAAATGTGTGTTATGACACAAAGAACAAGATCACAGATACATTGAGGTGGTTGGGGGCATCTAATACAGATGCCTCCTTGCAGGGCGCCACGTGAAAGATCAGGAGCAGATGTGGGAACAGGCTCAAAAACAACTGTATAGTCCCAGGTTACCAGAACGTGGCATACCTGTGTTTCCGGCAGTGGTGGAAAAAGTACTCAATTTTTGTACCTAAGTAAAAGTATCAACACCATCATATAGAAATACTCTGTTACCAGTAAAAGTCCGGAATTAAAAGTTTACTTGAGTAAAAGTACATAAGTATAAGTATCTTAAAGTACAAAAGTAAAAGTAGTCATTCTGCAGAATGTCCCATTTCACAAGTTTTCAAATGTATAAAATCTTTTGAAAATAGCAGATCTACAATTCTCTACAAATCTACATTGTACAGAATTAAAGTACAATATTTGCCTTTGAGTTGTAATGGCGTAGAAGTAAAAGTACAGAAAATTGGAAATACTCCAGTAAGGGCACGTCACTCACTTTTATTTTACCTCTGGGTCGGAATCTGCCAATGCTTTGTCAATGCAAATGCGTGGATTCATGGTCTTGCGATGTTTTGACCATGAATCCACACATTTGCATTGACAAAGCATTGGCAGATTCCGCCCCAGAGGTAAAATAAAAGTGTGGTGTGACCGTGCCCTAAAGTAAAAAAAAACCCTCAAAATTGCACTTAAGTACAGTACTCGAGTAAATGTACTTAGTTACTTTACACCACTGGTTTCCGGTTGTTCTGGTTCATTTCCCCATGGCATCATTTGATTTGGCCCGGCAGCCGACTGAACTGGAAACACATGTGAAGGTGTCATGTGTGTCACGCTGGTTCAAACATGCTACTGAGCCAATCAAAGCTATATGGGAAAAATGAACCGGAACAGGAAACAAGCATGCCACCTTCTGGAAACACGGAATTACAGTTATGCACAGAGCCTGTTATATCTTCATCCTGGCCTGGGAGCACCTCAGGATCACCCAGTTAGAAGTATAGCTAATGTTGCCCAGGATAGTGAAGTCTGGGATTCTCTCGGAACTGTTCGCCGTAACTCGATTCAGGATAAGCGGTAGAAGATGGATGGATGGAAGACCCCAATTTGCACGTGACGTGTGTGGCCGTAACCCCACTAAAATAGCTACTATGGTATAAAACAGTGGTTCTCAAACGTTTCAATGTCAAGGACCCCCTATGTAATATGTATATTTGACCCCCATTTGAAAAGATACTGTGCCAGAGACCCCATGCAAGATTGGTGTTGTTAAAGTGTTTCAAAAATATCAAAAATGCCTTAAAATGTTTAGATCCTTGTAGATCCTACTATAAACATTTAGCTGGGGACCCCCTGGAACACCCTCAATGACCCCTGGGGGTCCCCGGACTCCACTTTGAAAACCACTGGTATTAAAGCATTTTGAAGTCTTGAATGTGCAGTATCTGGTGAATCCTATGAATCTATATGAGTGTCCTGCACACACATGTGACCCTTTTCATGTCTTGCAGGGTGCAGGGAGGACTGCACTTCCTGTTTTAACAAGAATTTCTGCACGCGCTGCCACCCCGGACACTTCCTGTTCCGGGGCAGGTGCGGGGACAGCTGTCCGGAGGGCACGGCGCCAAACACTGCGCTACGAGAGTGCACTGGTAAGACCACATGAAGTGGAATAACATTGATTGATTGAATTGATTGAATACATTATTAGCAGCAGTGGTGGAAAGTATCTAAGGGACCAGTCGAAATTTACAGAAGGGGGTCCCTGGAGGAAAATAGGGGAGGGTCATGCCTTTCTAATTTTAGTATAAGGGAGGGTCAGCTAAATTTAGGTTACAATGACCAATTTATAACTGGATATTCATAATCATTTGAAGTAATTCTGTGCATGTGATTAATTTGGATCTATATGGACAGTTGTGCATAGATGCCAGCCTAGCTCCACAAGTAAAACCAGAATCATCGGGCCATAATTGATAGCCTAATTTGTTACATGTAGGCCATGGGTTTTCAACTGATTATGAACCAGGGACCACCACCCTGACTGAGAATCAACCTGGGGACCACTGTTGTGTTGGGAGGGGGGATATGGGCGTGGTGTGGGGGACAAAGCTTGAAACTAAATAATGACTGTTAAGGCCTTAATTTAATTTGTTAATTCAAGGTGAATTAAATCAAGCCTTTAACAGTCGTTATTTAACTGAGATATGCTAGTGGTCCAGAGCTCAGAAAAGATTGAGAACCACTGATCCATTCCTTTCTCATGGTTGCCCTTATTCTGTTAGAAAGAAGAGGAAGTCCGCACACTGTTGACGCTCCAGCGACCACAATTTTATTTAAGGCTCACAACGTTTCAACGTGTGTATTTTTGAGTCCAGCACCTGCCAATTTTTATGGAGATGTGCGTGCATCCCTTTTTGTTCTATGCCCTTATTCTGTTCTCTTAACCTTCCATATTAAACTCATGTTAACTGATTCATTGCAACATTTTTATGAGCAAGCACATGCGATTGATATGGGCGCATTTCCTGCCAATGATTCATCCAGGTAAACCGGTACAGTTTCCCTTGAAATTCTAATTCCCATTTCTGTGGAAGTTCTTGACATCCGACTGCCAAGTAACTGACAACATTGATTGATTGATTGATTGATTGATTGATTGAGTGATTGATTGATTGATTGATTGATTGATTGATTGTTTGATTGATTGATTGATTAATTGATTGATTGATGTACTTTATTTAGTAAGACATGAGAACAACAGTAGGCTACATGGAAGTACAAATTCACAATACAAGGTCTACTAAACTGGAAGACGCATTAAGCACTAAGCTTGTTTAAGATGAGATCCCCATGCACACAAATCATGATGACATATAAGAGACAGACAGATAAACACTCTACTATACAGAATGTCATACAATCAGCATACAGGTTACTGGTATGAAGAGTGAAAAATATGTACAAGAGAAGAAAAAGAAAAAGAAAAGGGGGGGGGGGGGTAGGGGGGTAGGTTAGAATTGCAGCCTCCTGAAGGTGTATCTTTAGGGCAGTTTTGAAAGTGAGTAGGGTTTTACACTCCTTTACTCCTTTTGGTAGGGCATTCCACATTAATGCGTCATCATACATCATACTGTTTCTCAACTAGTGGTCGATAAAATAAATATATAATAATATATAATACAAATCTTCACTTTCCTACATTACTAAATGCATGGTCAGGGACCACATGCAATACCTTCACGGACCACCAGCGGTCCACGGACCACCAGTTGAAAACCCACGATGAAGGCAACAGTGTAGTCACTGTAGTTAATAATTAAAAGGGCAGGGTGACAAAAGTTGTAAACGTACTATACAGCAATGTCAAATGTACTGTAGTTAATAATTAAAAGGGCAGGGTGACAAAAGTTGTAAACGTACTATACAGCAATGTCAAATTAGATTACATAAAATTACATTACAACTAAAAGCACCTAACTTTTACTTGTAACAAGAGTACTTCTACATTGCAGTATTGATACTTTTACTTAAGTAAAACATTTGACCACTTTTTCCACCATCTGGTCACTCTACACCACTGCGTGTGCTCCTCTCTCACAGAGTGTCCGTCAGGCTGCCAGCTGTGTGAGGAGGAGAGGGATACCTGTGCCAGGTGCAGGCCACACCTGTTCCTCCTCCAGGGCCAGTGTCATCACACCTGCCCACAGGGGCTGGAGGCTGACGTACAGCTCATGCAGTGCAGCCCGCCAGGTGAGAGATCTGTTTTTGCACCCCAAGCACCACTGTGATAGCCTGGTAAACCCTCCCTCCGGAAATCTCATTTGTATTTTATTTCAGGAGTGAGTCTGGCATGAAAGCCCATTCGTCAATTTGGCTGTGTGCGGTAGCTGGGCGGGAGTAGTAGTGTTGAATGACAACTCCTTCAGCCAATCAGCAGTCCATTCCCCTTCAGCCAATGAGCAGTCTGTTACAGCAGCTCCAGAGCAATGTGACGCAAGGGGAGTTTTGAAAGGGCCATACCGAAAATAGGTTGCTTTATTCGGGTACGTGCGTGTCATTGCCCGTCCCTGCCGGTTCTCTGAATATTTTTTTTAAAATAGGCTCTGTCATGATTAATTGACCACATATAAACAACTAAATTCTATCCGAACGATATCTTCGTAAATTCCGTGCCTCAAAAAAGAAGTTTGAGAGCGTTTTGAAGTCTTAAAAGAGAGACGAAAACAGCGCACAGAAAACAAAGGCTGCCGTTCCATTTTGGTCGGCTGCACTCGGATCCATTCGGGTTCACTCGAACTCGCCACCTGATTGGCCAACTTTCACTGTCTATCACAGAACGATGAGCAAGGAGGGGCTTTACCAGGCTAAGGACGCTGACAGGCTCGTCCACTTGGTGGACGGTGACAAAAAGCCAAATAAGCCCTCATGCCAGACTCCTTCCTGAAATCAAATGGAAATGAGAATTCCGGAGGGAGGGGCTTTACCAGGCTACCACTGTGACGGGTAGCTCAGTTGGTAGAGCTCTCGCATTTGGACCACAAGGTCGTGGGATCGATCCAGGGCACCACCAACTTAGCGTATGAGAAGCACATTGCGGCAAGTTGTGCGGTAAGTACTGGGACCTGATGGTATAGGTGTGGCGCTCCACCTCAGCAATCCATCTCCCAGGGGTCTAGTGCTTGTAACCGGGATAGACTCCTGCGTTCTCGGCCTGATACCGACAATAAGCCTCTCTGTATTACTTACATTACTTACTACACCCAATCTAGATCAGTGGTTCTCAGACTTTTCTCATGTGAAGGACCCCCAAGAATGTGTTTAACCAAGGGCCACCATCTGAAAAGATTTACGCATTGCAACGCGGTGTGAGATTGTAGATCTGCTATTTCTTGCAACTATTTTATAACACTGTAGTATGATGAAGTAGTGTTTTGATCTATGAAAAAAAAAATATATATATATATATATATATATATATATATATATATATATATATATATATATATTATGGAGATAAATTTTTGCCCGACAGCAACGATTTACAAGTTACAGTGTCTCTTCCATAACTCCCCTATATTTGTTCTTCTGATTTCTTTCTTCCTGCCACTGAGTCCATTTCTCATGGACCCCTCATATGTTGTCCCCCTGTCTCATGCTGCAGTGCACTGTGTGGTAGGGGAGTGGGGACGCTGGGGACCGTGTCTTCGCAAAGGAGGCAGCACACACCACGCCTACAGGAGGGGAGGGGAGACGCGCACGCGAGGAGGGGTCCCTCAGCCGCCCGCCACTCACGGTGGCCCCCCGTGCCCGAATGTCTCGGAGTGGAGGAAGTGTGTCATCAAAAAGCGTCCAAGTAAAGTGCAATGGTTTATATGAGGGGTCTTCAACCTTTTTCATGCTGAGGAAGAAATGATATGGCTGCTTGTATCTAACCTTTATATTTTACCATCACTTATAATACTTAAGTACTTATGTACTTACAATACATACATGATACATGATATTTGACAGCTTGAAAGAGCCTAAATGTCTCCACTAGGCCTAAATAGCTATTGTTTTGGTACAGCCTATCTTGTTATGGTTCAGTTTGTCCTTCAGGCAGCTACAGTATAACTATGATCTCTGCCCTGTGCTCCAGGCAGACCGTACCACTGACATGAGTGTTAATGTACTTCTGACCATGATATCATGTACATTAAGCATAACCACCTCCACCTAGAATATTGTCTCGACTCCTATGTGCCTTATCGGTTGCTGATTGATCCAGAATTCCACGACAATGCCAAGCCCAGACAGCACAGTCATCAGTGCATGTTAGATTCATGTTAACGTTAACGTTTAACCGCCTAAACCGTCATAAACTTGACTTTTCACTCAGTACTTGGTCTGCTCTTTTTCCCCCCTCTACGCCAAACCTGTTTGCCGAAAATAGCCGATCTACAAGCTCACAACGCCTCGCAGCGCGAGGCGTTGTGAGCTTGTAGATCTGCTATTTTTAGCTAAAGTTCTCCTCAGAATAGGGACGTTCAAGTGGTTCATCTATTAAAAAAAAGTATGCGATCACACAAAGATTTGGCTGTAGTAACTCTGAGGACCCCTTAGGGGTCCCGGAGCCCCTGTTGAAGACCCCTGGTTTATAACAATGATGTCCAATCTGCTGTTGCATGATATAAGTAACGGCCCATGCGTGACGCCTTTGCTTCATATCGCTACAACCTCTGATCACATAATTCAATTATAGTTTTAATGGAAATGTGGTTTGAAGTTCAATATTAACCTCTTCTTTTCCTTCCTAGGCTGACATGAGTAGGCTATAAGAGAAGATGGTGATGGCTGGACTGGATGGAGGCAAATGACGACTCCAATAACATCAATCTGAAGCTATGAATTCAAAAACATTGTCATTGTTGCAACTTAACACAAACTACTTGGTCGACAAATCAACAGCTGACTATAGTAGCCTACTGTATATACAATAGTTTGATGCCTTTATGGGAGGTTGCTGAAATTAACGTAGCCAAATGAATGTATATTCTACTGTATTGGTGAATGTGAAATGCATAATGGATGGACTACTGATCAATGAAAGATGCTATCTTTTTCTGTGTCTAGTGAAAATAATACATCAGCCAACTTTCACCCAAAACAGTTCTTCTTTTTTTACTTTCTTATAAGTTATAGAAATAACGATGTATTTCTTATATAATAAGATAAAATAACATCTGATGTTCTGATTTATTGAAAACACATGGCTTTTTTCCCCCACCCCTCCTCAAATCATCTTCGTCTTCTTCAGTATGTTATTGGGCCTCCATTGGTCATAGTGTACACAGCTGAACATAATGATTCAATTCAATTCAATTCAATTCAATTCAATTCAATTCAATTCAATTCAATTCAATTCAATTCAATTCAATTCAATTCAATTCAATTCAATTCAATTCAATTCAATTGGGCTGTACGTATTGTATTGGCATGGGAAACTCAAGTTTACATTACCAAAGCAAGTGTCAAATAAAACTAATAAAACAACAAGAAATGTATGGTGGTGCAATTAAAATAGAATTAAACACAACAGAGCTGTTTATAAGGTGTCACACTGCAGCTGCCATCACATTTAAGTTTAAGAAATGTAAAAACTAGCTTACAAAAAAATACAAACCAAATATTGTACAGATAAATTAATATAAAACTTAAAAATAAATACGAGCAGCATTGTTTCAACGCTCAGTTTCGTACAGTAGGACTACAGTATGATTTGTAGTTTATTTTTTTAAGCTTGTCTTCCATTGGATAATGCTTTTCTCGCGAGAGTGTGGCTCGCCTGCCCAAAACAAAAAAAAAGAACAGATCTACAAGCTATCAACGCGTCGCGTCGCGGCGCGTTGATAGCTTGTAGATCTGTTCTTTTTTTTTCTGGGTCACGTGACGCACGTGTTCCAGGCAGCTAGGAGGTGTGTGCGTTCTGTGTTGACAGCATTCAGTGTTGCCATGTCCGCTTATTCTAAGCGACTCTGGGCTTGTTCTTCTGTAAAGTCGCTTGTAAATATTGGTTAGTTGCGCCGGGTTGCCTTTTTTTGGGGTAAAAGAAGTGTAGTTACTTATTTGGGCAAATGTGCTTGTTTCTAAAGTGTGCGTATATGGGCTTGTTTCCTAATGTTGTTTAAACCAGTGGTTCTCAAACATTTTCATATCAAGGACCCCTTTGTCCACATACCCCACATCTGAAAATATTGTGTGCCAGGGACCCCCCAAACAAGATTTATGTTGTTAAAATGTTCAAGCATTACCTCCTTTTTTTCAAGATTATTCTTTTGAAAATCCTTAGTCGCTTCTTTTCATAGACATCGTTGCTTATTTCTCTCGCAGAATCTGGCAACACTGACAGCAGCGCGAGATAGAGGCCATTTCTCTCTTCTTCTAACAACCAAAACATTATGGATATTATGAACATAGCAGGGCTTTCATAGCAGCCTTCCGCGGCTCTAATGATGGTGAGTTGTCGTGAAATTAATGCGTTTTGATTCAATAATCCCGAGAATCCCGACTGTAAAGTTAGCCAACGAGCTAACTATTATTATTATACACAGTGTACTAGCCATGGTTCACGTGACGCCCGTCTGTGACAAGCGTCATGGAAGTACTTGTTCCTGGTTTGAGAATGTTTTACATTTACAACCCGGTACATCTACTTAAACGTTCATCTTTCAAATATAAAGTGCTTACACCAAAGCCACGGATGTATCAAGTTAAAGTGCATGGGTCGAAGTACCCGTATCTTCCGTATTGTTAAATAAAAAGCATTTTAATCCGATCAGCGGCCATTTTTTATTTATTTTTCATTTTGTGTTGAATGGATCAGCGTGCAATACACCTCCCAACCCATAGGAGCGCGTAGTTGAAAGCATATGGAGAAAATTCAAAGAAAATGGCCACCGATCGGATTAAAATGCTTTTTATTGAACAATACGGAAGATACGGGTACTTAGACCCGCGCGCTTTAACTTGTTACATCTGTGGCTTTGGGGTCAGCACTTTATATTTGAAATCTGAACGTTTATGTAGATGTACCGGTTGGTAAATGTAAAAACATTCTCAAACCAGGAACAAGTGGTTCCATGACGCTTGTGACAGACGAGTGTCATTGTAAACCATGGCTAACAGTGTACAAGCTACTAGCTCTGGTCCATAGCGTTAGAAGGAGTTCTCCTTTAACGCTATGTTACTTTCGAGCCGTAGCCCGCAACCCTCTGTAGCGCAGCCTCTCGTCTGGAGTAAAAATAATAAAATACGCTTTCGCTATTCATCAAAACAAAGACCGTTTTAAGATGTTGAAAGCCTACCTTCCTTAGTGGGAACACTCTGAGCCCCCAACTCACGTCTAAAATACACATTTTGTCCAGAAAAGAAAATATTCCTCCGGGTGGGAAAATGTTTTAGTTGTTCCACTGCGCCCCCTACAGATCTGTATAATGGAATTTACCTATTGACAAGATCTGTAGGGGGCGCAGTAACTATGTGCAAGCCACACACACACACACACACACACACACACACACACACACACACACACACACACACACACACACACACACACACACACACACACACACACACACACACACACACACGTTGCTAATTATAGTGTAGTAGTGCTATTAACAGGTGTTTATTTATGCATAGCCTACATACTGTAGCAATGGATTCATGAGACACTTCTGTACCAGCAAGGTAAAAGAAAAGCATTCTCTCTGTTTGTTTATGTTTTATAATAATCAGCTTGAGCTTATAGTGATGGTATGGTAGGCAGTGGTGGAAAAAGTACTCAAATGTTTTAAGTATCAATACTGCAATGTCGAAATGATACTCTTGTTACAAGTAAAAGTCTGGAATTCAAAATGTACTTGAGTAAAGGTTCAAAAGTATTGGTATCAAAATGTACTTAAAGTACCAAAAGTAGAAAGTACTAATTATGCAGAATATCCCATTTCACAAGTTCTCAAATGTATGAAAATCTTTTGAGCAGATCTACAAGCTCACAATGCGACGCATTTTAGATCTGCTATTTTCAAATGGCCGAAATGTATAATAGGGCTGAAGTGGTTAATGTATGTTTTGTAATAATAATCAAAATCTACAAAGTAACTAGTAACTAAAGTGTTCACCAGAGGCAGCTCCACGGATCATGTTCAACTCAGATTTGGCTCAACAAATGAATGCATCAAAGACAGCCGCCACTTTGAAGTCTGTCAGAGAGGGGAGATTAGAAAAGCTACCTAGTTGGCCTTTAACCTCAATCTGTGATTTCCTCAACTGGTTGGCTGTATGTTGAACATCAGCAACATAGGTTTAGAACAGGGGTGGGCAACTTTGATGATGGAGAGGGCCACTATTATTTCCACACTTACTCCAGGGGGCCACATTGCATATTGTTGCTGTCGGGATGCGACGCGTTTTGAGCTTGTAGATCTGCTATTTTAGCCATTTTGGAATTGGAATCTTGAATTATTTTGGGGTATTTTTGAATTGGAATCCTGAAAAGTAACATTTTTATTCAATTTCAAATGCATTTAGTTATACTTAAGTTAACTTTATGAACTTAAATACAAAGTCATTAAACTAATAACATTGTTTTTAAAGTGGGTCATGTTTGCAATGGAACAGCTGAAATCAATAATATATCAGTATTCTGATATTACCGTAATATAAGGCGCACCTGAATATAAGCCGCAGCAGCTAAATTGAATGATTTGTACACATATAAGCCGCACTGGACTATAAGCCGCGGGTGTTTTAATGTTTAATTTAATTTAGGTCCCCTAGTGGCCGTTAGCTGTAAAAATCCATAGATAAGCCGCACCGTTATATAAGCCGCAGGGTCGAAAAATGGGAAAAAAGTCGCGGCTTATAGTCCGAAATTTACGGAATTTACGGCCGCATTAAGCGAAGGTGAGGGCCGCATGTGGCCCCCGGGCCGCCAGTTGCCCATGTATGGTTTAGAAGAACGATAATACCTAAACATCATCATTATCATTCATGTTCAGTCATGATGAGATTTTATTCTGCTTTATTCCACATGGTGGTCATATTTCCTGTCATTGACGGCTGTCTGTTTGCTGTCAGTATGGCAGGCTGTGGTGAAGTGGACCCCCGTTCCACGGACGCCCCCCCTGCTCCATCTAAACTAATGGAGGATGGCGGTGCTGCTACCGATTCCTCATCCTCCCTCGTCCCGGAGTGCGCCATCTGCCTGCAGAGCTGCGTGCACCCCGTGCGCCTCCCGTGCCGCCACGTCTTCTGTTTCCTGTGTGTGAAGGTATAGGGATATGGGTCACTTTATTCATTTATTATTATTATTTATCGCAAAAAAATAGTTTAAAAAAAAAAAGCATAATTGCTTCATGCTGTCGGCTGGAAACTTCTGTCCAAAACTGTTATTTTTCAGGAAAGAATCTGTGGAAATGGATCCAATGTAGTTATAATTTAGTCATACTTTTCATTGATTATACCTTTTAATGCGACTTTTCTACCGTATTGTATGTATTATATGTATTACTGTTGAATTGAGTGCAATGGAAATATTTATAAAAACCACAGACATTGATTACCACAGTAATATCGTTAATAGCAAATGATTTTTGGCCACAATAATCATAGCCTCGATCTTCAGGCTTTTATTTTTAAATTTTGCTCAAAAATAAAAGCCTGGACTAGCGAGTCGGTGTTCCGGGTATTCGGTTCTTAAGTCTGACGTCATTTTGTAGTCCGACGTCACGTCCGGGTCCAAAAGGCACCAGCGCCGTCCACTCTTCATTGTAAACAAACATGTTGGAACCCGTAAATCTTTTTACAATAACCTCCTTTTTCAGAAATGAACCATTGAGAGTTAATAAGGGTCTTAATGCTAATATCATAGACAGTAAAAAGTAGGCTAATATATGTATTTATTATTATTATTATTAACATTATAATATATATTTATTTATATTTATTTATATATATATATTTATATATAGATGTATATTAAAAAACAATTTCCTCTTCTTTTTGTCGTTGCCAGGAAGCGGTAGAATGACACTTTAGTCGTTATTTTAGTCCCAGATCTGTTAAAACAGCGAGGGACACAGCACTGTGCATATTGGGAAAATACACACTCGGACCCGGAAGTTATTCTAGCGGGGTGCAACGTCACGTCTGAACCATAGATATTAGAAACCTAGATACCTCATTGGCCTCTGCAGTTCATTGGGGCGACTTGTATCGCAATACACGGCGGCTCTTCCGTCTTCCGCAGGGAACCTGTCACTCAAAGTGACTACTGGCCAATCACAGCGCTCACAGTGCGTTGACTACTGGCCAATCACAGTGCGTCTTTTCCGGGACTTGTCAGTGCAATGGTTCTCAACCAGTGGTCCGGGAACCACCAGTGGTCCTTGAGGGGGTTCCTGGTGGTACCCAGCTAAATGATGGAGAGTTGATAACCAAATGGACTCTTATAGATCTTTAAATCTTGAGTATAACATTTCACACTGTCAAGAGTCAAATAGTTAAACATCTGCATTACTTACTAAACAAGTACACAATTAGAGAACGTAAACAATTGTTATTTTGACAACAGCTTATCGAACGATAACATATTCTACGTTTTGGGTGTGAGAGCCTAAAGCTTATCAAACGGTGTTCCGTGACTCAAATGCTGAATAAATAATGGACCTTGATATGAAAAAGGACCATGTCTCTTATTTGTATTTCACAAATAGAGTGTGGAGTTTGCCAAGTTCCAACTAACTAGATGCTGCGCACAGCTGTCAGCTGCTGCCTCTCAAAGGGTTAAGAGCTGGGTTAAGAGCTGGGTTACAAAAAGACCCGCCCCCACCTGCCTCTGATTGGCCTACCGAACTTCCGCGTGTGTGACGCACACGGCAGCCCTGCGGAAGCAGGAAGCGCGCCCGACGCTTCAGAGCCGAATGAGGCGTCTACCTTTATATGTCTATGGTCTGAACAACCGAATAGGAAGTGTTTCATTTCCCCAACCAACCAGAGCGCAGTGGGCGTCGCTCAAAATGTTGTGTTGACGGGGCGGGGGCTGACGGACAGATCGGTGAACCAATGGGATCACACGCATTCTCTCTCCGGAGATGTTAAACCCGCCCCTCTAGACACGAAAGCAGGAAGGCTAGGGCAGCCTACAATAATGGTGACATTATTGTGACAATGTTTCATATGGTTTTACATGAAGGGCGCCTCGTGGCACAGCAAGCGCTGCGCCCTCTGCAGGCAGGAAGTGCCCGAGGACTTCCTGGAGCGGCCCACCCTCCTGTCCCCCGACGAGCTGAAGGCGGCGGCCGTGGGCGGCCGAACGGCCGGCGGAGGTGGTGGCGGCGGCGGCGCCCCCGGAGGCCACGCCTGGTACTACGAGGGGCGTAACGGCTGGTGGCAGTACGACGACAGGTAGTGGTGGACAGAGTACTCAACCCCCCAGACCAGGGGTGATGCAACTTTGATGATGGAGAGGGCCACTATATTTCCACACTCACTCCACATATACATACTGTGTCTCTCCGTATTTGAACTTTTTTCTCATTCTATGTCACACAAAAGTTGCAAAAATAGCCGATCTACAAGCTCAAAACGCGTCGCAGTGCGACACGTTTTGAGCTTGTAGATCTGCTATTTTAGCCATTTTTTTTATTGGAATCCAGAAAAGTAACATTTTTATTTAATTTCAAATGCATTTTGTTATACTTAAAGGAGAATTTTGGACTAAAGTTTTCTTACCTTTTCTATGACGTTATGATATCTTAGGATGAATGGTACAGTAGAAACATTTCATAACTCCACCCCTGAGCCGCCACAGCTTAAAAGGTGCGCGGATAGGCCTTGCGTTAGATCACATATTTTAATAGCTTTTTTTTTCTTTTTTTTTTGAGATCTGACGTTCATAGTGACTGAACACTATGCAACCAAAACAAAAACAAAAAACAGAAGTCTCGCCAGACGAGATTGAAATCTCGAGATTTCAATCTCGTCTAGCGAGACTTCTGTTTTTTATTTATTTTTTATTTTTTTGGGACAGTGTTCTGTCATAGAAAAGGTAAGAAAACTTTAGTCCAAAATTCTCCTTTAAGTTAACTTAAACTTAAATGCAAATACATTGGACATAAAAAAGACAATAGAATTGTAATACTAGTCATTAAGAGTGAAGTAATTAAAGCGGGTCATGTTTGCAATTGTAGCAGCTGAAATCAATGGTATATCAGTAATCCGATATCAACCTGCGGGCCGCATTAAGTGAAGGTGGGGGCCGCATGTGGCCCCCAGGCCGCCAGTTGCCCATGCACAGTATGCCCCAGACAGTACTTGAGTCAGTATTGACACTGCCGGGTCAAATATTACTCTGTAACGGGGGTCTTCAACAGGCGGGGCATGTCTAATGAAATGAATATCTAACATAAATACTGAATCAAGCAACTTAAAAACTGTCAGGGTCCGGGACCCCTAGGGGTTCTCAGAGTTTCTACAGGGGGGCCGCCAAATCTTTGTGTGATTGGATTATTATATATTTTTCACTTGATACCCTAGCATCCCTATTCTGAGGGGAACTTTAACCGAAAATAGCAGATCTACAAGCTCACAATGCCTCGCGCTGCGAGGTGTTGTGATTTGTGCATTTAACCATGTTAGATTCATTGAAAAGACCCATCCTTGGTTTCTAGTGACTGATATTGTCCTTCTAATACATGAGGGGGCCGTGTTTTTTCAATTTCTTTTTTCCTTTATTTCTTTATTGGAAAATGACAAAAATATATAAATAAAATAAGATCAATTTTAAAAATGAATCTACATGGTTAAAATTTTAAGTTACAATGGGTTTATATAGGAAGGGGGCACGTCTAATGAAATGAATATCGAATATAAATACTGAATCAAGCAACTTAAAAACTGTTCAGGGATGTTAACAAAAGCCTGAGTACACGTTAGAATGACCCCACACATGTCATGTCACGGGACATGTTGGAAGTGAAATATTAAGTGATTAATTCATAATCTATTTTTGTAAGTTTGGTTCCTAAGAGAAATGATGATATTTCCATTTGAAATGTAGTGAAGTACAGTGGTGTAAAGTAACTAAGTACATGTACTCAAGTACTGTACTTAAGTAGAATTTTGAGGTATTTTTTACTTTACTGGAGTATTTCCAATTTCTGTATTTTTCTACCCCACTACATCTCAGAGACAAATATTGTACTTTTACTCCACTACAATTATTTGAAAACTTGAGTTACTAGTTACTTTGTAGATTTTGATTATTATTGCAAAACATACATTAACCACATTCATCCCTATTTACATTTTGACCATTTGAAAGTAGCCGATCTACAAGCTCACAATGCGTCGCATCGTGACGCATTGTGAGCTTGTAGATCGGCTATTTTCAAAAGATTTTTAGACATTTTACACGTTTGAAAACGTGTGAAATGGGACATTTTTTTGTAATTAAAGTATTTATTCATTTTTCAACAAATAAACATGACATAACATAACAGACAAAGACCAACACCACAACAGTACAAATAAATTAAACAACAACAACATAAAATACATTTAAAAAAAAAAACCAAAGCAGGCAGTCATAACTAAGCTAAGCGGACAACACCCCCCTACACCCCTTTATTATCAGTTGTCAATTGTGATCTGTTTCAACACATGATCAATGCAGCAACCCCTTTATGTATAAGAAGAAGAAATCCCATACTAGATGGAACTTACGATACGATAATACTTTATTGTCAGTTCACACTGAAATTTGTCTTGCGACCCAGCAGCCATGTATGCAACAATAACAGTACACACATTTGACATGACACAAGAAAAACAAAACAAAAGACATACATAAAGACATACAAAGACAAGAGCAGTGTCCACCTCTCAGCCTACCCCTGGCCTATAACTCCTGATTAAGCCTCAGTGTCGTCTGATGGACAAAGGACCTCTTCAGTTTGACCTTATTGTATGCAGGAACACTGTATCTCCTTCCTGAAGGCAGCAACCTATATTCTCCATACAAAACTTCCCTTTTACATTGTTTTTTCTGGCAATCAGATATTCATAAGATGCAGTCTCAGTCATAAGTGGGTCCAATCTGCCAGTCCTGGTGTACATGAGCTCTTCCAGTTTTTTTATATCAGCCTAGCTGCGGTAATGAGCCCTGCAGTTATCAGTGCATGTTGACCTTTGCTGACTCCTTGTGGCAAGAGTGTGCTATCTCCAAGAAGACAGAACATTGGAGATTCGGGCAATGTTTGTCCCAACCAGAAATGGGACATTCTGCATAATGAGTACTTTCTACTTTTGATAAGTAAAAAATTTGATTACTTTTTCCACCACTGGTGAAGTAAATGTACTTAACGTTGCTGACCACCTGGTGGCCATACAGGACCAGCAGTGAGCTGGAGGAGGCCTTCGCCAAGGGCAGGAAGAGCACGGAGATGCTGATCGCCGGCTTCCTGTACGTGGCCGACCTGGAGCACATGGTGCAGTACCGCCGCAATGAGCACGGGCGCCGCCGCAAGATGAAGAGGGACGTCCTGGACATCCCCAAGAAGGGCGTGGCGGGGCTCAGGTAAATGGCTCTGTCGCAGTTATTAACCCATTAAACCCTTTTAAGACTGGGAACGCATCTGTGTCATTTCTTTGGGCTATTCAGAAATAGCAGATCTACAAGCTCATAGCACAGCACTGAGTGCCGTGCTATGAGCTTGTAGATCTGCTATATATTTTTTTAAATCATGAACATTTGTGCAAATCTTTGAATATATATATATATGTTTTTAAAGCGAACTCAAATCTTTGCTTCTGGGGGGGTCCCTGGGACAAAATATTGTGAGGTGGGGGTCCGCAGCCAAATACATATAATTTTGGGGGTCCTTGACATGAAAAGGTTTGAGAACCACTGATATAGAAACATACGTTTTTCAAAAAACTGTTAGGATTTAGAAGACATTTGTAGAATCCCCCCAGAAGCAAAGATTGGAGTTACAAATGTTTGCTTAAAAAATATATATATATATTCAGAGATTTGCAAAAATGTTCACGACTTTTCAAAAATAGCAGATCTACAAGCTCGTAGCGCGGCACTCGGTGCCGCGCTACGAGCTTGTAGATCTGCTATTTTTTTAAAAGCCCAAAGAAATTGACACAGATGCGTTCCCAGTCTTACTGGGTTAAGACCTGAGGCCGATTCTACAAAATGTCTCCTAAATCCTAGCAGTTTTCTGAAAAACTTGTGTTTCTATATCAGTGGTGCTCAAACCTTTTTCATGTCAAGGACCCCCAAAATGATATGCATTTGGCCGCTGACCCCCATCTCAAAACAATTTGATCCAGGGACCCCCAGAAGCAAAGATTAGAATTTTTTCGCTTTAAAAAAATAATATATATATTCAAAGATTTGCACCCATTTTCAAGATTTTTCAAAAATAGCAGATCTACAAGCTCATAGCGCGGCACAAAGTGACGCGCTATATCAGTACAATTGTAAGGTATTTTCACTTTAGTGGAGTATTTCCAATTTTCAGTCCTTTTACTTCTACTCCACTACATCTCAGAGGCAAATATTGTACTTTTACTCCACTACAAATATTTGACAACTTTAGTTACTTTGTAGATTTAGATTATTATTACAAAACATACATTAACCACTTCAGCCCTATTATACATTTCGGCCATTTGAAAATAGCAGATCTACAAGCTCACAATGCGACGCATTGTGAGCTTGTAGATCTGCTATTTTCAAAAGATTTTTATACATTTGAAAACATGGGACCTTCTGCATAATGAGTTCTTTCTACTTTTGGTGCTTTTAAGTACATTTTGATACCAATACTTCTGTACTTTTACTCAAGTAAATTTAGAATTCCTGACTTTTACTTGTTTACATGTGAATACTTTTTCCACAGGCTGAGGCTGGACCCTGAACCGGCCCCGGCTCCCGCCACCACCACCCTCCTCGCCGGAACAGCTGTGACCACCGCGCCGGCGGCGGCGGCAGCAGCAGCGGAACGCGGCAGCTCTGCCGACGGGGCGCCGGCCGACACGGAAGGCCAGACGCCGACGACCGCCGCCGCCGCCGCCGCCAGCTTTGGAGTTCTGGACTCCGCACCCCCGGTTCGACCCCCGACCATCCTGGGGGGTCATGATGATCTCGCCAGCCCTTCTTCTTCTTCTTCTTCTCTGTCCCCGCCCTCCACCCTGGAAGAGTCTCTGTCCCTGCTCGCCATCGGCCAGCCGGTAATTCAATTCAGAGACAAATATATTCAATTCAACTCTATGAGAAAATGGCCACCGATCGGATTAAAATGCTTTTTTATTGAACAATACAGAATACACGGGTACTTTTGAGAGTCCCGTGCAAAATTGTAACATCCGTGACCATGGGGTAAGCACTTAAAGGACGACTTCACCACTTTTCAACATATCTTCATATAATAGGTCCTCACTAATGCTCATGATAAAATGATACAATTTTTTTTCTACTTGGTCTGTGTCTCATAGGAGGGCTGTGGACAGTCCAGCAACCCGTCTACCAGTGACATCATCGTTAGGCAGGATTTTTTTTTCCAAAAAGATTAACATTTTTTTATTCAGATTTTTATTAAGGCGAGAACAATGGGATCTATTATTGCATTGCAACTTTCCAGGAATACAAAGCCTGCAGTTTCTATTAGCTTGGATTCCCCATCGATGATGTCACTGGTAGACGGGTTTCTGAACTGTCTACAGCCCTCCTCTGAGACACAGACTGATTAGATTTTTTTTTTACCATTTTATCATGAGCATTAGTGAGGACCTATTATATGAAGATATGTTGAAAAGTGGTGAAGTCGTCCTTTAATATTTAAAATCTGAACGTTTATATAGATGTACTGACCGTAAATGGAGAAAGTGCAAACACCAGGTTGAAGAGTTTCCACGTACCGCAGGGTAAGACTACGGTAGCAGTTAATACATAGACGAACAAATGAATGAATATACTTTAACGTGCGGAATCCGAAACGGGCAGCGCTGTGATTCTGAATTTTGTTACGATTACGGTGATTAGTATTATTGACACCACCTGGGCGAGCGAGTCGTGTAACTTTCCCGACGTTAAGCTGTGTATGTGTTCAACAACACAGCCATGCAGCCTTGCAGTTTAACCCTTTAAGACCTGAGGCCGATTCTACATGTCTCCTAAATCCCAACAGTTTTCTGAAAAACCTATGTTTCTATATCAGTGGGGCTCAATCTTTTTCATGTCAAGGACCCCCAAAATCATATGTATTTGGCCGCGGACCCCCATCAAAATATTTTGTTCCAGGGACCTCCAGAAGCAAAGATTTGAGTTAAAATGTTTCGCTTTAAAACGATATATATATTCAAAGATTTGCACACATTTTCACGATTTTTCAAAAATAGCAGATCTACAAGCTCGTAGCGCGGCACTCGGTGCCGCGCTATGAGCTTGTAGATCTGCTATTTTTGAATAGCCTAAAGTGTAAAATAATGCTTTTTAGCTCAAATCTAAAAATGACACAGTTCCAGGTCTTAATGGGTTAAAGTGGTATTCCTATTCTTGCTATTATGTTGCAAATGATTGTGTGTGTGTGCGGGCGAAATAACATTGACAGCTATGACAGGTGACGAAAGCTTGCCAGACCCTATGCCAGCTTAACAACGGTTGCTAAGCTAGCATTGGACAATCGCTTTTGGGGTGGGGTTTGGCGAAGGGTCCATTACACACCCCATGAAGCCTTGAATTCATGGAGATTTTTTTTGTTTTTGTCGCATTCCTATGAGCCAATAATTTGATTACCGGCGGAAAGATGCTAATGTATCCGGTAGGAGACACAAAGGAGTCTCTTTGAGTCGCCTACAGGAAATCATATTATTGGCTTAGGAATGCGACAAAAACAAATACATCTCCATGAATTCAAGGCTTCATGGGGTGTGTAATTGATAGAAAATAAGATTTTTTTTTGGGTGAACTACTCCTTTTAATGGGTTAAATTGTGAATTGCAATTATTTGTTATGACGATCAATCGCCAAACTAAAAATGTCATCATCTGTGACAGGCCAACCAGCCGGAGCAGGGAGGAGGAGGGGCTGAGGCGGTGGACGACGCCGAGGACGAGGCCGGGGCGCCCCCTAGTGGTGACCGGGCGTACCAGACCGTGTCTGGCAGCAGTGAGAGCGAGGAAGAGGAGGAGGACGAGGAGGAGGGAAGGCATCGGGTGGAGCGGCGGGGGGCTGAATCAGGGCCACAGCGGAGGAGGCGTAGGAGGCAAAGACTCTTATTATTATCGGGACGCGGCAGGGAGCTCAGGGAGACGCCGCGGCCGGATAGAGCGCCCCCTAGGGGCGGACCGCCCAGCAGCGGCGTCCGCTCCCATAGCCCGGAAGGACAGTCCACCGTGACTGAAGTGTAACTGTGTGTGTGTGTGTGTGTGTGGCCTGGATTATGGATTATATAATGGAGCAGAGGTTCTCAAAGTTGGGGTCCAGGCAGAGACCCCCCCCCTCCCCCCAGGAGTCATTTAGGGAGTTTCCAGGGGCCCCGGCAGAATTAACATTAACATTAACCCATTAACTGCCAGAGGTATTTTCATATTTTTTTAGCCAGTGCCAGAGTTTTTCATTGGAAAAAAAAAAGTACTCAGGAGCCGAAATATATACTTTTTAAGTTTTAAGTTAACAAGGAAGTGTATAGGAGTCTAGATCTTCAACTAATCATATCTCCTTGGTCTTTGGGTGAAATTGGAAAAAAATAAAGTAAAAAAAAATATATATATATATATTTTTTTTTTTTTTTTTTTTTTCACTTCACGTAGATCTACGCGATTGGCACGTGGCGGCTTTAAATCGGTTCGCGTAGATCTACGTGATTGGCAGTCAAATGGTTAATGTTAACGTCAATATCTATCAGTTTAACCACTTCAACCCTCTATATACATAGGCTATTTGAAAATGCTTTTTTTCCCCATCTTGATGAAATTGGAATATTTTTAAAACATTTAAAACATTTCCCCTTCAGCCAGTGCATTTTTACCACCTCCAGACTAATGTGACGCAATGGGACTTTCGAGACGGCCGGGCCATGCCCAAAATAGGTTGCCTTATTCGGATACATGCGTGTCACTGCCCGCCCCTACCGGTTCTCTGAAATTTTATTTTTAGATAGGCTCTGTCATGATTAATTGACCACATATATGAAGTTAAACAACTAAATCCTATCCAAACGATATCTTAAAAGTAAATTCCGTGCCTCAAAATAGAAGTTTGAGAACGTTTTGAAGTTTAACCATTTGACTGCCAATCACGTAGATCTACGCGAACCGATTTAAAGCCGCCACGTGCCAATCGCGTAGATCTACGTTTTTTAATATATTTTTTTTCCAATTTCACCCAAAGACCAAGGAGATATGATTAGTTGAAGATCTAGACTCCTATCCACTTCCTTGTTAACTTAAAACTTAAAAAGTCTATATTTCGGCTCCTGGGTACTTTTTTTTTTCCAATGAAAAACTCTGGCACTGGCTAAAAAAATATGAAAATACCTCTGGCAGTTAATGGGTTAAAAGAGAGTAGAAAACACTGCGGTCAAAAAAGATGGCGTTCGTTTGTGGTCGGCTGCATTCAGGGTGCACTCGAACTCGCCACCTGATTGGCCAACTTTCGCTGTCAATCACGGAACGATGCGCGACGACGCTGATAGGCTCGTCCATTTGGTGCTGGGCTAGAAACGCCCAGACAAGCCTTCAGGCCAGACTCCTTCCTGAAATCAAATGGAAATTAGATTTTCCGGGGGGAGGGGCTTTACCAGGCTAGGTCTGTGGCCAAATACATATTAATTTGGGGGTCCTTGGCAAGAAAATGTTTGAGAACCTCTGTTATAGAGAATAGGCTACAGGTATACAGACCACTTACTACACTTTTGCTTCCCTATTGTGTAATTAAAGGTGCTGCAAGTGATTTGTTTTGTTTTTAAATAAGTGTTAAATACTGTAGTTATGTACTGTATTCTGATAATAATCATGTGTTTATCAACACCTCCTGTCCTGTCGTCCTCTCCTCCCCTGTCCTCTCTTCCCCTCCACTCCTCTCCTCTCCTCTCTCCTGCCCTCTCCTCTCTCCTACCCTCTCCTCCCCTCTCCTCTCTTTTCCTCCCCTCCTCTCCTCCACTCCACTCCTCCTCTCCTCTCTTTTGCACATGTGACCATTTTGTGTACTTATCTGTCAAAAGGATAAAACACAAAAAGCTCAAGAACTTACATTAACAATAAACACAACTATTTACAATAAAGCTATATAATACTAACTGATATTACGTTAAAACACAGACTTCTTTCATTTGAACAAACTTGCAGGATTTCATTCTAAAGCTCTGTTTAACAATACAACCTAAATATAGGCTCCCTTACCTTCCCAAATCACACTGAAGACGTGAGACCGAAAAATAAAGATGTTTATGGAGAATTCATTTACTGCTCTATGTTTTCTTCTATAGTTTCATTTTAAGACTAATACCTCCACAATAAGAAAAAGTAAATACAATTGAAAAATAAAGACTCATGGGAACACTGGTTCAAAGCAGTGGAACTGCACTATATTTTAATTGTTACAGGTTTTCCCTTTGTAGTAACAGTGGGTGGCCAGAAGAGGGCATTAAACTCAATCTTTTGAAGTCATTATGATCCATGAGTTATCAACAAGTTCAATTGTACACACGGACGGCCAGACGGACGGACAGGGTGCAAAACATAGACTCGGCCATGCCTTTCGGCCTGGCGGAGACAATAATACATAGTGGTAGCTGTTTGAATGTGGGGTAAGTGATTTTCTTTGGTTAAAATAAGTATTAAATAGCTCTATATTCTGATAGTAATCATTGCTAAAGTGTTTGTTCTGAATCTTTATTAAACAGAACATGTATTTTTATATATATATGTATACATGTACAGCTCAGGAACATTTATTTTCAACTCAGGATACCAATTTTATCCAATCAGGATAGAGAGCTCAGACAGAATACAGATTAAACAAGTGAAATTGGAAGTGATGACACCAAGAAATGAACAGACAAAATTGGAACTGGAACACAATAAAAATGTAGCTGATGAATGGGTTCTCTCACTTGATATTAGTCTCACCTGAAAATGTATATCTGTTCATTAAAGAGCTGGAGAGACATGGAGACCCCTGTTACTGAACAAACACTATAGCAATGATTACTATCAGAAAATAGAGCTTTAACCTTTAAACCAAAACAATATCACTTACCCTAGTATAGCTTTAAATGAGTTGATAGACATACTGTTTCTGATATGCAATGGGACTTTATTCCAATGAAAGTCTTGACAAATTATCTGAAATAATATTTTTTCTTTTTTTTCCCTTATATACATACATTGAAAACAAATACATTCCATGTTTACCTTTTTGCCACTGTTAACCTGTTAGATGTACGTCAGTGAAATGATGTGCACACTGAAAATAGCCGAATCACACACTCTGATTGCGCTGTGAGTGATGCTTTATCAGCTTGTAGATCTGCTATTTTGTGTGCGACACCAGCACACAACTAAGTGTAAACCCCTAAAGCTGATCTATAAATGTCTAATCCTATAACACCCTAAACATAATCTCTACATTTCTAACCCTAACCCTAGGCCCAGCCTGAATCTAATGTCAGCCTGACTCTACAAATATGTTTTTAACCATAAAAACAACCATTTCTTTTGTGAGGAGGACCAGGAAAATTTCCGTCACATTTATTTCATGTACACACACACACACACACACACACACACACACACACACACACACACACACACACACACACACACACGTACACATACACACACACACACACATTTGATTGAATACTTTAACAGTTTTCAGACTGTACAGACAGAGGTACGACTTACAATGATTGATCAAAGGATAACAGAAAAAGCCCTATAGGGGCTTGTTTCCATTGTGGTCCACACACACACACACACACACACACACACACACACACACACACACACACACACACACACACACACACACACACACACACACACACACACACAATAATTTATTGAAACACAGGTGAGGTGAGAGACTGCCAGAGCCTTCGTGTTATCTTATTAGCATTTTAAATGTAGCAGGCCGGCCCATTCAGCTCAGCTAATCTACACATGTTAGGTAGGTGTGTGATCGTCTCCCAGACAGGTGGCTGACTGACCCCAGACCAGACATGACTGGATGTAGTAAACCAGAGACTCTACACATCACACCAAGATGGGAGATTGGTTGGGATTGTGTGTGTTGGAACAAAAGGCCTTGATTAGCCAATTCCCAGTGGTGGAAAAAGTACAATTTTTTTTAAACTTACTTAAGTAAAAGCATCAATACTGCAATATAGAAATACTCTGTTACAGGTAAAAGTCCGCAATTCAAGAAAAAGTACAAAAGTATTGGCATCAACATGTACTTAAAGTACCAAAAGTAAAAGTACTCCTTATGCAGAATGTCCAATTTCAAGTTCTCAAATGTATACAAATCTTTTGAAAATAGCAGATCTACAAGCTCACAATGCGTCGCGATGCAACTTTAGTTGTATTCACATACCACTACAGGTTTCATGTTGTTTAAATAAGAACTTTAGTTTTATTCACATACTACAGGTTTCATGTTGTTTAAATAAGAACTTTAGTTTTATTCACATACTACAGGTTCCATGTTGTTTAAATAAGAACTTTAGTTTTATTCACATACTACAGGTTTCATGTTGTTTAAATAAGAACTTTAGTTTTATTCACATACCACTACAGGTTACATGTTGTTTAAATAAGAACTTTAGTTTTATTCACATACCACTACATGTTTCATATTGTGTGATGATGGCCCGTCAATCAGACTGGCTTTTTTATGGGCCTTCTTTCTGGCCTTTCACACTGTGAAATGGACCAATGACTGCAGTAAACTGGAGGAGAGGTGTGGGGAGGTGGGAGGAGGTGTTTCTCCTCTCCAAGGACAAAGAGAACACTGGCCTAGTGGCCTACTACTAACTAGTGTCCTCCTGCTGCTCGTGCTCAGAGGAGAGGAGTCAGACCAGACCAGAGACCACACCAACACAGGAGGACACAACACAGACACACACTGCGACCACACGCACACTACCATGCAACTAGTATCAGTTCAACTTTTTAACTATCGGACCACTTTTTCAAAGTGACCTTCTGTTGTGAGAAAACATTCGCCTTGGCTAAGTTACAGGTAAGGATGTATATTATGTATAACTTCTGCCTTCTTGCGTGTGTGTGTGCGACAGAGAGTTGGGTTTGATTGATTGAATATTTTATTAGGCAGAAATGTAAAAACAGCACAAGTACAGTTAAAAACACTTTGTCTAAAAGGTCTGTTTTTTAAAAAGTCCATGCGGTCTTGTTTCAATTGAGGTCATTGGTAAAACATTCATTTAATTAGTTTTCTTTTAGTGAAAGCATTCAGAGTGGGGTCTCAAGATCAAATGTTTGGTTGCATCGTGGGAATGATTTCATCCCTCCTGACCACTAGAGTGTGCTTTATGCACAGGTCGAGTATATGATTGCCAAAGATACTCAGAAGATGACTCATTTCAAGCTGTGTGCAAAGCAGATTTTGCCAATGCACATTACAAAGCCTGACTCTACTCTTATTTTCTTCTATTCAAAATGTAAACTTTCTGTTGATTTGAATTATGAAGATCAGGACTGGGTCTGTCGAAACAGATTAGATTTGTCAAAGAGTAAAATCAACAGGAAGTTTTACTTATAATTCATTAATTTCTCCTACTACTCTGTGTCCTTTAGTCTTTCTGCATGGCTCGGTCTTGTCTCCATGCTTCGTTCATGTACGAGTCTCCCTCTTTTCTGAAAGGTGTCGCCTCGGATGGCCGTGATTTGAGGTTAGATTTAGGCAGAGTTTTTGTTAGTTCAAGGTTAGATTTAGAAATAGTTTCTGTGAGTGTAAGGTCAGGTTTAAGGTTATAGGTATAAGGTTAAGGATAGGCATATTAGGGGTGGTTTCCTGGCGAAACCCTTGGAAAAAAGGCATTCTACTTAATTTTTGTTTTAGTTTTTTCCCCTTACCTCCAGCCCTGGTCCCTTATACTGAGAATCTAAAAGAACAGTTACAAAACTCAAGAATAGTATCATAAAATGAAATACAAATAAGTTCTGCACTCCCTCATAGTACAGTGCAAAACGGATGACTCTGAATACTTTTTATTTACCCTGTAGCGTCTTTAATTTAGCAATATGTTTTATCATATGGCCCCATACACATTCACATTTTCCCAGTGATCCCTTCAAATTTAACTTTATTCATTTATTTCTCATGAGGTCTCTACATAATGATTAAGGGGCCAGTGTTGACTTCCACTCCAATTATATTCTTCTTCTCATATGTATATATAAATTAAGTATCTTAATCCTGTGTGTGTGTGTGTGTGTGTGTGTGTGTGTGTGTGTGTGTGTGTGTGTGTGTGTGTGTGTGTGTGTGTGTGTGTGTGTGTGTGTGTGTGTGTGTGTGTGTGTGTGTGTGTGTGTGTGTGTGTGTGTGTGTGTGTGTGTGTGTGTGTGTGTGTGTGTGTGTGTGTGTGTGTGCCCCCTACCAGACTCATCTGAGACGATAAGATTGAGCTTCAGATCAAACACAACTTCCAGTGAGGAGAACAGACTCTTTCCACAGCTACAGGAGGGAATACTGACCCAGACCACTGGAACCTGCTGCTGACTGTCAGCTTAATTTCTTGTATTTGAGCAGAGTGTTTGTAGCTTCACTCGGAGACAAAATGGCTTCCAACTCGTCTCTTCCAGAAGAGGATTATTCCTGTCCTGTGTGTCATGACATCTTTAAAGATCCTGTTGTCCTGTCATGCAGCCACAGCTTCTGTAAAGAATGTCTTCAGAATTGGTGGAGAGAGAAGAGAATAAATGAATGTCCAGTTTGTAAGGAAATACATTCAACGGATCATCCACCCCGTAACCTGGCTCTGAAGAACCTGTGTGAGGCCTTCATACAGGAGAGACATCAGAGAGCTTCAAAACGTCAGAGAACTTCTTCAGGGTCTGAGGATCTCTGCAGTCTGCATGCTGAGAAACTCAAACTCTTCTGTCAGGAATGTCAACAGCCAGTGTGTGTTGTGTGTCTTCATTCAGAAATACACACCAACCACAGTTTCAGACCAATCGATGAAGCTGCTCTGGATCACAAGGAGGAAGTCCAGAAATCACTGGAGACTTTAAAGGAGAAACTGAAGGTCTTTAATAAAGTTAAAATAAACTGTGACAAAACAAAAGAACACATTAAGGTCCAGGGCCGGTGTACAGAGAGGCAGATTAAAGACAAGATTAAAAAGCTTCATCAGTTTCTACAAAAGGAAGAGGAGGCCAGCATCACTGCACTGAGGGAGGAAGAGCAGCAGAAGAGTCAGATGATGAAGGAGAAGACTGAGGGTCTGAACAGAGACATATTAACCCTTTCAAACAACATCAGAGCCATAGAGGAGGAGCTGAGAGCTGAACACATCTCATTCCTGCACAACTACAAGACTACAATGGAAAGAGTCCAGTTCACACTGCAGGACCCACAGCTGGTCTCAGGAGCGATGATAGACGTGACCAAACACCTGGGCAACCAGACCTTCAAAGTCTGGAACAAGATGAAAGACATTGTCTCCTACACTCCTGTCATTCTGGACCTCAACACTGCCCATCCATTCCTCATCCTGTCTGATGATATGACCAGTGTGAGTTTGGTAGGACGACAGCAGCTTCCTGACAACCCAGAGAGGTTTGACTCTCTGCCCTTAGTCCTGGGTTCTGAGGGCTTTAACTCAGGGACCCACAGCTGGGATGTTGAGGTTGGAGACAATCCATCGTGGATTCTGGGTGTGTTAGCAGAGTCTTTTCAGAGAAAGGGAAAAGAACCGGGTCAAATGTGGGGTATAACGTTAAGGGAAGGTCAATACAAAGCAGGCAAAGTGTTTTCAGGGCTAACCACTCTTCTCTCATTGAAGCAGAAACCTCAGAAGATCAGAGTCCAGCTGGACTGGAATGAAGGAAAGCTGTCATTCTCTGATCCTGATACTAATACACACATACACACCTTGACACACACTTTCACTGACACGCTCTTTCCATTCATTTTTTGCCTTTCCCCTAGTTTCCCTTTGAAGATGTTACCAGGCTAGGTCAGTGTAACTCTGGAATGAAGTCGTTTTCTATCTCTGTATACAGATTATGGCTTCCACATCTTTTTGCATTGATGATTCATATGATGGTTCTCTTGTTGTTTGGATCACTGTTCCTCAACGTCGGGTACGGGGACCACCAAATGGACCCTTATGGGTCTTTAACTCTGAGATCTTAAATACACACAAGAGTTTACAGTGCCGATTTTGGAGATGTGTTCTTTTTCTCTTTAATCAAATGGGGGTCTGTGGCCTAATGCATCAACCCGGGGGCCCTTGAAATGGAAAACGTTGAGAATCTCTGGGTTAGATCATTGCAGGGCTCCATGAAAGTGTTTCTATTGAACACTTATTGATGTTGGTCATTTGTTTTTGAAGTGAATATCCCTCTTATTATTATGTTCCTCTGTTACCAGTTCAAGTATGAGGTTGCAATGTTTCTACTTTCAGTTTAGAGTTCTTTTAGTGGACAGTTAGTTAGTATGCCATGTGACCTGTGTCCCATCCCATGACCACTTAATTTGTTTTTGTTTTTTCATACTGTACACCTGTCTTTATGTTATACCCTGATGAAGACTCTTTGAGTCAAAATGTGTCAGAGTTCCTGTTGAAATAAAGAGTTTAAACTTGATCACAGTGCTTTTATTCCGTCAGGTCAGTCTAATTTTCCTTTTTAAGTGAGTTGTACATTCACTGCTTTTATTATTACAATAATAATGTTGAGGACTACGGGTGCGGTGTGTTACTCATTCATTCGACTATTATCGTAATTCGTTTCATCCATCATAAAGGGGAATGAAATAACACCAATTTGTGTTAACTTTGACCATTACTTAATGTTAAGTTGAAGTTGTATTTGTTAAGCTGTGTGTGTGTGTGTGTGTGTGTGTGTGTGTGTGTGTGTGTGTGTGTGTGTGTGTGTGTGTGCGTGTGCGTGTGCGTGTGCGTGTGCGTGTGCGTGTGCGTGTGCGTGTGCGCGTGCGCGTGCGTGTGCGTGTGTGTGTGAGAGTGTGAGTGTGTGTGTGTGTGCGCGCGCGCGGTCTTCAAGGAAACAAATAGGAACTCTCCGGTAATGTTAAAGCTTTAATGAGAGTCTAGTTCATCATTTACAAAATATAAAATCAAACCTACATGTTCTGCCTAACAGACCACCTTCAGGGCTAGCAGAAAAAAACACCACAAAACCAAGTCAATATATAACTATAGCATGAGCTCAATACTGTTGTGATAGGATGGATTTCTTTTTTTTTATCAACTTCACACAGTGCACAACGCCAACCTTGATTGATGGGACTGATCCTCCTTAAAACCACTGCAGACTTCTTTCATTTGAGCAAACTTACAGTATTTGATTCTAAAGCTCTGTGGGTTTTTTTTTTTGTAATTCAAATGTTTATTTGTTTTTCAATATGGTACAAAATGTAACTCCAGTGGTACAAAGCAGCATACAGCATAAAACAATACAGCCATCCCAAGAAATAAAAACAAAATACAAAATAAATGCTGTCTAGCAATCCCAATATCAGAAAAGGTTCATATATTATCCAAAAGCTCTGTTTAACAATAAAACCTAAATATAGGCTCCCTTTAACAAATCACACTGAAGACGGGAGACAGACATACACATGAAGACGTTTATGGATAATTCATTTACTGCTCTGTTTTCTTCTATAGTTTCATTTTAAGACTAATACCTCCACTATAAGAAAAAGTAAATACAAATGAAAAATAAAGACTCTTGGGAACACTGGTTCAAAGCAGTGGAACTGCACTATATTTGAATTGTTACAGGTTTTTCCATTGTAGTGACAGTGGGTGGCCAGAAGAGGGCAGTAAACTCAATCTTTTGAGTCATTATGATCCATGAGTCATTAGCAAGTCCAATTACATTACATTATTTAAGATCTATAACGTTCATCTTATCATTAAAACTTAGTTTTTATTTAATATCTCTACCATTAAGCTTATCATTATTACTTACTTACATTTCTGTGTCATTTTTCAAACATACAAAAAGAGATTGGGGATGAAAATATGACGTTATTGATAAAAGTTGTTATTATTGCCTTTATTCTCATTGTTCATGCGAGAAGTGATTGATTGATTGATTGATTAAATAAATACTATTATTAGATAAAATATAAACAGCACGGAAGTACAGTAACGCACCTGGGCTAAAAGGAATTATGGGAAAAGAATAATCATATTGAAATACATTTGATTTGATCAGCTCACATTAGGTGATCAGGATGTTATTAAAAGATTGTTTATATAAAACATTTTATCAGGTAATTATAGCATATAAGTATAGAGCAAAATATAGATCTGATATTTTCTTTTCTTATAGATTTTTTTGCTTTCTGAATCTCGTCCCTGACTACCAATACATTAAATTAATAGAAAACTGAAACTAATAAAAACTAAATCAGAACAAAGCTTTTCCACAAAATTAAAACTAAACCAAACTAGCAAAAACAGCTTTAAAAATGAATAAAAACTAAACTGAAAATATGAAGTGAAAACAAAAACTAATGAGAGATACTGTGTACCGAATTGCGTGATGTTTGGACAAAATCTGTAGGAATAGGCTACTGTCAACAAATGTGTTTTGCAAAAATCGGCCTCCTGGTGGCGCTATAACAGGCCCATTTGAAAATCTTGGGGCAGGGGTTCTGCTCTGGTGTCCAGGGAGTGTGTGTGCACAGTTTCGCTGCGATCAAGCCAACGGTGCCGGAGATTAGCTGTTCACAGACGGACACAAAGACGGACGGACAGGGTGCAAATCACTGGATCATTTCTGGAGAATAGGTTATATGAAGGTGAATACACAGCATTCACACCAGCAGTGACGCTCACTAATCTCTCAGTGGAGCAGAAACCTCAGACGATCAGAGTCCAGCTGGACTGGAATGAAGGAAAGCTGTCATTCTCTGATCCTGATACTAACACACACACATCTACACCTTCACACTCACTGTCACTGACAAACTCTTTCCATTCATTTTTATTTCTGGAGATACTCTGGAGATGATACCAAGGTCAGTGTAACTGTGGAACAACATAGTTAGACATGATGATGAGACATTACTCAATTTTAGGATCTTAATGATTGGGTTATGGTCTAGGTCTCTGGGACAATCAAGTAATACATAATTCATTGCTATAAATATATCTAATGTCTATTATCAATTGTCTATCATCAATACTTTCACATTATGATATCATGTTAATGTTGGTTAGTGATGGTTATGATATGTGAATGATGGTTAGTGATGGTTATTATATCATGTTAACGATCGTTAGTGATGCACTGGGTTAAGGGTTCAACAGTTAATGACACTACTTGATTGAATTGATTATAAAAAAATAATTTATTTCAAACAAATTGATATTTGAAAATAGCAGATCTACAAGCCCACAATGCTTGCTGAGTGACGATATTGTGCGACAAAATATAAAATGTGCCTTAAATTGTTAATCTGAATAAAAGATTTGGCCAATTGTAAACGTTGATGTTTGAACATTAAAATGTATCCAAATATTCTCATCGATTATGCGGTCAATCAAAAACAAAATCAATAGAATAATCGCTAAAAAGATAAGCCGTAGTTGCAGTCCTAATCCTCAGTGTTAGTTTAACTCTGAGAGTGTACACATGTAGAGTCCATTTGGTTCCATTTGTACACTCTCAGAGCTAGAGACCCACAAGGGTCCGTTTGGACCCCTGGTGGTCCCCAGACCTGACGTTGAGAAACGGACGGTCTCTGCTGAACATTTAACTGATGTTGGTCATTCATGTTGAACACTTAAGTTGTATTCTTTCCTCTGTTACCAGTTCAAATATATGAGGTTACATTTACATTTGTTTTCACCTGTAGGCCTATATTGATTCCACTGACATTTCACGTATTGAATAACCCTTCTCACATTGTTGTTTCTTTTTGTGTGCATCACCCTTTTATTGTCTCCGCCAGGCCGAAAGGCATGGCGAGAGAGTATGTTTTGCCCCCTGTCCGTCCGTCCGTCCGTCTGTCCGTGTGTCCGTCCGTGTGTCCGTCCGTCATTCTGACTGTGTACAGCTAATCTCCGGCACCGTTGGCTTGCTCGCAGTGAAACTGTGCACACGCACTCCATGGGCCTTTTATAGCGCCACCAGGAGGCCGATTTGTGCAAAACATATTTTTTGACAGTACTCCTACAGATTTTGTCCAAAAATACCGCAAATCGGTACACAGTATCTCTATAGTCATTAAACGAAACGGGTCTTTCAGATTTTTCATATTTCATCCTGATTGGCTAAAAATGACTTCCAAAGTTTGCAGGAGTGCTCCGTTTTGAACAAAATGCCTCAAATCATGAACACAGCATGCAATTTCCTTGAAACTTTGCACGCATATTTCCACTATGCCGAGGAAGAAATGCTACTTGAAAAATTTCAAATCAGCCCCATGGTGGCGCTATAACAGGCCGATTCATGTTTTTACCTATAACTGCACCGATCTGTGTAAAACTTTGTAAGCGCACTCCCCACAGGTCAAGGACAAACCTTTGCCCTGCATTTTTCACATCTGCCTTTTATAGCGCCACCAAGAGGTCGACTTATGTAAAACAATTTTTTTCATATTACTTCTTCCGATTTTATCAAAATTTCACGCAAATCAGTACACATGATCTCTATAGTCATGTGATCAAGACGAATGTGTTAGATTTTTCATATTCCATCATGATTGGCTAAGATTGACATCTAAAGTTTGCAGTAGTGGCTTGTTTTGAACAAAATGCCGCAAATCATGAACGCAGCGTCCGATTACGGTCAAACTTTGCACTCACATTCACACTATGTTGAGGAGCAAATGTCACCCAAAACACATATGGCCTATTATAGTGCCACCAGGAGGCCACAATAACCTACCTGACCTGGCGGAGACCTGTGCTCCGAGGAGCACTTTTTCTAGTTTATCCTGGCATGGCCAGACTGATATCACTGCGTAGATATTAGTCTGGAATCACACACACGGGGCCCAAGCTGAGAAATGGTAAATATGGTCTATTTATATTTCAACTTTCTTCAAAGAGCGCACGCACATGCACACACACACACACACACACGCACGCACGCACGCACGCACGCACGCACGCACGCACGCACACACGCACACACGCACACACACACACAAGTAATGGTCAAAGAAAGTTAATATAAATTGGTGTTATTTCACTCCCCTTTATAATAGATGAAATGAACTACGATATTTGTCGAATACATTGTATAGTAACGCACCCGTAGTCCTCAACATTATTATTGTAATAATAAAAGCAGTTGTAACCAGGTAGACCTGTTACTATGGCAGCATCAGCCAGGTGCTCCTTGTTTCAAATTAAGGGTGGGATTTATTGTCACAGGAGATAAAAGGTGAATTAGTAAGTTATGGTAAAAAGTATGCCCTTAGTCCATGCTGCTGTGTTCCTTCTCCTCCTCTGTTACGTCAGCCCAATGTATGGTACTGTATGTGTTGGTTATTTATATGATTGTTGGGTTTTAGTCTAGTGTATTTTAAAAGCTTGAATACTTTATGTTCATGAAGGATCTTTATGAAGGGAAAAGAATAAACAGCCTTTTTAAAATCATTCTATGGCTTTATTTCCATGCTCATCCTTGGTTAAACGAACCTGTGCATTGCATTGTTAAAGAGGACCTTCCCTCTAGAAAAAGGTGGCGTAGACATTGTATATTTTATTACTATTATTCCCTTTTAAAAAGCCGCCCCCTGCTACACAGTGAACGTACAACTCACTTAAAAAGACAATTAGTATAGACTGACCTGACGGAATAAAAGCATCCGAAGCACTCTGATCAAGTTTAAACTCTTTATTTCAACAGGAACTCTGACACATTTTGAGTCTTCATCAGCGTATACATTTAAAGACCAGTGTACAGTATGAAAAAACAAACTAAGTGGTCATGGGTTGGCACAAAGGTCAAATGGCATAATAGTAACTGTCCACTAAAAGAACTCTAAACTGAAAGTAGAAACAATACACAGGTATAAACAAATGAAATTTCAACCTCAAACTTGAACTGGTAACAGAGGAACACAATAAGGGTGAGTATTCACTTAAAAAAAAAAGACCAACGTCAATAAGTGTTCAATAGAAACACTTCCATGGAGCCCTACAAATGATCTAACCCAGAGACTCTCAACGTTTTCCATTTCAAGGACCCCCGGGTTGATGCATTAGGGATTAGGCCACAGACCCCCATTTGATTAAAGAACACATCTCCAAAATCTGCACTGTTTAAGATCTCAGAGTTAAAGACCCATAAGGGTCCTTTTGGTGGTCCCTGTACCCGACGTTGAGAAACAGTGATCCAAACAACAAGAGAACCATCATTAATACCCATCAAGAAAGAAGCAAAAATAATGAATCATCAATGCAAAAAGATGTGGGAGCCATAATCTGTGTACAGAGATAGAAAACGACTTTATTCCAGAGTTACACTGACCTTGCCTGGTAACATCTTCAGAGGGAAAGTACGAGGGCAAACGCAATAAATGTATGGAAAGAGTTTGTCAGTGAAAGTGTGTGTGAAGGTGTGGATGTGTGTGTTAGTATCAGGATCAGAGAATGACAGCTTTCCTTCATTCCAGTCCAGCTGGACTCTGATCCTCTGAGGTTTCTGCTTCACTGAGAGATCAGTGACTGACCCTGGTGAGGACTGTGCTGTGTAGTTACCTTTCAATGACCCCATTGCCCAGAGTTGATCCCGTCTATTTCCCTTTCTATGAAAAGACTCCACTAACACACCCAGCATCCAGTTAGTATTGTCTCCAACCTCAACATCCCAGCTGTGGGTCCCTGAGTTAAAGCCCTCAGAACCCAGGACAAAGGGCCCTTGGTCAAACCTCTCTGGGTTGTCAGGGACCTTCTGTGTTTCCCAACATCTCACACTGGTCAGATCATCAGACAGGATGAGTCTTGGATGGGCAGTGTTGGGGTCCAGAATGACAGGAGTGTAGGAGACAATGTCCTTCATCTTGTTCCAGACTCTGAAGGTCAGGTTGCCCAGGTGTTTGGTCAAGTCTATCATCGCTCCTGAGACCAACTGTGGGTCCTGGAGTGTGAACTGGACTCTTTCCATTGTGGTCTTGTAGTTCTGCAGGAATGAGATGTGTTCAGCTCTCAGCTCCTCCTCTATGGCTCTGATGGTGTTTGAAAGGGTTAATATGTCTCTGTTCAGACCCTCAATCTTCTCCTTCATCATCTGACTCTTCTGCTGCTCTTCCTCCCTCAGTGCAGTGATGCTGGCCTCCTCTTCCTCTTGTAAAAACTGATGCATCTTCTTAAACTGGTCTTTAATCTGCCTCTCTGTGTGCCGGGCCTGGACCTTAATGTGTTCTGTTGTTTGGTCAAAGTCACTTTTAACTTTATTAAAGACCTCCAGTTTCTCCTGTAAAGACTCCAGTGATTTCTGGACGTCCTCCTTGTGATCCAGAGCAGCTTCATCGATGGGTCTGAAACTGTGGTTGGTGTGTTTTTCTGAATGAAGACACACAACACACACTGGCTGTTGACATTCCTGACAGAAGAGTTTGAGTTTCTCAGCATGCAGACTGCAGAGATCCTCTGACCCTGATGAAGTTCTCTGACATTTTGAAGCTCTCTGATGTCTCTCCTGTATGAAGGCCTCGCACAGGTTCTTCAGAGCCAGGTTACGGGGTGGATGATCCGTTGAATGTATTTCCTTACAAACTGGACATTCATTTATTCCCTTCTCTCTCCACCAATTCTGAAGACATTCTTTACAGAAGCTGTGGCTGCATGACAGGAGAACAGGATCTTTAAAGATGTCACGACATACAGGACATTTAAGATCATCTTCTGGAAGAGAGGACATGGAAGCTATTTTGTCTCTGAGGGCGGATTCAGACTGGGTCCGATGAGTGAAGCTACAAATCTGGGAACCCATCGACAAAAAGAAGGAAAAAACAGCACCCTCTGCAGAGCCCTGAATCTGTCTTGAGAGATTATGAAGCTTCAAACACGCTGCTCAATACAGGAAGTCAGTCAGTGGTGATAACACTCCCTGCTCTAGAATGTTCCCTGAAGTTTACTTTCACTGTGAAACCTGGTTATGGTTAAAGTCCATTCAGCTGGTTCCAGTGGTCTGGGTCAGTATTCCCTCCTGTAGCTGTGGAAAGACAGTCTGTCCTCCTCACTGGAAGTTGTGAAGACCTGTTGCAAAGTACACACACACACACACACACACACACACACACACACACACACACACACACACACACACACACACACACACACACACACACACACACACACACACACACACACACACACACACACACACACACACACACACACACACACACACACAGGATTAAGAGGATTACTTAATTTACATATACGTATGAGAAGAATATCATTGGAGTGGAAGTCAACACTGGCCCCCAAAGCATCTGTAAAGACAGTTTTTATGAAAAAGAAATAAGAGCAGAGTCTGATTTTGTAATGTTATACATTGGCAACATTTACTTTACACACAGCTTGAAATGAGTCATCTTCAATGGAAACACTTTCGTTTTTTTCCAAAATGTTTAAAGGTAATTGGTCTGTTTGTATGTACTACAATTTAAAAAAAATCCTCCCTCTCTCTCTCTCACACACACACACCAGTGCGCGTTTGTACCGTATGCCATTTTCGGTGTTAGAACATTTAGGATTAAACATGAGGTAATACAGTAAAATTCGAGATATTGTCCTGTCATTGTCCTTGATGTCCAAAAGCCTCAAGATTCTTTCCTACTTCTCCTGGATTTCAACATTACAATTATCACCGGCGTTGCCAGATTTTGCGAGAGAAATAAGCAACCAGCCAGGTCTATGAAAACAAGCCCAAAAGAAGCGACTAGGCTATGGCTATTTGAAAATGCCGGGCGGTCGGGGATCCCCACTTCCACAGAGACTGTTAAACAATACATAAGATAATACAAATAATCCTGGATGTAATCAAGTAAAGATTACATCCTTGCATAATTCACCCAAGGCCTCATGGGACACTGGAAACTCGTGGATGAGATAGAAGTCCACAATGGAAACAAGTCCCCTGGACTTTTTTTTGACATCCTTTTAGCTTTAATATTGTGGTATATTAAAATAGCATAGTTCTAGAGATACTTGATATGAACACACATAAGGACTTACAGAGCCTGGTTTGAACCACACAAAAGAACAGGCCTCGAAAACTCACCCCCCACTGAACACATGCACAGGAAGCTCTGATGGTCAATGATGAAACAGTGATCTAAACAGCACTATAGTCTTTGTACTTATACATTCATTCATACATAATATCATATACCATTATACATTAATATACCAGCACCCATATTGTAATGCACTCACATTACAATGCAACCATGCATATTGCCAATGATGGGCTATGGATGATACATTCTATTGGTGATTATGTGCAACTTAAAGACCTGATACTGAGTGGCACAAAGCAGACATTCCTAAGTAGATAAACAACAATAGCTGTCTTGTCGGAAATGCAGGACAGATGCCACACAGTTAATGATCTCTAGGATCTTGGGGGTTGCCCTTTCACACGCACAAACATACGTGCACACTGAAGTACATCCTTGCATGCGCACACACATACATAGGACACACACCGTTAGACATCTGGATCTCAACACAAACACACCTCGTGCACAAGCTTAGAAAACAGTGTGCATGTACACACACACTGAGTCTAAATATCCACTCTGAGTTCACTTCTGTCTCTTGTCCTGCTGAAGATGCCATTTGATGTTCTCTTTACTCTCCTTAAATAAAGTAAACAAAGTAGAAGTAATGCCTGGACTCTTTCATTCTTCTTAAACAAGGGCAAATAGTCCCACAGATGAATGCACTTTACCACAATATCTTACTGTATCACGTGCCGTTTTACGTTTCTGACAAATAAAGTATTCAATCAAAGTCAAGTTAAAGTACAGGTAGAACAAGAAATCTCTTAGGCATGCAGCTATGTTGTTTATCAGAGGGCATTGTGCAAGAATGCAGAAGGCATACATATACAACACATCCTTACCTGTAACTTGGCCACGGCGAATGTTTCCTCACAACAGAAGGTCACTTTGAAAAAGCGGTCTGATAATAGCTGAACTGAAATGATACTATAGTTGCATGGTGGTGTGCGAGTGTGGTCGCGTTGTGTGTCTGTGTGTGCCTGTGTTGTTGTGTCCTCCTGTGCAGTGTGTTGGTCTGACTCTGAGCAGCAGGAGGACAGAAGGCCACTGGCCAGTGTGTTCTCTTTGTCCTTGGAGAGGAGAAACACCTCCTTCCACCTCCCCACACCTCTCCCCCGGTTTACTGCAGTCATTGGTCCATTTCAGTGTGAAAGGCCAGAAGGCTCATAACAAAAGCATAATCACGCAACATGAAACCTGTAGTATGTGAATAAAACTAACGTTTTTATTTAAACAACATGAAACCTGTAGTAGGCTATGTGAATAAAAATAACGTTTTTATTTAAACAACATGAAACATGTAGTATGTGAATAAAACAAAAGTTTTTATTTAAACAACATGAAACATGTAGTATGTGAATAAAACAAAAGTTTTTATTTAAACAACATGAAACATGTAGTATGTGAATAAAACAAAAGTTTGTATTTAAACAAACGTTATGACGATACGCCGACCTTCAAATGTCTGGAACAGAAGCATAATGGCAAATCATTTTCTTACATTCCAGATTCATAAGGGCACAATTTTGCATTACTCAACTCAATTAAACATTTTTACATCACATTATTATAGTCTTTTTTAACAGCAGTAGCTTAACTGTATGGACATACAGTATATTTTGTCATACTCTGGGTAGTATTGACAAAGTACAAAGCATATGCAGACAGGGATTTGGAGCTGGGGTCACTACCGTGTGTGTGTGTGTGTGTGTGTGTGTGTGTGTGTGTGTGTGTGTGTGTGCGTGCGTGTGTGTCAGGGTTATTCTAGTTAAAGGAGAATTCCGGACAAATTAAGTGTTATCTTTCATGTCTCGTTACTCACCTAGCGACGTAAAAAGTGGCGTTCTTTTTTTCCATATATTCCCCTGTCGTCATTTTTTAAACACCCTCCGTTGTTATAATGGGAGCGCGAGGGTTAGTGAAGTTCGTCTATTATAACCGACGCAATGTTATTTTTTTCTCTACTACGATTCATTGTAGAGTCTCATGATAGTCAAACATGCGCTGAAAATTCCTGCGAGCCTGCCGTTAATGGCGAACGATTTAACACTGAATGCTTGTTTCTTTCCAGAACCTGGCAACTCGTGTTGCCAGATTCTGGTTTAAAAAATGTTTAAAAAATGACGACAGGGGAATATATGGAAAAAAAGAACGCCACTTTTTACGTCGCTAGGTGAGTAACGAGACATGAAAGATAACACTTAATTTGTCCGGAATTCTCCTTTAACTAAAAAATAACTAAAACTAAATCTGAAACGGTGTTGTGTGCTTACGAAAAACAAAAATCATAGAGAAAATGTCCTTAGTTTTAGTTTAAAAATACATTGACGATCTACAACCTCACAAGCTTTGAGCTTGTCGATCTTATACCTTTTGGAATCTCACCCCTGACAATTACCCCATATTACAATAAAAACTAAAACACTAAAACTAATTTCAAAAACTAAACTAAACTAGTAAATATCTTCATTCAGAAAACCACACCAACCACACTTTCAGACCCATCGATGAAGCTGCACTGGATCACAAGAAGGAAGTCCAGAAATCACTGAAGCCTTTACAGGAGAAACTGAAGGTCTTTAATAAAGTTAAAATAAACTGTGACCAAAAAGTAGAGCACATGAAGGCCCAGGCCCGGCACACAGAGAGGCAGGTTAAAGACCAGTTTAAGAAGCTTCATAAGTTTCTACAAGAGGAAGAGGAGGCCAGCATCACTGCACTGAGGGAGGAAGAGTGATCCTGGTTTTCATTCATCACAACATTCATTATAAAGTAAACTGAACTATTAGAAAATATGAATGCAACAAATGTGCAAGGTAAGTTAGTTAGCTGTTACACTTTGATACCAGGAGATGGTGCTAGAGTCAAAGTAATATAATGCCTAATTATTATTGTTAATTATAATACATATATATTATACATTAACCACTTCAGCCCTGTATACATTTCAGCCATTTGAAAATAGACGATCTACAAGCTCACAAACTTGTAGATCTGGTATTTCCAAAAGATTTGTATACATTTGAAAACTTAATATGGGACATTCTGCATAACGAGTACTTTCTACTTTTGGTACTTCAAGTACATTTTTATACCAATACTTTTGTACTTTTACTCAAGTAATTTTTTTATTCCAGACTTCTACTTGTAACAGAGTATTTCTACATTGCAGTAGGCCTATTGATACTTTTACTAAAGTAAACAATTCGACCCTATTGACTTTTTCCACCACTGTTTAACACTGAGGTAATCTCTCAAGAACAGATTCTGCACTGCACAAACAGCAGAGGGCGCTGTTTTTCATTTTCAGTTGGCGATGGGTTCCCAGATTGACACTGAGGTGACCTCATTGTTTTCATGCCCACTCTTCAGTCTGTGCCAGTGTGTGGGTGTGGCTGGCTGACAGCTTCTTAAGGTGGACTGTAGTCTAGTAGTGGACTGTTTGATAACTGGAATAGTGGGCACTTGAGAACTCTTTTAAAATATGTATTTATTTTTTTTGTATTTCATACAGACTATTTATTTTATGAATGGACCATGGCAAATACATAGTATTTCTTTAATGATATTTAAGGCCTAATAATATTCACCCACTCGAATTGAGTTGGCATCTAAACATTGTGGTTTGTTAAATTTAAATTTTGTTATTTTAGTGTTAAATTTAAATTGAACAAACCATGTTAAATTGGCTATTTGTTCCTAAATGTAAAAAAAAAAAACATTTACCCTTCGACTTATTGTTTATGTCTATTATGACTGGATATGCAGGTCTTGTAGCAATACTCCAGTAAAGTAAAAAATACCTCAAAATTGTACTTAAGTACAGTACTTGAGTAAATGTACTTAGTTACTTTACACTACTGCTAGTCTACCTTTAGAATGGAACTTAAGATGTGCCTTTTTGTGCCAAACACCACTTAACTTTAGCTTTACTGTATTTATGAATATATAAGTCCATCTACAGCCTGTCTGTCTGTCCAGCCTGGAAAACTCCACACAACTACATGAACAGAGACATGAGTCTACATGTAAACACAAGGTTAGTGAGAGGAGTCTGTTGTGTATTAGCTCTCTAGCTGTTAGCTATACTTAGCATCGTTGTGTCACAGAAATCGGTGACCCGTCGAATTATGTGACTCCAGGTTACAAAACGTTGAAAAAAAAAGGTGCCATGTGTTGATAATGTAACGGTTTGAAGTTAACATTTCTAACAGTTCATTTAAACGTGTTGATGGAGTTTACTGAAATCACAATAAGCCGACAACCCTCTGGAGTCACACAATTCTATAGGGGCACCAATTATTGCATACACGCGTCCCAGTGCGACTCATATTAGTTACATAACTTGGTACAGAAAGCAGACGTAGTTTCACTTCTGTAAATTTGATGTGACCTTCTAACCTCTAAATCCTGTTAACAACTCTCTGTTGCAACTTTATTTCTGCTATGCCTTTGTTCTGATGAGAGTGGAAAACCTGGGCTGTAGTCCAAGTTATTTCACTATGACTCATCAATCACACTAGAAACACTTTGAGTTAATCTTTCACTTCTAAAAGGTTGTCATGTTTATAATGCTCCTGTCTCTGAACATCTGGGCTCTGTTCCAACTTCATTTCGGCAGGTTTAGAGACTTTACTACTGTTTATGAGGCATGGAAAGTGTTTTCATCATGTTTGTTTATGTTCTGAATGTCAGCGAACATCTGGGCTGAGTTCCAAGGTATTTTGCTATGAGTCATATAGTAAACACTGGAATTAATTAATTAATATTGAACTTATAAAAGCTCATGTCCATGTACCTGTAGAGTTCATTTATCGTTTTATATTTTATGATCCATCCTGGTCATAATGCAGGAAATACCCATCTATGATTAGTTGATTTTGGTAATAGAAATAGGCCTACGAGTAAACACAGTAGAATAGACTTTATTAGCCCTAGATTGGCTGTGATATTACATACATTTCATGTATTCCAAATACACAGCCATAGATCGGTCCCATCGTGCCCGCCCGGGTAGCAGCCTGATCTTTGCGGCATTAATCTTTGCCACGCTGCGCGTGTTAAAATAATTAATTCCTGCAACTTGGTCAGATATTGTCCTCTAGTTCAGGGGTCTTCAACCTTTTCAGGCCAAGGACCCCCAAGCTGAGAGAGAGATGAAGCAGGGACCCCCTCTATATTGTATAAAATTGTGTTTCAGATTAAACTTTTTTTTTTAAACTTGGTCTGCTCTTTTTTCCCTCTACACCTATACCTGTTTGCCAAAAATAGCCAATCTAGCCGCTCACAACGCCTCGCGCTGTGAGCGGCTAGATTGGCTATTTTTGGATAATGTTATCCTCAGAAAAGGAATTCTAGGGGTCAAGTGGTTAATATAAATTAAAAAAAAATCCTATCTCACAAAGATTTGGCGGACCCCCTATAGTAGCTCTTAGGACCCCCTGTTGAAGACCCTTGCTCTAGTTTCGTATCCATTTGAAAGTTCTGGCAGAAAACGTATGTTTAGTCAAATATCTCCACTTTTCCACGAGCTGCACACGGACAACATGCTCTGTCAGTGACGGGGCCGGACCTGAAATAACTGCTGGACTGAACATGAACATATGGAAACTTCCTTTGGGAAGCACAAATGTATGGGGCACACAATCGACAGGTGTGATTAACTGATTGATTCAGTTCATCTGTCATGATTCAGCTAATCTATGTCCTACATGATGTGCGATATGTGATGTGTAATATTGGCTACCGTCCTTAATATAACGCAAACTCAGGATATACACATAAAAGCGTGATAAAATACTTGTTGCAGACAGGTCAAAGTGCGGACATGTGACTTTTGTCAGTACAATAAGCATAACGTGCATAATGTGACAGAGAATAGGAACAACCAACTGTATATGTCATCATCATAAGCTTTATTTCAGCTCGGAGTACAGTTGAGGGCAGGGCAGGCCCTCATTTTCAATGTAGCCAAGAGATACAGAACACAGTAATCAACAGGAATAGACATTCACATACAGCAACATCAAAATGCATGAATCAGAAAACAGAAAGCAAAAAAAAATAAAAAATACTCAAAGAACTAGAACAGATATACCAAAATTAAATAATTAAATAAAGCAGTCACAATCCTGAACAAAGATGTTGGAAACCATTTCCCTGAAATTACCTAAAGATGGAAGTGATCTGATTTTTAAGGACCTCTGGAGCTCATTCCAGGCAGATGGAGCACTGACAGAGAATGCTTGCCTAAAAAGGAACCTTGAGTGTCAGGAGGTCACTCGAGCGGGTTTGGTATGTAGTAGGGTTCTGATCCAACATAGAACAAATATAAGGGGGGAGCATTCCTGAGATGGCTTTAAAAAATAAATAGATACCAGTGCTTATCACGCCTCACAGATGGAGAAGATAAGCCTGCGTTCCCATAGAGTGTACAGTGATGGGTACCATACAGTAGCTGTCACCAGTGACCCAGCTTGGCAGAATGGTACACAGTGTCGAGGAGCTTTAAAGTTGATGGCGCAGCAGTTCTATAAATAATGTCTCCATAGTCTAAAAAAGAGCGAAAAGTGGCTTCAATAATTGTTTTCCTACTGGATTGCAGGAAAGCATGATTTATTTCTATAGAGAAACTCAATTGTTTGTCTCAGTTTGGTATGAACTATGTAGGGCAAGAGTATCTAAAAACAAATGGACACAACATAAAACAATATTATAAATAAATACAGTAATGATAAAAGTACTATAGGCCTATCCTAATCCTACATCCTTTAACTCATGTCATCAATGCCTACATCACATAATTATACTGTTCCATACAGGTTCCCAAATGGAACTTCCCTCCTAAGCTCATTGGAAGCTGTAGCTACAGTACTGTAATGTGTATTTTAACTGCAGTGCTGTTTTTGGCGACTGAATCTTATCTTATTGAAAACAGACATGTTGAATAAAACACTTGCTGGTAATTCAGCTACTGTATGTGAAAGCAGGATCAATATGGACGCTTATTCCAACATGACAGACTTTCATTAATAGAGAATAGTAAACCAACTGTCTGTACTTATTTTCCTCCATGCAACTATTATTTATTCCCCAAATGTTTGTACTTTTTAAGAAGTGTGTTTTAAGTGTTAATAATGTGACTGACATGTTTGTTCATAAAGTTTGAATTGGTTTATTTCACAGCACTGACCGTGTCTGGATTCTGATCTTCCTGCTGTTGAACTCAGGTAAAAATCACAAACACTTTAATACCAATTAATGTATTAATTAATATTAACATCAGAACAGTGCTCAGTTGGCCTGTCACAAGTATTACATAATTGTCTAATCACAATTATTTGAGATAATCACAATTATTTTGTCATAATCGTTTCCATGTTCAAGAAATGTTCATACATACAAAAGCAGAAATAGCTGATCTACAACGCGTTGCAAGCTTGTAGATCAGCTATTTCTGATATTTGAACTTTTTTTTGTAGTATAAAATGTATAAATGTCAGTCATTTAAATGTTTTCAGTTATTTGTCATATCTGCCCTTTGCACTTTTTTGATAACAAGGTAAACAGAAATGTATTCTTTATTCATACGTTCCAATGTTCAATGCCAAAAACACAATTATATATATATAATTTATACAGTATAAACATATAGTGTGTTTGTGTGTATAGTCTGCTGTGGTCAGTATTTCAGTTGAAAACGTGTGTGTGTGTGTGTGTGTGTGTGTGTGTGTGTGTGTGTGTGTGTGTGTGTGTGTGTGTGTGTGTGTGTGTGTGTGTGTGTGTGTGTGTGTGTGTGTGTGTGTGTGTGTGTGTGTGTGTGTGTGTGCAGTGTATTGTGAGAGGATCAGCGTGTCTCCAGGTGAAGACGTTCTGCTGTCTTGTTCCTACAACATCACATCCACCACGGCATCAAGCCTCAACGTCTTCTGGAGATACAGAGACACTCTGAACCTCTGTGACATCATTGCCGGTGAAACCGACGTGTCCAATCAGGATCCTCGCTTCAGGAACAGAACGCGTAGATTTCCTGAACTCTACTCGGAGGGGAACTTCTCATTGGTTCTGCTGAACGTCGGTCTGAACGATACAGGGCCTTACAACTGTCACATACCCAAGGTTGAGCACCGACAAACACTGCAGCTCGCTGTCACAGGTGTGTGTGTGTGTGTGATGATTAGAGCTGGTAAAAGAGCTCAGAAATGAAATTCAAATGTTAGTCTAAAAATTCCTCAACGGTTCCCTTTAACCGTTCATATATTAAAAGAAAATCTGTATAATTCTGCCCTTAAAATTACATATACATTGGCCTCGGGAACATAGACAAATTATATTTATGTATGTTGTACATATTATTGTAGTGGTTCTCCAAGTGGGGTCCAGGGACCCTCTGGGTTACTTTAGGGCATTGGTTCTCAAAGTGGGGTCCGGGGACCCCCAGGGGTCCTTGGGGGGGTACATGGGGGTCCCCAGCAAAATTGGTTAATAAAGTGTCACAATCATTTTATTCTTTGGCTATTTTTGAAAAATCGTGAAAATGTGTGCAAATCTTTGAATATATATTTTTTCTCTCTTTTATTTTTGCTTCTGGGGGGTCCCTGGAACAAAATATTTTGAGATGGGGGTCCACAGCCAAATACATGTCATTTTGGGGGTCCTTGACATGAAGAAGTTTGAGAACCACTGCTTTAGGGGGTTCCAAATGTGTGGGTTCCAAAATAGGTCTGTAACTCAAAAGCGTACAAATGGAACCAAATCAAATTGGTACCCTATGTGAAGTAGAACAAATATTTAAATGTATATTCTAACAATCAACTAAATGATAAAACTGGGTTAAATTGTGAACTAGATCACCCGTAGACCTGAGGCCGATTCTAAAAAAGCCTTCTAAGGGCGCGCTCCCACCAAGAGTTGGCTGGCCGCTGTTAAACGCAGGTTGTGCGCGGCCACAGTTTTTTGCAGCCAGCGGATTCTAAAAAACGGGAGTGTCGCGCCTGTCACTCACTTTCAGGAGCCTACGCCTGCTGCCTTGAGCACCATGTTGCTTCCTGAGTCTTGAGACGGTCTGCCTTCGACTCACCCGATTGGACAGATAGTAGGGGGTACTAAGCACAAAAAATGGCCAAATCATTACGCGGCGGATAAAAGCATGAAATTTGATACAGATGTCCCTTGGGTCATCCTAAAACATCCTAGAAGGGGTGCCCAAAAAAATCTCAAACAGGAAGTGAGTTATGGACAAAATTCAAAATGGCCACCTAAACTGTTGACCGTTGACTCAAAAGACACCAAAAGAATCTCCAAAAAGCATAAAATTTGGCACATATGTCCCTTGGGTCATAAGATAAAAGATAATTCCTTTTAACAGGTCGTTCATGAAAGTCCTTGCGGTCTTGTTTCCAATGAGAACCTGTGAGCAATTGGGGTTAAGAGTCTTGCTCAGGGACAAATTTCATATCATCGGCGCATATGCTGGGATAGCCTGGAATCGAACCTGGGGCAACCAGGGCCAGCTCTGGTTCCCTAGGCGGGCTCACTAACCACTCAGCTATGGCCGCCCCAAGACATCCTATGTCTATAAATAAGATGTCATCCTAAGACATCCTAGAAGGGGTGCCCAAAGGAATCTGAAACAGGAAGTGAGTTATGGACTAAATTGAAAATGGCCGCCTAGCTTGTCGATTGACTCAAAAGACAACTAAAGAATCTCATAAAAGCATACAATTTGGCACACATGTCCTTTTGGTCATCCTAAGACATCCTAGAAGGGGTGCCCAAAAAAATCTTAAGCAGGAACTGAGTTATTGACAAAATTGAAAATGGCCGCCTACAGTGTTATCCATTGACTCAAAAGACAACTAAAGAATCTCATAAAAGCATACAATTTGGCATACATGTCCCTTGGGTCATCCCAAGACATCCCAGAAGGGGTGCCCGGAAAAATCTTAAACAGGAAGTGAGTCATTGACAAAATTGAAAATGACCGTCTACAGTGTTGTCGATTGACTCAAAAGACAACTAAAGAATCTCATAAAAGATACAATTTGGCATACATGTCCCTTGGGTCATCCTAAGACATCCTAGAAGGGGTGCCTGAAATTATCTGAAACAGGAAGTGAGTTATTGACTAAATTGAAAATGGCCGTGTACAGTGTTGACAGACGATGCAAAAGACACTCATAAAAAATAATCTCATATAAAAGCATGAAATTTGGTACAAATGTCCCTTGGGTGATCTGAATGCATCCTAAGGGGTGCCAAAAAAAGTTTTAATAGTCTCTCAATGGAAAACACTCCTCCCACACGGGCTGCACTGCTACAATATTCAAATCGAGCAGCCAATCTGGCATTTGGTCCAGAAGCCTGAAAGCTATGCAATCTCTACCATCTCCTGACAAATATGGATGGATTAAAGTCGCTGATTCGTGGACACCTTTATGGACACTCTTGCCAGAGGCTGCTTAAGTTTGTAGAGAACTCAAGTGTGGCTGCAAAGCTGAGCCCTTCTGTTCGAGAAAGTGTAGATGCCGGGATGCTGGGTTACCTTGCAGAGCATTATGCCAATGTGCTGGTAATTGCGAAATGGCACACATGAATACATGTACTAGTTACTAAACACTAATCACAAAAAAACAGTAATGATCAAGAAGAAAATACATGAGAAGATAGAGTGTAAAACAAGCAAGAAGATGTAGAGTGCAAAATAAATAAGATGCAGAGAGTAAAATAAGAATATGCAGAGTAAGATAAGATGCAGAGTAAAATAAATAAGAATATGCAGAGAGTTAGATAAATAAAGAAGATTCAAAGAGTACAATAAAAAAAATAATGCAGAAAGTAAAATGAATAAGTGATGTAGAAATGAAAACAGAAGGTAGACTACAAAATACGGCAGGTTATGCACTGCATAACCTGTCGTATTGAGTCTGCATAATATGCAGACTGCCATGGTCAACTGTCAACTTTAAACAGCCATTTAGAATTTCTTCAACATGGTCCCTTCCTAAAAAGTTTAATAAACAAGCAAATAAATAACCTCTTCTAGGATATATTAAGAAGCACTCAATGTACGTACCAAATTATACACTTTTATGACGTCCCTTTATGTTTTCTTTTGTGTCAACTGCTTTAGGCGGTCACTTCCTGTTTAAAACCTTTTTGGGCACCCCTTGTAGGATGCGTTCAGATCACCCAAGGGACATTTGTACCACATTTCATGCTTTTATGAGATTCTTTAGGTATCTTGCATCATCTTTCAACACTGTAGGCGGCCATTTTCAATTTAGTCAATAACTCACTTCCTGTTTCAAATTATTTTGGGCACCCCTTCTAGGATGTGTTAGGATGACCCAAGGGACATATGTGCCAAATTGTATGCTTTTTGGAGATTCTATAGGCTTTTTGAGTCAATCGCCAGCACTGTAGGCGGCCATTTTCAATTTAGTCAATAACTCACTTCCTGTTGAAGACTTTTTTGGGCACCCCTTCTAGGATGTCTTAGGATGACCCAAGGGACATGTGTGACACATTTTATACTTTTTGGAGATTCTTTAGTTGTCTTTTGAGTCAATCGACAACACTAGGCGGCCATTTTCAATTTGGTCAATAACTCACTTCCTGTTTCAGAATTTTTTGGGCACCCCTTCTAGGATGTCTTAGGATGACCCAAGGGACATGTGTGCCACATTTTATGCTTTTTGGAGATTCTTTTGGTGTCTTTTGAGTCAACGGTCAACAGTTTAGGTGGCCATTTTGGATTTTGTCCATAACTCACTTCCTGTTTAAGATTTTTTTGGGCACCCCTTCTAGGATGTTTTAGGATGACCCAAGGGACATCTGTATCAAATTTCATGCTTTTATCCGCCGCGTAACGATTTTTCACTTAGTACCCCCTACTAAGAGGGAGAAAATCAGCGCCTGCCTCCAGCAGTTTTCTGCTTAGTCGCGGAGAGCAGATAAACGCAAGGTCTGCGCGACTAGCGGAAAAATCTGCTCTTGCGTGAATCAACGCATTTGCATTGACAATGCATTGGCAGATTCTGCAAACAGCGGCCAGCCAACTCTTGGTGGGAGCGCGCCCTAAATCTTTTTTTAAGGCTTTTTAGAAGGTTTTTTAAAGTTTTCTGAAAAACTTCAAATATTCAAAATGTTCAAAGAAAATTATGTTGCTGTATACTGTACTTAGCAACAGGAACCCCAAAAGGGGTTCCCGTCCTGAAAGGTATAGTTACAAAAAGGGGTTCCCACCCAAAATGGGTTAAGTGGTTGAACCAGGTGTTTGTGTTTCAACATGTTAACATAACTAATAACAGTCATTTTTTAATCATTAATACAAACCCCTGTTGTTTTCCAGTCAAACCCACAGAGGATCCATCCACTGCTGGACCAGGAGGAGAAACGGCTCCACCTAGAGGCCACAGTGTGTCTGTAAGAGAACACACACACAGCCTCATCATGCTGTGTGTGACCTTTGCTCTGAGGAACTAAACCATTCCTCAACCAGTGGTGGGAAAAGTACTCAAATGTTTTACTTAAGTAAAAGTATCATGTAGAAGTACTCTGTTACAAGTAAAAGTCCGGAATTCAATATTAGTTATTAAAAGTATCGGTATGAAAATGTATTTAACAAAATGTACTTCACTGCCATTCACTAAATAGCCCAAAAAGCCCAGACTGACAGATCTTTTTTTTTTTTTCTTACCTTTTCAAGTAGTCACAGAATTATTATCTCCAGTATGATCGATCCCCTGATGGTTGCTAATCACGGAAGGTTTCACTGTGCTTCCGCGAAAAAAAAAGAAAAAGGTAATCGTGACGCTTGTCATACGCCGTTGAAAATAGCATGTCTCGCCAAAAAATACATAGTAAAACACTTGAGAGCTGAGATACAGAATATTTCCCAAATACTTTAACCAGGAAGTGAACGGAGCAGTAAATCTTTGGATCGCGTTATCTCCTGGTTCTGTGTGCGAAAAAAAAGAAAAAAAGGAAAGGCAATAGACGCCATTTGCAGTGAATGAGTTAAAGTACCAAAAGTAAAAGTACTAAAATGTTTGAAAATAGCCGATCTACAAGCTCACAACGTGAGCTTGTAGATCGGCTATTTTCAAATAGCCTAGGTATAAAAAAGGTCTGAAGTGGTTAATGTATGTTTTTAAAATGCAATAATTTATATCTGCAAAATAACTTGTAACTAAAGTTTTCAAATAATTGTAGTGGAGTAAAAGTACAATATTTGCCTCTGAGATTTTGTGGAGTAGAAGTAAAAGTATTGAAAATTGGAAATACTCCGGTAAAGTAAAAGTACCTCAAAATTGGACTTGAGAACGGTACTTGAGTAAATGTACTTAGTTACTTTACACCACTGGTGCCAGGTTCCAGCGTCTCTAGATACAGCATATTATTATTACCAAGCGCACACACCAGCAGAGCAGACATGTATAGTATTTTATGTTTACATCGTATTTTATAACATGCGTTACATATTCACACACACCTCATTTGGAGCAGTCCCAAAATAAAACACATTATAGCCAGGGTGGAAGTGGGCTAGGCTGTTTTATGCCCCGCAGTATAAACTGGACTATTCTATACGTTGTTTTATACCCTTGGGGGTACAAAACAACCAACACGTCTTATTTGTTTTTATTTTATTTTTTAAACAAGGTTCCATTTTGTCTACAAGAAATGAAGAATAGGTTTCCCTTAAGCTTAAATACATTTAGAAAAATGTGGGGGGACTAAGACACTTGAATAGTCTTGAAATGTAAAAGGCATTTTGCACTTGAGATACAGTGTGACATCATACAGTACAATATGAAACTGTATTTTTTTGTAAAGGTCATGTAACAGCAACTGGATGTGGGGGGGGGGGGGTTGTACATGATAATGACATGATGGTGGAGGATGTGAGACAGGTAGGGGGTCAGACAGGTAGGGGGGCAGACAGGTAGGGGGGCAGACAGGTACGGGGTCAGACAAGTTGTAGAGCTTATTATAGGTGGCATTTTAAAGTCTATATTGGGTTCTGCTGAGCAGGTTCCAGCCTACATATAGATTCTATAGCTTTATACATATTGAGTTTATTGAGGACTTAGAGGTGTTGCCACATAAAGGATGCTGTTGTAGTTATTTGCTTTCATTTAAATGTAATGTGGTCGCTTTGGTCAGGCCACACTACTGCTGTGTCAGTAGTTATCTGCTTTTATTTATGTTTATTTTCATGTATTTATATTGTCCTTTGTTTCAAATGTCTCTTTTTGATCATTCTTTTCTGTCAATTGCTTTGAATTACACATGATGTATATGGTTGACAGTTGAGCGTACTGTAGATGTAATAAATGTGTAAGAGTGTTTCCGTTGTTTTATATTGTTATATTAAACCCTAACCCTCCAATAATAAAGAGATGAAACTGATCATGCCGGCCATACACTTTCTAGATCAGCAGGAGTCACAAAATACATTATTTTAGAGAGCATTCTTTCCTAGCCGATTAATACTGGACTAGACAACCTTATTTACTTGTGTGTTAAGACTAAGATGACTGTCCGAAATCACTCCTAAATGTCAGGCTGTGTGCTGTACAGTAGCAGCTAAGTCACCATAGTCTGTGGTCTGTGGCCTAGTAGAAGCACGAGTGAGAATAGAAATGCGGCAGAGAATAGAGCCTTGTCGCACACCGTACTCCATCTGTTCTGACATGGAATCTGAATGATCTAAACTTACTGAAACTGTCTGATAAACCAGAGATAAACCACTTAAGAGCAGAGGCTGATGTGCCTGTATAACGTTTAAGGCGGTCCCTTTCTTCCTCTTAAGGTCCTTACACACCGGGGCGAATTCTTCATGCGAATAAATACGTTTTTTTTTTAAACCTTATAAAGTCAATGCAAGCGTCCACATCAGTTTCGCGAAGCGAAAAAGCGTCTTTTAATTATTCGGAACGAGTCCGAATTTTGCGTATATTCGCATATTCGCCGGTGTGTAAGGACCTTTAGTCTTAGCTTATTGTTTTTAGCCTTTTAACGTTTTTATTTTTTCTCCTAATAAAATTGTTTTTAAGCTGTTTTGTAAAATGACTTTGGGTACTAAGGAAAGCGCTATATATAAGTCTGATGTATTATTATTATTATGATAATTTTGTATCAAAGAGCATTTAGACTTCATTATAACTGCAACGTATGTCAACACGTTCTTATTCAGATGTCACTGTGAACAAGAAGTAGGTTAAACTTCCTGTTTATCAACTAGAGAGAAGTTTGAGGTTTCATCATGTTTATCATGATCAGTGTGATACTGACACAAAACCACTTAAACAGGAAGTTACACAGAAAAATTATGTGTAAGTAATTACTGTTTAGAAGCTGATGTCACCTTCCTACGAACAAGCTCATTGGAGGCTGGGTTGTCGTCAAACTAATTTTAAAGAGGAAGATGATGACAGACAGACAGACAGACAGACAGAAGAACAACATGGATAAAGGCTTACAGATTGTGTTGTATTTATTTGTTTTCATGACATGTGTCCTCTCTCTGGAATGGACCAACGTCCCTGTACAACTGGGACAACATGCTTTGCTCAACTGCTCTCTGGATAAAAACGATGTTTTCTGGAACATGCAGCAGCTGGGAGAAGCTCCTGTTCTCATCCTGAGAACATTCAGGAAAACATTGGAGGATGTTCAGTATTTCAATAAGACTTTGAAAGACAGGTTCTCTGTGAAGCTAGGGAACCGTCTGTTCCTTCACAACGTGACTTTGGAAGACTTCAGATTCTACTACTGCACTGCTGAACAAACAGACACCTCCTCTTTGAATGAAATCTTCCATCTAGTCTCTGGTAAGCATGATAAACTTCCTGACTTTTTGAAACATTTGAATTTGAAAATGTTTTATCTCAAGTTATTAACTAGTACTTATAAAAAACTCAGCTCAATCCATAAATTATCACAAAGGTTTTAAAAAGTGCTCCACTAATAAGCATAAAGAAAGATGATAGTTATTTTTTCAGTTCAAAATAATAAAAGTCTGCACAACAGCATTGCTCCTATGTGTTTAGTTTACTTTAAAACACAGACAAAATTACACGGTACAACATTTCAACCACAGTTGGCCATTTAGGAGCAATGCTGTTGTGCTGACTTTTATTCTTTTGAACTGTCGCTGTGTCCAGCACCAGCAACGAACTGGATATGCACAACCCACTGTTTTGATCTAGTTATTTTCCAGTGACACATACATTATTTTATTGGTATGATATTAACTAAGGGTGTTACATTTTCAGCTGGAGAGGTGCCAAACAAAGAGTTTCAGCAGGACGTTTGCTCATGGACAAGAGTTTCTGTCACAGCGGTATCTCTGTGTGTCAACTTCATCCTGACCTCTGTGATAACAGGTCTGTAGGTCAAAGGTCATGACCTCTGTGATAGCACGTCTGTAGGTCTTATCTCCATATTTTAACTTTTTTTTACTACAGCATCACACAAAAGCATCAAAAGTAGCACTTTTCTACTTTCACTGCTTTCGACACTTTTGAATTTGAATCCTGAAAAGTAAAAGTTTTGGAGATAATGAGGTTTCCACCCGACAATTTACTGTAATCAACAATGAATAAAATGACTACTTCAACTGTGTGTGTGTGTGTGTGTGTGTGTGTGTGTGTGTGTGTGTGTGTGTGTGTGTGTGTGTGTGTGTGTGTGTGTGTGTGTGTGTGTGTGTGTGTGGAAATATTTCTCCATCATGATCATCTGACACCTCAGTGGAGATAAACCACCAAGACATATAATATCTAATATGTCAATCATTTATACACTGACATCACACTGACTTGACATGAGTTCATACAATACATATAAAGGTTTTAATGTTAAGCTACAGTCAGATGTATCTCAATGACATAGATAATGAACTTTGTGTTTGATGTAATTATTAATAATAATAATGAATGTGTATGTTTTGTGTTTGAAGGTTTTTATTTATCAACTCGATGTCGCAGCAGACACAGTGACCCCGACCGTGACCTTTCACCCATCATCCCTGACTCGCCTGGAAACCCCGCCCCCGCTGAGGTCAGTGGAAACTTTTATGTCACTGACCTTTATGATGTAAGGAAGGGAGAAGAGTCTGGGACGTGTGGAGCGTTGTCCAGGGTGTTTTAAGGAAGGGAGAAGAGTCTGGGATGTGTGGAGCGTTGTCCAGGGTGTTTTAGGGAAGGGAGAAGAGTCTGGGACGTGTGGAGCGTTGTCCAGGGTGTTTTAAGGAAGGGAGAAGAGTCTGGGACGTGTGGAGCGTTGTCCAGGGTGTTTTAGAGAAGGGAGAAGAGTCTAGGACGTGTGGAGCGTTGTCCAGGGTGTTTTAGGGAAGCTAGGAGAGTCTGGGACGTGTGGAGTGTTGTCCAGGGTGTTTTAGGGAAGGTAGGAGAGTCTGGCACGTGTGGAGCGTTGTCCAGGATGTTTTAGAGAAGGGAGAAGACTCTGGGACGTGTGGAGCGTTGTCCAGGATGTTTTAGAGAAGGGAGAAGAGTCTAGGACGTGTGGAGCGTTGTCCAGGGTGTTTTAGGGAAGGGAGAAGAGTCTGGGAAGTGTGGAGCGTTGTCCAGGGTGTTTTAAGGAAGGGAGAAGAGTCTGGGACGTGTGGAGCGTTGTCCAGGGTGTTTTAGAGAAGGGAGAAGAGTCTGGGACGTGTAGAGCGTTGTCCAGGGTGTTTTAGAGAAGGGAGAAGAGTCTGGGACGTGTGGAGCGTTGTCCAGGGTGTTTTAGAGAAGGGAGAAGAGTCTGGGACGTGTGGAGCGTTGTCCAGGGTGTTTTAGAGAAGGTAGAAGAGTCTAGGACGTGTGGAGCGTTGTCCAGGGTGTTTTAGGGAAGGGAGAAGAGTCTGGGACGTGTAGAGCGTTGTCCAGGGTGTTTTAGGGTGTTTTTAATTGAATGTGTTTTTCTGTCGTGTGTTTCAGTATGAGGAGATCCAGAGCAGCACTGTGCAGTTCCAGACGTCACATCATGGAGGCGCCGTTGAGTCCCAGCTCCCTCCTGGTGCTTCAGGTTTAGGTTCAGAATGTATTTACTACAAAGCCCAGATGCCTGTTCCAACACCTGTACTGTAACCTTACATTAAACATACTGGACCTGTTCCAACACATGTACTGTAACCTTACATTAAACACACTGGGCCTGTTCCAACACCTGTACTGTAACCTTACATTAAACACACTGGACCTGTTCCAACACCTGTACTGTAACCTTACATTAAACACACTGGACCCGTTCCAACACATGTACTGTAACCTTACATTAAACATACTGGACCTGTTCCAACACCTGTACTGTTACATTATATTAAACACACTGGACCTGTTCCAACACATACTGTAACCTTACATTAAACACACTGGACCTGTTCCAACACATGTACTGTAACCTTAGGCTACTACAGCTTTTCTCAAAGTGGGTGTTGTGACACTAGTCCAGGGGTGCCGCAGAATACTTGGACAACATTTTGAATGTATCAATATCTCTACATTTTAACCACTTAAGACCCTCTAGTCTAGACTGAGTAAAATGGACCTGAGTTGCTCTGTACTTGGTACATTATTTTAATAAAAATCTACACCAAACCTCTTCGCCAAAAATAGCAGGTGGACCAATAATATGCCAGTGGACCGGGGACCTGGTGCAAGTTGTATTTGTATATGGTTGTATTTGTATAAACTATACTATGTTCAAATGTTTATATACGTACATTTCAGTAAATGTCTACTAGTTTATGTACTGTTCCACTGCTGTCACAACTTGATAAATAAAGTAATTTGATCTCATTTAAGACAGGAAACATGGGGTTTAAACTGAAAACTCTGCAGGTGTAAATGTGGTAAAAAAGCTGATTTAATATTACGCCAGGAAGTCATTCATGCTGTAGTTTAAATTTAAATTTAAATTCTAACATGGCGTTCATGTTAATTTTCAACATCATTCCAGAAGGACTGAATGTAAAAAAAAACACTTTCCTCCAAAAACCTGCTGTTAGTTGTCTGGTTGTTAGAATGTGAATATAACAGTGGTTCTCAAAGTGAGGTCCGGGGACCCCCAGGGTTCCTTGAGGGAGTTACAGGGGGTCCCGAGATAAATGATGGATAGTAAAAGGAACCAAATTGACCTGGTCTGTAACTCTGAGAGTGTACAAATGGAACCAAATGGACCCGTAACGGTACCGCAAATGAACAACTGAATTTCCCCCACAGGTGGGTTTGTAGATCTGCTTCTATGCCCAGGATAAGTGCTCACAGGTGGGTTTGTAGATCTCCTTCTATGCCCAGGATAAGTGCTCATAGGCGCGGATAGGAGCAGTGAGGAGAGTTGGTCTCTGTATGTATTGTATGTTTTATTGATTAATTGAGTACAATGAACCACAATGGAAACCAGCCCCCTGGGACGTTTTGTGTTATCCTTTTAGCATGACCTTTGACTGTTATACCTGTACTGTTAATAATCAAGTTAATAAAGTATTCAATCGATCAAACACTTGGACATTGTAACTATGTTGCAGTTGCACCATATAATCATAATCATAATAAAATAGCATACAGTATTAGGTTGAGACACGACAGAAAACGAACTAGGAGATCTTATATAAAGATTTAAGAAAATAATCATTAAACCATTATTAAACATTATTAAAATAATACCACACCAATTTCACCAAAGAAACAAAAATACGGAAATGTATTGGTTGGCAGCGAGGTTTGACTGATGTATGCCCCCACATTAACCTTTCATAAATATGAAATAAATGGTTAAATTAACATCAACCAAAACATTAATTAATACATAACTGTATGGCGGGCTATTCAATTGGCGGGGAAAAAAATTTACAATTCTTCTCAAATGTATTTTTGCTTATTACACCAAAATGGTTGGAACAACCTCAGATGTTCGCCATCTTAACACAGACATCATCATAATCTATATCTGACATGTTCAGCAAAACGCTGGTAAAAAAAAGCATGTTATGCATCCTCCGGGAAGATAGGTGGCAGTATGCACTCAAAAGACGCAAGAAGAAGAAGAAGAAGAAAAACAACCAAGGAAGCAGCCGGAAGCAGCTCTCCTGAAAGTAAAAAAGAAAGCGTAAAAGAAGAACAACTTTCCTCCATTTCAACTAAATGAGGTTTGTTTGTTTGTTTGTCTGAAGTTTGTCTGCGTAAAAGAGAATATTGTATTGTTTGTTATGGACATTTGATTTAGTCATTTCTTTACAGTTTGAACGTAGTTGTTTTTTTGACATGAACTCCTTGGACTCTAGCCCCTACGGAACCTCTCCCTCCGCTGTATAGCTCCGAGATGAGGTTCCTCGTTTCCCTCTGCCGTTTGAGCAGGACATTGTCGCACATTTTCCACTTTACATGTTTCTTACCCCTTTCTGCACATCGTATCCAAAAAGTAAAGCTTTTACGCCATTCTCTCAGATGTTTTAAGTTCTAGCGCACCATAAAACTATCCAACGAGTTGAAGAAAGTATTTAATTTGCCTCTGTCCTCAGCCGGGTTCCATAATATTTTGCATTAGAAGATGCAATTCAACATTTGACCAGTAGGGGAATCAGTGATGTTATCTTTACGGGCGCAACTCTTGCGCAATGTCTTAAAAACATGTAACTGGATGAGGACCGAGGCAAATTAAATACTTTCTTCAACTCGTTGGATAGCTTTTATGGTGCGGTAGAACTTAAAACATCTGAGAGACTGGCGGAAAAGCTATACTTTTTGGATACGATGTGCAGAAAGGGGTAAGAAACATGTAAAGTGGAAAATGTGCGACAATGTCCTGCTCAAACGGCAGAGGGAAACGAGGAACCTCATCTCGGAGCTATACAGCGGAGGGAGAGGTTCCGTCGGAGCTACTTGGACTCATTCCCTATTCAGTTGTATGCAGCCATGCTGGTATATGTGTTTGTTTGAAGTGTAATTTCTATTATCATTACATCTGTTTGTTTGTTCACTATATATAGGTTTACTTCTTTAGCCTTGGATTAAGACTACCATACAGGTATTTTATCGAGTCTGATTTTTACTTTCGTATCTATGATAGTCTTGGTCTCAACCCCCCTAATAGTCACTGGACATCCGCGCGGAAAGCCGGTACTTCTCCTCACATGTTCAAAACAATCATATTAAGTATCTAACCTATAGCCACGGATGTTAACTAGACATTCGAAACACGTGTTCACTGTGTTGGTCTGTATTTTGCAATAGATCTGTTTTATTCCCGTGTTTTTTCGGATTCTGACAGTGGTGACGGGGCGCATCAGGTGAAGGTCGGTATTACACTCAATGTAAACAGGATGTAAACGATGGGGGGGAATGGCGTTCAGGCACAGACGGGATTAAAACGCATATCTATTGAAAAATAAGGATTAATACAGTGAACAAATACTCCGAATGCTGAGTTAACATCCGGGGCTACAGGATAAGCAACTTATATTTTGCATTTGTACAAAGACCAACACTATCATAGTAAAATACATCTGATAGTCTTGATCCAAGGTTAGGTTTACCGTTTTTTTCTGTTAGGTTTTAGGTTTATGCTGTTTGTTTGTTTAATGTTGTATTTAAGCTAAAATAATTTATGTAAATGAGTCACAGTGAAGCTATCACAATGTAAACACAATGTTTGTCTGTCAGTAGAAAAATCCACTTTTGTCATGTTGTTATGACAGACTTTCTGACAGTAATGTATGTGAATCTGCAGCATTGCATTTTTATACAGTGTTCTTGTTTTGTTGTTTTACACAATGGTGGAATAACTAAGTAACTGAATTTACTCAGTGCTGTATTCAAGTAAAATGTTGAGGTACCTTAAGATTATTTACATTCCATCTACTTTGCTACATCTCAGAATATTTGCTTATAATTTACTTATTATTTATTACTTACCTTGCAGATGTATTTATTTATAGTTATTACAAAACTAACATTAACCAATTAAGCCCTATTTTAAAAGTAGGATATTCTAAAATAGTCGACCTATAAGCTCACAATGTGTCACATCAAGTTGTGAGCTGATAGATCTGCTATTTTGTGAAATGGGACGTTCTGCATAATGAGTACTGCAAGTATGTTTTGCTGACAATATTGTACTTTTACTCAAGTAACCGTTTTAAAGTAGGATGTTTTACTTGTAAATGTATTTCTACATTGTGATATTGCTACTTAGTACTTTAACTTCACTAACAAAAAAAGAAAGTTCTTCCACCACTGTCTGAACCTATGTACCTGTGTGTGCTCATTATAAACGGCATGTGAGCAGAATTCCAACGAATGTTTTGGAGAACGCTCGTTTCGTTTTGCATAACTCAATGTCCTATTTATGTGCAATTTAGAAACGGGTAATAAAAAAACGGATTTGAAGTTTTTTTTAAAAATTACACATACGTTATAGACAGTCTTTTTTCACTTACAACAAAGTAGCATCTAGGTTTAAGTGGTTAATGAATACTTATCTAAAAAAAAAAAGAAACGTTATCAATTACTCACCCCATGAAGCAGGGCCGGCCGCTGCCATAAGCAATATAAGCGGTCGCTTAGGGCCACAACCACTAGGGGGCCACAAAAAAATATATATATATATTTTGTATTTTTTACTTTCATATTGTAATTATGTCATGTATCTCCTATCCAACAACTAGCGTTAATATTTTAGTATGCAATAAAAAATGACATAATGATTTTATAATGGGGGTGTTTGGGGGGGGGGGGGGGCACCCCAAAAGAATATTGCTTAGGGCCACGAAAGTCGTAGGACCAGCCCTGCCATGAAGTCTTGAATTCATGGAGATTTTTGTTTGTCACATGAGACAATAATCCAATATTTGACTAATGAAGTTAATAGGAGACCAATCTTAACAAGAGAAAAAACATATATTTTTTTCTAACCTGAATCATTAGTAGGCTCATCAGTAATCCCTGTGATAGTTGTTTTGGAGTTTATATTCTTTTATAGTATAAATTAAAAAAAACGCAGCAGTGTCCTCAATTATTGAATTATTGGGTCAGGAATGCGACAAAAAAATCAAAGTATTCGAGTTCAGAGAAGAACTGAGTTATTTTCTTTTTTCTGTGTTTGATTTAGAATCCTGTTCAACACAGCTGAACCTTACCTGACCCCCTGAGACTAGGGTTGGATCTGGAACCGGACCAACATTGAGGAACCAGAGTCAGTTCCATGACCATCACATTAGGGAGCGTTTCACACCTACACCCAACCCTATCTGAGACGACCCAGTAAACACAGAGGTTGGTATTTACTTTCCTCACAAATGCACCAGATGTACAAGCTGACAAAACGTTACGATGAAAATGAAATATTGTCAGCTTTTTTTTAAAGGGTGACACCATCTGTGTCCATTCCTGATATCAATATGTACAGTAAACATTTTGAGGGGGGAGGGGTTAGGTTATGACTTTTACAGCGGCCAGTTTGGATGCTTAAGCATGCTTAAGTCGAGGGACACTTTTCCCCTTGGTGATCAACAAAACTAATGCATATCAGATAGCGGCTTTCTAGTGTCCTCATTCACTTCATATCAAACTACTTTATTTTTTCTTTTCACCTCAGCAATGGTGTAGAACACTATACAGTATAGAATGTCTACAGGCAACGTGGAGCCAAGCTTTTCAGTTATTGTACTGACAGTATGTTCAGATTTCAGTACTCTAGGTTTTTGCATGGTTTAAATAGGCTCTCCCCCTCCCTCCCCCTCTATTGTTCCCTGTCTATACTAATTATATAGGAAATAAACTTGACTGTGATCTCATTAAAGTGTGTGTGTGAGATTAATGGTGAATTTGTGTGCGTGTACTTTGCAACAGGTCTGTGGTGGTGTGTCGAAGCTCCGCTCCCTGCCAGACTCATCTGAGACGATAAGATTGACCTTCAGATCAAACACAACTTCCAGTGAGGAGAACAGACTGTCTTTCCACAGCTACAGGAGGGAATACTGACCCAGACCACTGGAACCTGCCCTCTGTCAGCTGAAGTATTGAGCAGAGTGTTTGTAGCTTCACTCTGAGACAAAATGGCTTCCAACTCGTCTCTTCCAGAAGAGGATCTTTCCTGTCCTGTCTGTCGTGACATCTTTAAAGATCCTGTTGTCCTGTCATGCAGCCACAGCTTCTGTAAAGAATGTCTTCAGAATTGGTGGAGACAGAAGAGAATAAATCAATGTCCAGTTTGTAAGGAAATACATTCAACGGATCATCCACCCCGTAACCTGGCTCTGAAGAACCTGTGTGAGGCCTTCATACAGGAGAGACATCAGAGAGCTTCAAAACGTCAGAGAACTTCATCAGGGTCAGAGGATATCTGCAGTCTACATGCTGAGAAACTCAAACTCTTCTGTCAGGAATGTCAACAGCCAGTGTGTGTTGTGTGTCTTCATTCAGAAAAACACACCAACCACAGTTTCCGACCCATCGATGAAGCTGCTCTGGATCACAAGAAGGAAGTCCAGAAATCACTGAAGCCTTTACAGGAGAAACTGAAGGTCTTTATTAAAGTTAAAGCAACCTGTGACCTAACAGCAGAACACATTAAGGCTCAGACCCGGCACACAGAGAGGCAGATTAAAGACCAGTTTAAGAAGATTCATCAGTTTCTACAAGAGGAAGAGGAGGCCAGCATCACTGCACTGAGGGAGGAAGAGCAGCAGAAGAGTCAGATGATGAAGGAGAAGATTGAGGGTCTGAACAGAGACATATTAACCCTTTCAAACACCATCAGAGCCATAGAGCAGGAGCTGAGAGCTGAACACATCTCATTCCTGCAGAACTACAAGACCACAATGGAGAGAGTCCAGTTCAAACTGCAGGACCCACAGCTGGTCTCAGGACCACTGATAGACGTGACCAAACACCTGAGCAACCTGACCTTCAGAGTCTGGGACAAGATGAAGGACATTGTCTCCTACACTCCTATCATTCTGGACCCCAACACTGCCCATCCAGTCCTCATCCTGTCTGATGATCTGACCAGTGTGAGATGTGGAGGAAGACGGCAGCTTCCTGACAACCCAGAGAGGTTTGACTGTGTGCCCTTTGTCCTGAGTTCTGAGGGCTTTAACTCAGGGACCCACAGCTGGGATGTTGAGGTTGGAGACAATCCATCGTGGATGCTGGGTGTGTTAGCAGATTCTTTTCAGAGAAAGGGAAAATATCTGGGTCAAATAATGTGGTATATAATGTTAAGGGAAGGTGAATACACAGCAAGCAATATGTTGTCATTTACCCTTCTCTCATTGAAGCAGAAACCTCAGAGGATCAGAGTCCAGCTGGACTGGAATGAAGGAAAGCTGTCATTCTCTGATGCTGATACTAACACACACATACACACCTTCACACACACTTTCACTGACACACTCTATCCACACTTTTTATCTGATTCTCTCCCTCTGAAGATTTTACCAAGGAAGGTCAGTGTAACTCTGGAACAACATAGTTAGACATGATGATGATGAGACATGACTTAATTTTGAGAATCTAAATGATTGTCTTGTGGTCTAATAATAATGGCAGATTATTATATGCTCATAATGGCATGAGAATGTTAATGATGGTTAGTGATGATGATTACATTTGGAGAATGAGGGGAGTGTTGCACTGGGTTAGGGGTGTAACGGTTAAACGAATCGATTTAATTGATTATAAAAGATCACTTATTTTAATAAAATAATTGACTTTCAAAAATAGCAGATATACCAACTCACAATTATATATGACACAAGAACCTCTAGATCGGCTATACATGTGACACTGTTTTGGGACAAAATACAGCTTAACAGATATACCAACTCACATGACACAAGAACTATTAATCAGACCTTTTCTCTCATATATAAAAAAATTATCCTTGTGTTTATTCATTGATATACTGTATACAAATTACTATTAAAAAAATATATCGCTAAGAAGATAAGTGCTAGATACAGCCCTAAACTGGGTATTAGTACTTTTTAATAAACACATGGGTGATCCTCCAGAATGATACATGTAATCAATTATTAAAAGACATATAATCACATTTATATGTTCTTTCACTGTGATAACATCAGAACTGTGTGGTGTCATGAATGCAGTTTATTTTTCCATCTCTGTAAACTCTCATTGTGAAATCCACTTGGTGTTTATATTATATATTCATATTTTTTTCCACTTTGGCGGTAAAATAATTTTGCATTAGTGTTGCCTTATTTTTGCTACTTCTTGATGGGTATTCATGCTGGTTCTCTACTGTTTGGATCACTGTTTCTAAACATTGATACATTTGACAAATGTCTTCTAAATCCTAACAGTATTCTGAAAAAATGTATATATCAGTGGTGCTCAAACGTTTTCATGTCAAGGAAATGTATATGCATTTGGCCACTGACCCCCATCTCAAAATATTTTGGTCCAGGGACCCCCAGATGCAAAGATTTCAATACAAAATGTTCGCTTTAAAATAATATATATATTCAAAGATTTTCACATTTTCACGATTTTTCAAAAATTGCAGATCTACAAGCTCATAGTGCGGCACTCGGTGCCGCACTATGAGCTTGTAGATCTGCTATTTTTGAATAGCCAAAGTGTAAAATAATGCTTTTTAGCTCAAATAAAAAAAAGACACAGATGCGTTCCAGGTCTTAATTGGTTAAACGGGTGGTCTTTGAAGTGAAAAGCGTTTAGTATCATACTGTAGATCATTGAAAAGTTGTTTATACTGAACACTGATGTTGGCCATATATGTTTTAAGTGAATACTCAGATTTATTGTTTTCCTCTTTTTTATGTTTAAGTGAATACTCAGATTTATTGTTTTCCTATGTTACCAGTTCAAGTATGATGTTACATTTGTTTGTACCTGTGTATTGATTCTACTGTCAGTTTAGAGTTCTTTAAGTGGACAGTTGATAGTATTTCATGTGACCGTAAATTGTTTTAAATACTGCACACGTGCCTTTAATTTTATACACTCTTGACACTCTTTTAGTCAAAATGTGTCAATGTTCCTGACTGTTGAAATAAAGACTTTGAACATGATCACATTGCCTTGGATGCGTTTGTTCTATCCCACTCTATTTTGAATTTCCTGAGTGAGTGTGTTTGTTTTTACTATTACAATAATAATGTTGAGGACTCAGAGTGTGTTACTATAAAATGATCAGATTAATAAACTAATACTGTTGTTTTAATATAATCTATTATATTAAGGAGAAAGAAGTAACGTGTGTGTGTGTGTGTGTGTGTGTGTGTTTAAGGAAACGTTAAATGCTAAAGCTGGACCTGTTCCAACACCTGTACTGTTACCTTATATTAAACACACTGGACCTGTTCCAACACATGTACTGTAACCTTACATTAAACACACTGGACCTGTTCCAACACATGTACTGTAACCTTAGGCTACTACAGCCTTTCTCAAAGTGGGTGTTGTGACACTAGTCCAGGGGTGCCGCAGAATACTTGGACAACATTTTGAATGTATCAATATCTCTACATTTTAACCACTTAAGACCCTCTAGTTTAGACTGAGTAAAACGGATCTAAGTTGCTCTGTACTTGGTACATTATTTTTATTAAAATCTACACCAAACCTCTTCGCAAAAAATAGCAGGTGGACCAATAATGTGCCAGTGGACCTGGGACCTGGTGCAAGTTGTATTTGTATATGGTTTTATTTGTATAAACTATACTATTTTCAAATGTTTATATACGTACATTTCAGTAAATGTCTACTAGTTTCTGTACTGTTCCACTGCTGTCACAACTTGATAAATAAAGTAATTTGATCTCATTTAAGACAGAAAACAAGGGGTTTAAACTGAAAACTCTGCAGGTGTAAATGTGGTAAAAAAAAGCTGATTTAATATTACGCCAGGAAGTCATTCATGCTGTATTTTAAATGAGATTGTACAAATGGAACCAAATGGACCCGTAACGGTACCGCAATGAACAACTGAATTTCCCCCACAGGTGGGTTTGTAGATCTGCTTCTATGCCCAGGATAAGTGCTCATAGGCGCGGATAGGAGCAGTGAGGAGAGTTGGTCTCTGTATTGTATGTTTTATTGATTAATTGAGTACAATGAACCACAATGGAAACCAGCCCCCTGGGACGTTTTGTGTTATCCTTTTAGCATGACCTTTGACTGTTAATAATCAAGTTAATAAAGTATTCAATCGATCAAACACTTGGACATTGTAACTATGTTGCAGTTGCACCATATAATCATAATAATAATAAAATAGCATGCAGTATTAGGTTGAGACACGACAGAAAACGAACTTCTTATATAAAGATTTAAGAAAATAATACCATTATTAAACATTATTAAAATAATACCACACCAATGTCACCAAAGAAACAAAAATACGGAAATGTATTGGTTGGCAGCGAGGTTTGATTTTGACTGATGTATGCCCCCACATTAACCTTTCATAAATATGAAATAAATGGTTAAATTAACATCAACCAAAACATTAATTAATACATAACTGTATGGCGGGCTATTCAATTGGCGGGGGAAAATTTTGTACAATTCTTCTCAAATGTATTTTTGCTTATTACACCCAAATGGTTGGAACAACCTCAGACGTTCGCCATCTTAACACAGACATCATCATAATCTATGTCTGACATGTTCAGCAAAACGCTGGTAAAAAAAGCATGTTATGCATCCTCCGGGAAGATAGGTGGCGGTATGCACTCAAAAGACGCAAGAAGAAGAAGAAGAAAAACAACCAAGGAAGCAGCTCTCCTGAAAGTAAAAAATAAAGCGTAAAAGAAGAACAACTTTCCTCCATTTCAACTAAATGAGGTTTGTTTGTTTGTTTGTCTGAAGTTTGTCTGCGTAAAAGATAATATTGTATTGTTTGTTATGGACATTTGATGTAGTCATTTCTTTACAGTTTGAACGTAGTTGTTTTTTTTACATGAACTCCTTGGACTCTAGCCCCTACGGAACCTCTCCCTCCGCTGTATAGCTCCGAGATGAGGTTCCTCGTTTCCCTCTGCCGTTTGAGCAGGACATTGTCGCACATTTTCCACTTTACATGTTTCTTACCCCTTTCTGCACATCGTATCCAAAAAGTAAAGCTTTTACGCCATTCTCTCAGATGTTTTAAGTTCTACCGCACCATAAAACTATCCAACGAGTTGAAGAAAGTATTTAATTTGCCTCTGTCCTCAGCCGGTTCCATAATATTTTGCATTAGAAGATGCAATTCAACATTTGACCAGTAGGGGAATCAGTGATGTTATCTATACGGGCGCAACTCTTGCGCAATGTCTTAAAAACATGTAACTGGATGAGGACCGAGGCAAATTAAATACTTTCTTCAACTCGTTGGATAGCTTTTATGGTGCGCTAGAACTTAAAATATCTGAGAGAATGGCGGAAAAGCTTTACTTTTTGTGCAGAAAGGGGAGGGAGAGGTTCCGTCGGAGGCTCCTTGGACTCATTCCCTATTCAGTTGTATGCAGCCATGCTGGTATATGTGTTTGTTTGAAGTGTATTTTCTATTATCATTACATCTGTTTGTTTGTTCACTATATATAGGTTTACTTTAGGCTTGGATTAAGACTACCATACAGGTATTTTATCGAGTCTGACTTTTACATTCGTATCTATGATAGTCTTGGTCTCAACCCCCCTAATAGTCACTGGACATCCGCGCGGAAAGCCCGTACTTCTCCTCACATGTTCAAAACAATCATATTAAGTGTCTAACCTGTAGCCACGGATGTTAACTAGACATTCGGAACACGTGTTCACTGTATTAGTCTGTATTTTGCAATAGATCTGTTTTAATCCCGTGTTTTTCGGATTCTGTCAGAAGTTTCCTGTATTCCTCAATGGGTGGTGGTGACGGGGCGCATCAGGTGAAAGTCGGTATTACACTCTATGTAAACAGGATGTAAACGAGGGGGGCAATGGCGTTCAGGCACAGACGGGATTAAAACGCATATCTATTGAAAAATAGGGATTAATACAGTGAACAAATACTCCGAATGCTGACTTAACATCCGGGGCTACAGGATAAGCAACTTATATTTTGCATTTGTACAAAGACCAACACTATCATAGTAAAATACATCTGATAGTCTTGATCCAAGGTTAGGTTTACCGTTTCTTTCGGTTAGGTTTATGCTTAGTGTGAGTGTTTGTTTGTTTGTTTGTTTAATGTTGTATTTGGCCTAAAATAATTTATGTAAATGAGTCACAGTGAAGCTATCACAATGTAAACACAATGTTTGTCTGTCAGTAGAAAAATCCACCTTTGTCATGTTGTTATGACAGACTTTCTGACAGTAATGTATGTGAATCTGCAGCATTGCATTTTTAGACAGTGTTCTTGTTTTGTTGTTTTACACAATGGTGGAATAACTAACTAACTGAATTTCCTCAGTACTGTATTCAAGTACAATTTTGAGGTACCTTAAGATTATTTACATTCCATCTACTTTGCTACATCTCAGAACTTGCTTATAATTTACTTATTATTTATTACTTACCTTGCAGATGTATTTATTTATAGTTATTACAAAACTAACATTAACCAATTAAGCCCTATTTTAAAAGTAGGATATTCTAAAATAGCCGATCTATAAGCTCACAATGTGTCACATCAAGTTGTGAGCTGATAGATCTGCTATTTTGTGAAATGGGACGTTCTGCATAATGAGTACTGCAAGTATGTTTTGCTGACAATATTGTACTTTTACTCAAGTAAACGTTTTAAAGCAGGATGTTTTACTTGTAAATGTATTTCTACATTGTGATATTGCTACTTAGTACTTTAACTTCACTAACAAAAATCAAAGTAGTTCTTCCACCACTGTCTGAACCTAATGTACCTGTGTGTGCTCATTATAAACGGCATTTGAGCCGAATTCCAACGAATGTTTTGGAGAACGCTCGTTTTGCATAACTCAATGTCCTGTTTATGTGCAATTTAGAAACGGGTAATAACAGCCTGTCGACCCGGACGGTTTTGAAGTGATTTGAAGTTTTTTTTTAAATTACACATACGTTATAGACTGTCTATTTTCACTATTTGACTTACAACAAAGTAGCATCTAGGTTTAAGTGGTTAATGAATACTTATCTTTAAAAAAAAAAATCCATCAATTACTCACCCCATGAAGCCTTGAATTCATGGAGATTTTTGTTTGTCACATGAGACAATAATCCAATATTTGACTAATGAAGTTAATAGGAGACCAATCTTAACAAGAGCAAAAACATATTTTTTTTTAACCTGAATCATTAGTAGGCTCATCAGTAATCCCTGTGATAGTTGTTTTGGAGTTTATATTCTTTTATAGTATAAATTTAAAAAATACTTTTACCGAAGCAGAGTCCTCAATTATTGAATTATTGGGTCAGGAATGCGACAAAAAACAAAAAAATCATAGTATTCGAGTTCAGAGAAGAACTGAGTTATTTTCTTTTTTCCGTGTTTGATTTAGAATCCTGTTCAACACAGCTGAACCTTACCTGACCCCCTGAGACTAGGGTTGGATCTGGAACCGGACCAACATTGAGGAACCAGAGTCGGTTCCATGACCATCACATTAGGGAGCGTTTCACACCTACACCCAACCCTACCTGAGACGACCCAGTAAACATAGAGGTTGATATTTACTTTCCTCACAAATGCACCAGATGTACAAGCTGACAACACGTTACAATGAAAATGAAATATTGTCAGCTTTTTTTAAAAGGGTGACACCATCTGTGTCCATTCCTGATATAAATATGTACAGTAAACATTTTGAGGGGGGGGTGGGTTAGGTTATGACTTTTACAGCGGCCAGTTTGGATGCTTAAGCATGCTTAAGTCGAGGGACACTTTTCCCCTTGGTGATCAATAAAACTCTAATGCATATAAGATAGCGGCTTTCTAGTGTCCTCATTCACTTCATATCAAACTACTTTATTTTTTCTTTTCACCTCAGCAATGGTGTGTCTACAGGCAACGTGGAGCCAAGCTTTTCAGTTATTGTACTGACAGTATGTTCAGATTTCAGTACTCTAGGTTTTTGCATGGTTTAAATAGGCTCTCCCCCTCCCTCCCCCTCTATTGTTCCCTGTCTATACTAATTGTATAGGAAATAAACTTGACTGTGATCTCATTTGTGTGTGTGTGTGTGTGTGTGTGTGTGTGTGTGTGTGTGTGTGTGTGTGTGTGTGTGTGTGTGTGTGTGTGTGTGTGTGTGTGTGTGTGTGTGTGTGTGTGTGTGTGTGTGTGTGTGTGTGTGTGTGTGTGTGTGTGTGTGTGTGTGTGTGTGTGTGTGTGTGTGTGTGTGTGTGTACTTTGCAACAGGTCTGTGGTGGTGTGTCGAAGCTCCGCTCCCTGCCAGACTCATCTGAGACGATACGATTGACCTTCAGATCAAACACAACTTCCAATGAGGAGAACAGACTGTCTTTCCACAGCTACAGTATAGGAGGGAATATTGACCCAGACCACTGGAACCTGCCCTCTGTCAGCTGAAGTATTGAGCAGAGTGTTTGTAGCTTCACTCTGAGACAAAATGGCTTCCAACTCGTCTCTTCCAGAAGAGGATCTTTCCTGTCCTGTGTGTCGTGACATATTTAAAGATCCTGTTGTCCTGTCATGCAGCCACAGCTTCTGTAAAGAATGTCTTCAGAATTGGTGGAGACAGAAGAGAATAAATCAATGTCCAGTTTGTAAGGAAATACATTCAACGGATCATCCACCCCGTAACCTGGCTCTGAAGAACCTGTGTGAGGCCTTCATACAGGAGAGAGAGAGAGCTTCAAAACGTAAGAGAACTTCATCAGGGTCTGAGGATCTCTGCAGTCTGCATGCTGAGAAACTCAAACTCTTCTGTCAGGAATGTCAACAGCCAGTGTGTGTTGTGTGTCTTCATTCAGAAAAACACACCAACCACAGTTTCCGACCCATCGATGAAGTTGCTCTGGATCACAAGAAGGAAGTCCTGAAATCACTGAAGCCTTTACAGGAGAAACTGAAGGTCTTTATTAAAGTTAAAGCAACCTGTGACCTAACAGCAGAACACATTAAGGCTCAGACCCGGCACACAGAGAGGCAGATTAAAGACCAGTTCAACAAGATTCATCAGTTTCTACAAGAGGAAGAGGAGACCAGCATCACTGCACTGAGGGAGGAAGAGCAGCAGAAGAGTCAGATGATGAAGGAAAAGATTGAGGGTCTGAACAGAGACATATTAACCCTTTCAAACTACATCAGAGCCATAGAGGAGGAGCTGAGAGCTGAACACATCTCATTCCTAAACAACTACAAGACTACAATGGAAAGAGTCCAATTCACACTGCAGGACCCACAGCTGGTCTCAGGACCACTGATGAACGTGACCAAACACCTGAGCAACCTGACCTTCAGAGTCTTGGACAAGATGAAGGACATTGTCTCCTACACTCCAGTCATTCTGGACCCCAACACTGCCCATCCAAAATACACCCTGTCTGGCGATCTGACCAGTGTGAGACGTGGAGAAAGACAGCAGCTTCCTGACAACCCAGAGAGGTTTGACTTTCTGGCCTTTGTCCTGGGTTCTGAGGGCTTTAACTCAGGGACCCACAGCTGGGATGTTGAGGTTGGAGACAATCCATTGTGGGCACTGGGTGTGTTAGCAGATTCTTTTCAGAGAAAGGGAAAAGATCTGGGTCAAATAATGTTGTATATAATGTTAAGGGAAGGTAAATACAGAGCACGCAAAAAGTTTTCAGAGCCAGTCACTCTTCTCTCAGTGGAGCAGAAACCTCAGAGGATCAGAGTCCAGCTGGACTGGAATGAAGGAAAGCTGTCATTCTCTGATCCTGATACTAACACACACATACACACCTTCACACACACTTTCACTGACACGCTCTATCCATACTTTTTCACTGAGTCTCTCCCTCTGAAGATTTTACCAAGGAAGGTCAATGTAACTCTGGAACAACATAGTTAGACATGATGATGAGACATGACTTAATTTTGAGAATCTAAATGATTGTCATGTGGTCTAATAATAATGGCAGATTATTATATGCTCATAATGGCATGATAATGTGATGATGGTTACATTTGGAGAAAGAGGGGAGTTTTGCACTGGGTTAGGGGTGTAACGGTTAAACTAATCGATTTAATTCATTATAAAAGATCACTTATTTTTATAAAAGAATTGACTTTAAAAAATAGCAGATATACCAACTCACATGACACAAGAACTATTAATCAGACTTTTTCAATCATATATAAAAAAATTATCCTTGTGTTTATTCATTGATATACTGTATACAAATTACTATTAAAAAAATCTGCGCTTTACCATTTTGCTAAATATAAAACGTTATCGATATAATAATCGTTAAGAAGATAAGTGCTAGATACAGCCCTAAACTGGGTATTAATACTTTTCAATAAACACTTGGGTGATCCTCAAGAATGATACATGTAATCAATTATTAAAATACATATAATCACATTTATATGTTCTTTCACTGTGATAACATCAGAACTGTGTGGTGTCATGAATGCAGTTTATTTTTCCATCTCTGTAAACTCTCATTGTGAAATCCACTTGGTGTTTATATTATATATTCATATTTATTTTTGCTACTTCTTGATGGGTATTCATAGTGGTTCTCTACTGTTTGGATCACTGTTTCTAAAAATGTATACATTTGACAAATGTTTTCTAAATCCTAACAGTATTATGAAAACATTATATATCAGTGGTGCTCAAACGTTTTCATGTCAAGGAAAATTATATGTATTTGGCCCCCGACCCCCATCTCAAAATATTTTGGTCCAGGGACCCCCAGAAGCAAAGATTTCAATACAACATGTTCGCTTTAAAATAATATATATATATTCAAAGATTTTCACGATTTTTCAAAAATAGCAGATCTACAAGCTCATTGCGCGGCACTCGGTGCCGCACTATGAGCTTGTAGATCTGCTATTTTTGAATAGCCAAAGTGTAAAATAATGCTTTTTAGCTCAAATTAAAAAAAGACACATATGCGTTCCAGGTCTTAATTGGTTAAACTGGTGGTCTTTGAAGTGAAAAGGGTTTAGTATCATACTGTAGATCATTGAAAAGTTGTTTATACTGAACACTGATGTTGGCCATTTATGTTTTAAGTGAATTCTCAGATTTATTGTTTTCCTCTTTTTTATGTTTAAGTGAATACTCTTTTCCAATTGTGTTACCAGTTCAAGTATGATGTTACATTTGTTTGTACCCGTGTATTGATTCTACTGTCAGTTTAGAGTTCTTTAAGTGGACAGTTGATAGTATTTCATGTGACCGTAAATTGTTTTAAATACTGCACACATGCCTTTAATTTTATACACTCTTGACACTCTTTTAGTCAAAATGTGTCAATGTTCCTGACTGTTGAAATAAAGACTTTGAACATGATCACATTGCCTTGGATGTGTTTGTTCTATCCCACTACTTTGAATTTCCTGAGTGAGTGAGTTTGTTTTTATTATTACAATAATAATGTTTAGGACTCAGAGTGTGTTACTATAAGAAGTAACGTGTGTGTGTGTTCTTTAAGGAAACGTTAAATGTTAAAGCTCTAATGAGAGTCTAGTTCATCATTGAACAAATTAAAATCAAGTTAATGTTTCACAGACCTTCCGCAGGGCAAGCAGAAAAAACACCACCAAGCCAATATAAATATCTCTAGTAGCATTAACTCAATACACATCTGTCTTTTTATCAACTTCACACAGTGCACACCGCCAACCTTGATTGATAGGATCACTGATCCTCCTTTATTTGTTTTCATTAATATCTTTTTGTTTTATTTGATTGACTCAGATCTCTCATGGCCTTATATGTTAGTGAAAGATTGTCAATCACCAAACATATAGCATGTATAGATGTGTTCTTGTGTTGGTATGAGGAGCTTGTATGTGTCCTTTGTTTTGTAACATGTCTGAGCTGAGCTCAATCCAATATAACAACAATGGAAATATCAGTCATTATGGTTCTGCCTGAACTTGTGCCACAGTGACACCTTGTGGCGGTGCATACATGCTGCACGAGCTCTTAACCACAAGTCATTCACCCTAAACCAGTGGTCTTCAACGTTTTTCATCCCAAGGACCCCCTAGCTGAGAGAGAGATGAAGCAGGGACCCCCACTACATATTATATACAATTATGTTCTAGAATAGAGTAAACTTTTTTGTAGATTCCATATAGTTTCATTGTTTGACAACACGATCATCAGTGTATTTTGGATTCATGTTAATATGTATTTTTCAGACATTTTACCACTTAAACCATCAATACTTCCATCTACACTACACCTCTTTGCCGAAAATAGCCGATCTACAAGCTCACAAAGCCTGGTGTTGTGAACTTATAGATCTGCTATTTTTGGCTAAAGTTAATCTCCCCAGAATAGGGATGCTAGGGTTCAAGTGGTTATGACCCCCAAATGAAGACCCCTGCCCTAAACTGCAAACAGAAGCAAACAACAAAAAATGGTACAGACAGGATATAAACAGGTGTCACTAATAGACTGTTTAATTACATTATCCTATATGCAAAGTTTCTTATTCAAAAACAAAAGTGTTCTAAATCACTGCCTACATCTAACCTTTCTTCGGAGAACTGAATAATCAGCTTATTAAAAAATAAATAAGTGATAAGGTATTAAAAATGTATATAACTTTTACCCCTGAAACCACTGACTAAATAATTGTGAACGTCCAGCAGCAGCAGAGCAGCATTACATTTAACTGCCATGATTTTTGTTTCATTTTATTTTATTTTCAGATTTGTTTAACAGTGTATATGATTTATTTATTGGAAAGTGTTTTTGTTTCGTTACCACTGTGTGTGTGGGGAGAGTTTTTATGTTCTGAATCTGCCCGGAACTAATATAATGTCATGTCATTTATTTAGGGGGACTTTCTACATTTGAACTAGATGAGGTTTGTTTGTTTGTTTGTATAAAAGAGAATATTGTATTCTTTGTTATGGACATTTCTTTACAGTTTGTACGTGGTTGTTTTGTACATGAACACAAATCATGATGACATATAAGGGACAGACAGATATACACACTACTATACAGAATGTCATACAATCAGTTTACAGGTTACTGGTTTGGAAAAAAAAAATATGTACAAGAGAAAAAAGAGGAAGAGTTCGGGGAGGGGGGGGGGGGGTAGGTTAAGATTTTGACAGGGGCCATTTTCGAATTGCAGCCTCCTGAAGGTGTTTCTTTAGGGCAGTTTTGAAAGTGAGTAGGGTTTTACACTCCTTTTTTTTCCTCTTGTTTGTACAATATAACCCTAACCCTAACTCATAGAGGTTTGACCTCTATGAGTTTGTCCTGGGTTCTGAGAGGTTTAACTCAGGGACCCACAGCTGGGATGTTGAGGTTGTTGTGTTGGTATCAAAATGTACTTAAAGTACCAAAAGTAGAAAGTACTAATATGCAGAATGTCCCTTTCAAGTTTTAATAATTGTAATTCAATTCAATTCAATTCAATTTTATTAAAGTGTCAAATCACAACAAGTTGTCTCAAGACACTTTACATGTAGAGAAGAGACCCGACAATCCCACCCTGAGCAAGCAATTTTGCGACAGTGGCAACGAAAAACTCCCGCTTAACTGGAAGAAACCTCAGGCAGACCCTAGGCTCTAGGGTGGCGGCCTTCTGCCTCAACCGTCGGGGGAAAGAAGAGAGAGAGAGAGGGAGAGACAGAGGAGAGACAGAAAGAGATACAGTACAGGTAGTAACAATAACAATAGTAGCAAATATAATAGTGTAAGATAGTATATGATAATATAATATAGTACAGCAATAATGTGTATGCAGTATATAATGGTATAATATAAGAATGTTAAGATCATATACAGTATAGTGTAGTGGTATAGTGTAGTGTAGTAGAAATCCACGGTCGTGCTCCATGGAGAGGCCCGGTCCGCAGTCACAGTCTTGAGCCGCAGCTGGGGGTCCGTAGTGACAGTCCATTGGACTGCGACGTGGGAGACAAAAGAAACTCCGGGGAGCGGGTCCCCGGGTGTAGAATTAGTGGCAGGCCTTACTAGAGCGTGAATCCGTACAGGGTTAATTTCAATTGTACCAATGGGAAACCCACACAACCAAAAGGGAGGACGAGAAGAGAGAGGACGAGAGAGGAGAGAGGAGAAAGGGGGGGAGGTGGGGAGGGAGAGGGGAGAGAGGATGACTATAGGGTGACTGAGTCTATACACTTCGGCTATAGGCTTTATCATAGAGAAAGGTTTTTAATCTAGTCTTAAATATACAGAGTGTGTCTGCTTCACGGACTGAGACTGGGAGAAGGTTCCACAGCTGAGGTGCCTGAAACTTAAATGCTCTGCCTCCTGTTCTAGCTTTTTTGGGGTTTCCTGGAGCCGTAAGCATTTTTTCATACTGTGGACGCAATGGTGTTCTGGCTGGTTTATAGGGCTTGATGAGTTCTTTGAGATATACTGGTGCCTGTCCATTGAGAGCCTTGTATGTGAGGAGGAGAACTTTAAACTCTATTCTGTATTTAACCGGGAGCCAGTGCAAAGAGGCAAATGAAGGAGTGATATGATCTCTTCTTCTGGTTCCTGTCAGTATGCGCGCAGCGGCATTCTGGACTAGCTGCAGGCTATTTAGGGACTTACTTGGGCAGCCTGATAATAAAGCGTTGCAATAGTCCAGCCTAGAAGTAACAAATGCGTGAACAAGTTTTTCTGCATCATTTTGGGACAGAATGTGCCTAACTTTTGCAATATTACGCAGGTGAAAAAAGGCATTTCTTGAAATTTGTTTTATGTGGGACTGAAAGGACATATCTTGGTCAAATGTGACTCCCAGATTCTTTACAGTGGCCTTGGAGGTCAAGGTAATACCATCTAGGGTAAAATTATCATCGGCTAATTTATCTCTGAGGTGCTTAGGGCCAAGTACAATAACTTCAGTTGTATGTATAACAATCTTTTGAAAATAGATGCGACGCATTGTGAGCTTGTAGATCTGCTATTTTCAAATGGCGGTAATGTATACTGTGTGTGCGTGTGTGTGCGTGTGCGTGTGCGTGTGCGTGTGCGTGTGCGTGTGCGTGTGCGTGTGCGTGTGCGTGTGCGTGTGCGTGTGCGTGTGCGTATGCGCGTACGTGTGTGGATGGGTGGGGGGTTGACTGGCAGAATGGTTGGCATTGTGTATGTGTTAAAGGGATAGTTCACCCCCAAAGTGACTTTTTATCTATGGATTAGTCACCCCATGGAGACTTGAATTCATGAATATTTTTTAGTTTTTGCCGCCCGCATTCCTAAGCCAATCATTTGATGACCGGCAGAGGTTCCGGTTGGAGACACAAAGAGACTCCTTTGTGTAAGTATTTCTTTCGGTGAACTATCTTTTTTTTTTTAAAGCCTTGATTAGCCAATTCCTGCAAAAGAATAGAAGAGGAGAGGAGGTGTTTGAAAATGACACTAGAAACAAGCATTCTCCAAATCCCTGTCTGCACATTATGCTTTGTACTCTGTCAATAGTAGAGTAAGACAAATACCGTATATGACCATATACAGTTAGGTTACTGTTGTTAAAAAGGACTAGAATAATGCTAAGTAATTTTTTATGAAGTTGAGTATGCAAAATTGTGCTGTGTGCTGTCGGCGTATAATAGTAATAATAATTATAATACATTTTATTTATAACGCACTTTACATTCTCACGAATCTCAGAGTGCTACAGATTAAAAGCAAGGCATAAAAACAGCATAGGCAACAAAACAATTACAATAGACCCAACTAGGCTAAACTAAAGGGCCAAATTTAGAAATGAAAACAAACAGAAGTCCACGAAGAATTAGGAAAATGCTTTTTTTAAAAGGTAGGGTTTTAGTCAATTTTTAAAAGCATCAGTGGACGCTGGTGCTCTCAGGTGGTCTGGGAGGGCCTTCCACAGACATGGGGCTGTGTAACAGAAGGCCCGGTCACCCGTGGTGCGGAGGTTGGTGTCAGGGACAACGAGAAGGTTGGTGTTGTTGGAGCGGAGGCTTCGGGTGGCAGGTTTTGGGGTGAGGAGTTCTTTGAGGTGTGTGTGTGGGGGGGGGTCAACACATTAGTTTAAATACAAACTTTTGTTTTATTCACGTTTCATGTTTTTTAAATAAAAAGTTTTATTCACCTATTACATGTTTCCTGTCGTTTAAATAAGAACTTTAGTTTTATTCATCTATTACATGTTTCATGTTGTTTAAATAAAAACTTTAGTTTTATTCACATACCACTACAGGTTTCATGTTGTTTAAATAAAAACTTTAGTTTTATTCATATACCACTGCAGGTTTCATGTTGTTTAAATAAAAACTTTAGTTTCATTCACCTATTACATGTTTCATGTTGTTTAAATAAATCATTCACATACCACTACAGGTTTCATGTTGTTTAAAGGGATATTTCACTTTAAAAAAAACTTGGGTCATTTTATCATCTACTCAGGCTTTTGTGAGCCCCCCAGACAGTTTTTAAGTTGCTTGATTCAGTATTTAGATATTTGATATTCATTTTATCAGACACGCCCCCTTCCTATACAAACCCATTATAACTTCAAACTTCATTTTTAACATGTTAGATTCATCGAAAACACCCGTCCTTGGTTCTGGTGACTCACCCTGCCCTCCTAATACGTAAGGGGGCCGTGTTTTTTCGATAACTTTTTTCATTTATTTAAAAAAAATGAAAAAGATTTAATACAATAAAAAATTTAAATAAAATAAATGAAAAAAGTAATCGTTAAAACACGGCCCCCTCACGTATTAGGAGGGCAGGGTGAGTCACCAGAAGCAAGGACGGGTGTTTTCGATGAATCTAACATGTTAAAAATGGAGTTTGACGTTATAATGGGTTTGTATAGGAAGGGGGCGTGTCTGATAAAATGAATATCAAATATCTAAATACTGAATCAAGCAACTTAAAAACGGTCTGAGGGGCTCACAAAAGCCTCAGTAGACGATAAAATTACCCAAAGTTTTTTTTAAAGTGAATTATCCCTTTAAATAAAACATTCACATACCACTACAGGTTTCGTCGAGTTGTTTAAATAAAAACTTTAGTTTTATTCACATACCACTGCAGTTTTCATGTTTAAATAAAAACTTTAGTTTTATTCACATACCACTGCAGTTTTCATGTTTAAATAAAAACTTTAGTTTTATTCACATCAATCAGACTGGCTTTTGTTATGGGCCTTCTGGCCTTTCACACTGAAATGGACCAATGACTGCAGTAACGTGCAAGGGAGGTGGGAGGAGGTTTCTCCTCTCCAAGGACAAAGAGAACACACTGGTCCACTGGTCTAGTGGCCTACTGTCCTGCAGTGCTCAGAGTCAGACCAACACAGGGCACAAGAGGACACAACACAGGCACACACACACTCACAGACAGACACACACTGCAACCACATGCACACAATGGAGTGACCACCACCAAGCAACTAGTATCATTTCAGTTTAACTATCAGACCACTTTTTCAAAGTGACCTTCTGTTGTCAGGAAACATTCGCCTTGGCCAAGTTACAGGTAAGGATGTATATTATGTACAATCCCCATTTCTGATAAATATATCATATAGCGGTTTCTCGTTCTACCTGTACTTTAACTTGACTTTTATTGATTGAATACTTTATTTGTCAGACATGTAAAACAGCATGTGAGACATAAAAGCTAAAAGGATCACAAAAAAGCCATGGGGACTTGTTTCCATTGTGGACTTCTATCTCATCCACGAGTTTCCAGTGTCCCATGAGGCCTTTTGTGAATCTTGCAAGGATGTAATCTTTACTTGATTACATCCAGTATTATTTGTATTATCTTATGTATTGATGTGTTTAACAGTCTCTGTGGAATAATCAAGGGGTCAGCTTGAGATTTTTACATTGACTCCAATACGGAAGAGACAGTTCATATGAATGGCCTTTAGTTTCTCTGTTTTACCCCTGCTGGTGTCAGAAAGAATTTATCTCAATGCAAGCGGATGGGTTTTTGACAAACTGTAGACTAAAAATGGTCATAAATAATATATGCTTCCAGTCGCTAGTTTAAAGTCTCCTTTCAATCACCATGATATGCGTTTTGGTAAACTATGGTCCCATTTATTTTAACGACGATAAAGTAGGTTATGCTCTAGGAGGGGCGGAATGATTTGATTGACAAGCTACACAACCAATAATGGTCTGGTGTCATTCTGCAGGATATGATGCGATTTGAAAGATGGCGGATTTGAAATTGCTGAACAATCGGCTTCATTTACGGTGTGTAGAGTCTAGGGGCGTAACACTGTCCATTATTTTTATACAGTCTATGGCAGGGGTCTTCAACCTTTTCAGGCCAGGGACCCCCAAACTGATGGGGAGATGGAGCAGGGACCCCCTACCTCGTAGGGTAGGGGGGGCTACCACATATATTGTATATTTATGTATAAAATTGTGTTTTATATAGCCTGCTCCTACGCACCTGCCCCAGTAGGTGTGCAAAATAAAAATATTATTTAAAAAAATCTCTACAAAATATGTATAAACATACCATGTGTGTTATTGTGCATTGTGCCTCCGTTTATCTGTATGCTATGGATTAATGTTATGTTTAAAGACAATTTGACTTTTTTGAAAAAAAAAAAAAAAAAAGTATACATTTTTTTTTTCAAACAAAAATATTGTTTAATCAAACAACAATTTCGCGGACCCCCTGCAGTACCTCCACGGACCCCCTAGGGGTCGCGGACCCCCTGTTGAAGACCTCTGGTCTATGGGAATAACGTACCACACATGTACAATGCTTGTACGTGTGAGTGAGAGACCATAAACACATCTTGATTCTGTATTGGTTTCCATGGTGACGATTGCAATCCAGGAGAAGTAAGAAAGAATCAAGATGTGCTGCTAAGTCGAGGGACACTTGGCCTGGGCCGTAGCGTGACGGTCCAGGCACCCTAGGCTGCAATGCCAGCCTGACCCTAGGCTGCAATGCCAGCCTAGCCTGGAAGAGCCAGCCCCATCGATGGCCTTGAAGGGCGGATCCAAACCCAGGGGCTGAGTCTCAGCGCCGCTTCCTATTGCTTCACCAATCTATGTCCCCGCCTCCCCTCCCCTCCCCCCCCCGCTCCCCCCACCCCCCCCCCCTCCCCCCCGGCCTGTGCACGGAACACGCTGACGTCACCAAATTTAGAGCGACGCCCCTCTGCACTCTGATCGGTTAGGAGATAACAAGGTTCACTCCCACTCCGAAACCACCGTTCATGCTAGGCTCTCCCAGGCTTTTTTTCTTTTGAAAAAAAAAAGGCACGGGTTTCCGAGGCTAATGCCAACCTGACCCTAGGCTGCAATGCCAGCCTGACCCTAGGCTGCAATACAAGCCTGACAGCGTGTCGCGAGTTCGACTCTCGTTCCCTACGACCTTTGCTGCATGTCACCCGCCATCTCTCTTCCCATTTCCTGTCAGCCTGCTTTCCCTATCCCTCTTTAAAAACAAAACAAAATTGGCTCAAAAAGCCAAAACAAATATAAATCTAAGTACACTTTTCCCCTTGATGATCAATAAAACTCTAATGCATATCAGATAACAGCTTTCTAGTGTCCTCATTCACTTCATATCAAACCGCCTTTTTCCTTGTTTTTTTTTTTACCTCAGCAATGGTGTTCTGTAGAACAATATGATAATATGCCTACAGGCAAAAAACATAGAGAGAAGCTTTTCAGTTATGTAGACAGCATTGTTGAATGATACATCTCATTCAACCAATTCAATATGTGTGGTGCATACGTTATGTTTAAAGGTTAATTTGTGTGTGTGTGTGTGTGTGTGTGTGTGTGTGTGTGTGTGTGTGTGTGTGTGTGTGTGTGTGTGTGTGTGTGTGTGTGTGTGTGTGTGTGTGTGTGTGTGTGTGTGTGTGTGTGTGTGTGTGTGTGTGTGTGTGTGTGTGTGTGTGTACTTGAAATAGGTCTGTGGTGGTGTCAAAGCTCCACTCCATGCCAGACTCACCTGAGACGATAAGATTGACCTTCAGATCAAACGCAACTTCCAGGGAGGAGAACAGACTGTCTTTCCACAGCTACAGGAGGAAATACTGACCCAGACCAGTGAGACCACTGGAACCTGCTGTTTACTGTCTATCAGCTGATTTTCTTTTATTGAGCAGAGTGTTTGTAGCTTCACACAAAATGGCTTCCAACTTGTCTCTTCCTGAAGAGGATTATTCCTGTCCTGTGTGTCGTGACATCTTTAAAGATCCTGTTGTCCTGTCATGCAGCCACAGCTTCTGTAAAGAATGTCTGCAGAAATGGTGGAGAAGGAAGAGAATAAATGAATGTCCAGTTTGTAAGGAAATACATTCAACAGATCATCCACCCCGTAACCTGGCTCTGAAGAACCTGTGTGAGGCCTTCATACAGGAGAGACATCAGAGAGCTTCAAAACGTCAGAGAACTTCTTCAGGGTCTGAGGATCTCTGCAGTCTGCATGCTGAGAAACTCACACTCTTCTGTCAGGAATGTCAACAGCCAGTGTGTGTTGTGTGTCTTCATTCAGAAAAACACACCAACCACAGTTTCAGACCCATTGATTAAGCTGCTCTGGATCACAAGAAGGAAGTCCAGAAATCACTGAAGCCTTTACAGGAGAAACTGAAGGTCTTTATTAAAGTTAAAGCAACCTGTGACCTAACAGCAGAACACATGAAGGTCCAGGCCCGGCACACAGAGAGGCAGATTAAAGACGAGATTAAAAAGCTTCATCAGTTTCTACAAGAGGAAGAGGAGGCCAGCATCACTGCACTGAGGGAGGAAGAGCAGCAGAAGAGTCAATTGATAAAGGAGAAGACTGAGGGTCTGAACAGAGACATATCAACCCTTTCAAACAACATCAGAGCCATAGAGGAGGAGCTGAGAGCTGAACACATCTCATGCCTGCAGAACTACAAGACCACAATGGAGAGAGTCCAGTTCACACTGCAGGACCCACAGCTGGTCTCAGGACCACTGATGAACGTGACCAAACACCTGAGCAACCTGACCTTCAGAGTCTGGGACAAGATGAAGGACATTGTCTCCTACACTCCTGTCATTCTGGACCCCAACACTGCCCATCCAAGACTCATCCTGTCTGATGATCTGACCAGTGTGAGTTTGGGAGGACGACAGCAGCTTCCTGACAACCCAGAGAGGTTTGACTCTCAGGCCTTAGTTCTGGGTTCTGAGGGCTTTAACTCAGGGACCCACAGCTGGGATGTTGAGGTTGGAGACAATCCATTGTGGATGCTGGGTGTGTTAGCAGAGTCTTTTCAGAGAAAGGGAAAAGATCTGGGTCAAATAGTGTGGTGTATAATGTTAATGGAAGGTAAATACAAAGCAAGCAAAATGTTATCATTTTCAAAGTCATTCACTCTTCTCTCATTGAAGCAGAAACCTCAGAGGATCAGAGTCCAGCTGGACTGGAATGAAGGAAAGCTGTCATTCTCTGATGCTGATACTAACACACACATACACACCTTCACACACACTTTCACTGACACGCTCTATCCACACTTTTTCACTGATTCTCTCCCTCTGAAGATTTTACCAAGGAAGGTCCGTGTAACTCTGGAATAACATAGTTAGACATGATGATGATGATGCTGAGACATGACTTAATTTTGAGAATCTAAATGATTGTCTTGTGGTCTAATAATAATGGCAGATTATTATATGCTCATAATGGTATGAGAATGTTACAGATGGTTAGTGAAGATGGTTACATTTGGAGAATGAGGGGAGTGTTGCACTGGTGTAGGGATGTAACGGTTAAACAAATCGATTTAATTGAACCAACTCACAATAATATATGACACGAGAACCTCTAGATCGGCTATATGTGTGACACTGTTTTGGGACAAAATAGGGCTTAAGTCATTCATCAGACGTTTTCAATTATATATTTAAAAAAATGATACTTGTGTTTATTCATTGATATACTGTAATTACAATTAAATAAATCTGTGCTTTACTATTTTGCTAAATATAAAACGTTATCAATAGAATAATCGCTAAGAAGATAATTGCTAGATACAGCCCTAAACTGGGTATTAATACTTTTCAATAAACACATGGGTGATCCTCAAGAGTGATACATGTAATCAATTATTAAAAGTAATTTAATCACACTTTCACTGTGATACAGTCAGAACTGTGTGGTGTCATGAATGCAGTTTATTTTTCCATCTCTGTAAACTCTCATTGTGAAATCCACTTGGTGTTTATATATATTATACATCCATAATTTCTTCCACTTCGGTGCTAAAATATTTTTGCATTGCTGTTGCATTATTTTTGCTACTTTTCTTGATGGGTATTCATGGTGGTTCTCTACTGTTTGGATCACTGTTTCTAAACAAATTTTTGTACACTGAGTTAAAATAAACACCAAGGATTTTACTGTGTAGATTGGGTGGTCTGTGGCCTAATGCACATTAAACTGGTGGTCTTTGAAGTGAAAAGGGTTTAGTATCATAGATCATTGTAGAGCCCCATGGAAAAGTTGTTTATACTGAACACACTGATGTTGGTCATTTATGTTTAAGTGAATACTCAGCTTTATTGTTTTCCTCTGTTACCAGTTCAAGTATGATGTTACATTTACATTTGTTTGTGCCTGTGTATTGATTCTACTGTCAGTTTAGAGTTCTTTAAGTGGACAGTTGCTAGTATTTCATGTGACCTTAAATAGTTTTAAATACTGCACACGTGCCTTTAGTTTTATACACTCTGACACTCTTTTAGTCAAAATGTGTCAATGTTCCTGACTGTTGAAATAAAGAGTTGATCACATTGCCTTGGATGTGTTTTTTCTATAACACTCTACTTTGAAATTCCTGAGTGAGTGAGTTGTACATTCACTGCTTTTATAGTTAGTGTTACTATCAAATGTAGCAGATGAATAAACTAATATGGGGTGGGTGTGTGTGTGTGTGTGTGTGTGTGTGTGTGTGTGTGTGTGTGTGTGTGTGTGTGTGTGTGTGTGTGTGTGTGTGTGTGTGTGTGTGTGTGTGTGTGTGTGTGTGTGTGTGTGTGTGTGTGTGTGTGTGTGTGTGTGTGTGTGTGTTTGTGTGTGTGTGTGTGTTTGTGTGTGTGCGTGCGTGCGTGCGTGCGTGTGTGTGTGTTTACTTTAAGGAAACAGAAATAGGAACTCACCAAAAAAATTTAAAGCTCTAATGAAAGTCTAGTTCATCATTCAATCAAGCTTACATGTTTCTGCCTAACATAGACCTTCTACAGGGCAAGCAGAAAAAACACCACCAAGCCACTATAAATATCTATAGTTGCATGAACTCAATACACATCATTTTTTTCCCCCAACCTCACACAGTGCACACTGCCAACCTTGATTGATATTGATTGATATTATCAATAACTATATTGATATTGAGAAAAAACGAAAACAATTTGTTAAAAGCCAGAACACAATAATTATTAGTTTTCATTAACATTATTGTGTTTTATTTGTCATAGAAGGAAATAATCAATAAAAAATATTATTGCGGGGAAAGTGCAGTAACATTGCTTAACTAGGCCTATAGTGATTCCAATATTAAGAATTAACATCCAATATAACAACTACAATGGAAATATTACAAGTAAGTTATTCAGCCCAAGGACCCCCTAGCTGAGAGAGAGAGATGAAGCAGGGACCCCCCACTACATATTATATACAATTATATTGCAGATTAAACTTTTTCGTAGATTCCATATAGTTTCATTGTTTGACTGCACGATCATCAGTTCTGTCAGATAACTCACGAATAGATTGAACCAATATTATAGACCGAATATATTTAAGCTATATAATAGAATGAGAATACAAGTGTGGATGTAATATTTTATCTTGGCGTTCAGGCTCTGCTATATTTTTTCTCCCTGCTCAGCACAATCATACAGCCGTCATTAACCATTAAGAACAGGGAGATAGATATACATAACAACCCCCCATGGGGAACAGACCAATAGCAGAGCCTACTGGTGGTGCTGTGGTGGTGGTGGGAGCAGACGCCGCATGACAACAAGCTAGAACACACAAGCGGATGGAATGCCCGATTCAAGAGAACTTAAATACGCGCCCAATTGGACAGCTGATTGCCACGTCAGTGTATGACGTATGGGTCTTGCATGACGCTGTAAACAGCCACATAGAATGAGCAATGCATGTAACCTCTCGAGTGTATGCTGCCAGAACTAACTCGCAGGCTACGTATAATTGTTTTTTGCCACTTAAACCATCAATACTTCCCTCTACACTACACCTCTTTGCCGAACATAGCCGATCTACCAGCTCACAACGCCTGGTGTTGTGAACTTGTAGATCTGCTATTTTTGGCTAAAGTTCTCAGTTTATTAAACAACACAAAAGTGATAAGCTATTAAAATATGATATAACTTTTACCCCTGAAACCACTGACTAAATAATTGTGTATATCCAGCAGCAGCAAAGAAGCATGAAACTTTTAGGACAAGTTAGACCTGACTTTTTATATCATTTTATTTTATTTTTAGATTTGTTTGACTCTTTATATGATTTATTTCTTGGAAAGTGTTTTTGTTTCGTTACCACTGTGTGTCAGGGCTGGACTGGGACAAACATTTGGCCCTGGACTTTTTGGCCTAGACCGGCCCACCACAACCGGCAAGCAGATACTCTACCGCCCGCCCTGTCGAGGCACATACAAACACACAAGCCCTTAAAGGAGAATTCCGGACAAATTAAGTGTTATCTTTCATGTCTCGTTACTCACCTAGCGACGTAAAAAGTGGCGTTCTTTTTTTCCATATATTCCCCTGTCGTCATTTTTTAAACACCCTCCGTTGTTATAATGGGAGCGAGTGGGTTAGTGAAGTTCGTCTATTATAACCGACGCAATGTTATTTTTTTCTCTACTACGATTCATTGTAGAGTCTCATGATAGTCAAACATGCGCTGAAAATTCCTGCGAGCCTGCCGTTAATGGCGAACGATTTAACACTGGTTGCTTGTTTCCAGAATCTGGCAACACGAGTTGCCAGGTTCTGGAAAGAAACAAGCAAGCAAGTGTCAGTGTTTAAAAAATGACGACAGGGGAATATATGGAAAAAAAGAACGCCACTTTTTACGTCGCTAGGTGAGTAACGAGACATGAAAGATAACACTTAATTTGTCCGGAATTCTCCTTTAACACCACCACTTTTACTGAAAAACATCCCTCCATGTTCTGCAGCCTTGAGTAAAATAAATGACGCGACCCATACACAACTACACATACAAATAAATAAATATGATAGTTAGCCTACAGTACTCACTAACAAGGGGAGTGTGTTGCTCTTAGGAGGATGCAAGCTAAAGCACATCATGGCACTGGCAGCAAGAAAGCCTACTCTGGGGAGATCATCTCCACTGGAGATGATGTATTGGACCTATTACAAGCCTGGATATGATATGAGAATGTGTGAATTATGAACACTAGCCCATATCCGGTCGACCCAAGACACCAACCAAGACGGACAGACAGAGGTTTACTCCAATTATATAGTAGGATGATGATTACATGCAAAAAAATTGTCTGCATGCAATTGTCAATCTTCAGGATATATCGGTTATCAAACTGGCCCCGACAGTCATCTGTACACAGAATATAAATGAGTTATGAGTAATTACAGAACACACCCATGGGGTGAAGCAGTAGATGAATAGAGCTCACCTGACATTCTCACCGTCTTATATTGGAGACGATCCAATCAACAAAACTAGAGTCAACACCAAAGTAGTTTACCGAGTTCATCCACAAACAGGCGGGGTTGAATAGTGTTAAAAGATTATGAAAAATCAACCCACAGCTTGGCATAATTGTGAATAATTGATCATGCAAGGTGACAGTAGCGTCCTGTACACCCTGCCAAGACCTACAGCATATGCAAACTACACAAATTTCACGATACAATACACGATGTTGGGCTCACGATATCGATATTTTTTTATTTTATTATCAACCTTGGCCATAATGACCTGTATTGCACATTCTGTGCCCCGGGAACCTTGGGCTCTTTTGTCCATAATTATGGTATGGCAATGTCCGGGGATTATGGAGTTCTGGGGAAATGTGTTGGGGACTGTGTTACAGACTTAATGGGAGTACAACTGCCAAAGGACCCGTTCGTACATCTTTTGAATGCTGACTCTAAACTGGCTCTTACTGGAAAGTCACGCAAAGTCTGGCTGGCAGGACAACAGCCAAAAAGATTATAGTCCAACGCTGGAAACCTCCACATGACTTGTCCAAAACACACTGGTTAAGGAGCTTTTTGGACATTGCCTATCTGGAATTGTCATCGGCAAGGATTAATCATGCTCAACAGAGCACAATGTCACAATGGTGCAGTGGATGAGTTGTGTGATGCTTGATTGATGGAGTGGTGGAGGGAGGGCGGGATGGTTTCCTGCACCGTTGGTGTGTGAATGTGAGTGTATTGCGCTTTTGAGAAAGGTGCTTTAGAAATGCACTGTTTACTAATTTATTATTTTTACTAGTGCACGTTTAGGGTTATGTCTATGTTTTTGGTAATATTATTGACTGCTAATTGTGTATGACTGTGGCGAAAATAAAGGCAGATAGTGTGTGATTATGGATGGCACATGATCTTAGAGCGCTCCCTCCGTTCTTATGACAGCCACTGGAGGTGGGGTCTGGGGGGACAACATGCTTTGAATCGCTATTATTGTTTACACACGACAGAAACCAAGGATTATATATTTCAAGAGCGAGAGATCATAGTAAACATCCTAAGCATTCTTCCTTCACACTGGGGGGAGAAAAACAGCATCTGAAAGTTTGATGAGATGCATTTTTACACGTGAGTGCAGCAGTGGCCACTTTTCCATTGCATCTTATGAGCGGTGGGTTTTATTTGGTGCCGGCCTGCGCGCACATACTGGTTCTTATCAGTGTGATGTTGTCTGATAAGGGGTCTATTAGTAGCAGGAGTTTTTAAGAATCACTACAGGTCTTTATGCTGTTCTCGCACTTCATGTCTTCGCACAGAAGACATGAAACTGAATGTGAATGTGAATGTGCACGGTCATGTGGGCCTGTGTACAGTATGTACATTATGTGCAGGTGAGAATATGTTACTTGGTATAATCAGTAAAAGAGTGATGAAACAATACGTCAAAACAGCTATGAGGCTGGAGGCTATGATATTTTGTTTCAACATAGAATATGATTCATAACATCCTCATTGTTTTCCAGATTGATGTCAACATTTCCAACGAAGCCCCACTGTCTCCACAAGTAATGATTTTAATCAGTATAATTAGTTACATATCTTGAACCTGATGTGTGTGTGTGTGTGTGTGTGTGGTGTGTGGTGTGTGGTGTGTGGTGTGTGGTGTGTGGTGTGTGGTGTGTGGTGTGTGGTATGTGTGTGTGTGTGCATACGTACGTGCAAGTCTGTGTGTGTGTGTGTGTGCATACGTACGTGCAAGTCTGTGTGTGTGCATACGTACGTGCAAGTGTGCGTGTGTGTGTTTGTGTTTGTGTGTACTGTATGTTAAACATACTCTGGAATGTCTTGCATTGCCCTTCATTGTGGTAAATTTGATGAAATACCAGATAAACAGCAATATATTATGTCATATTCCTCCGTCACGACTACCATAGAAAATTATATTGAAGGTACGTGTCAGGACCAAGGGAATAGAGATGTGTGATGATACTGTAGGAATCTCACCCCTTTAAGCTTTCAAATGGTTTCAGTTGTAATAATAATACATTCAATTTATATAGCGCTTTTGTAAGTACTCAAAGTCGCTTTACAGAACCAATATAAAACAACTTTATTAGGAAAAGCTAGTTAAAAGGTTAAAAACTATAGAAATAGGTATAGGGAATGCAAGACTGAAAAGGTGGGTTTTGAGTGTGGTTTTAAACATGGCGAGGGTGGGGGCAGCTTTGATGTGAGCTGGGAGTGAGTTCCTCTATACATTTAATATTGAAAATGTATAGAGGAAACAAATGAAATAATATGAATGTAATTCATTAAAATAGGGAGCGAGTATGAGAAATCAGAAAATGATCGGGCCAATCAGTGACTGGGTTTCAACTGCTGTCGGTACAACAGTGAAAAGCAACAAAATCATTTTCTGATTTCTCATACTCACTCCCTATCCGCCGAAGTCTAGACTGATACCGGGGAAGAAAGTGAGAGTGAATCCACGTTATCAGTCTGGCCAATGCCAGGCTAGCCGATTGCTGCCCAAGTTGTCAGACTTTAGCGCAGGGGGGAAGCAGTTAGGGGTTAAGTGTCTTTCTCAAGCAAACGTCGACACATTGCCCAGGCGGGGATCTTTAGCTTCCCAGGTGGCCTCAGTCTCTACCTATTCAGCTATGGCCGCCCCAAACATATGTTGCAATGATTGCAGATGTGTTTCAAAATGAAACGAAAAATGTTTCCAAAGATTTGTCAGAGAATGACATCATGATACTGGAAATATTTCAAAACAAATGTTCAAAATTATTCCTATATTCCTATTCCTAGTATAAAATATTCATAGAGGCTATAATAACCACTGGAACCCTAGCATTCCTATTCTGGGGCAAACATTTGGCAAAAATTGCAGATCTACAAGCTCACGTTTAGTTTCTACGAAAAGATCTGATGTAGAAGGAAAAAGGAGGGGGCCTAGTATGGACCCCTGGTGGACACTGCTCACTGACATATTTAGCAGGTTTTCAGGCCAAGGGACCCCTTAGCTGAAAATGAGACAAAGCAGGGACCCTCACTATGTATACAATTGTGTTGAATATTGAACTTTTTCATGTTCCTCCCAGAATAGGGGTGATAGCTAGGGTTCAAGTGCACGGTTAAATGTAATACCATGCACCCCGCCTATTGAAGACCAATGAGTAAATGGGGTTTAAGTGCGTAGTTTCTATCAAACATTCCAGTTAATTTATGCAACCACCAAATTTTGAATATGGTAATGTAGAGCGTGGGTACGGGTGCTTGTATATCAGAGGATATGACATACTCTGTGGTTTATGATTTGGTGAACAATATAGAGAATAATCTATCATGACTGATGTTTCGTCATGATAGATTAGATCCATCATGATCGGCCCCTCCTCCCACCGACAGTTTTTATAGGAGCGCCAACAGAGGACAGCCAGACAGACAGACAGAGAGAATCACAGCTACAAAGCCAGAGTGGTTTATTGCTTGTGAGGGACCTACTCCATAGACTGCTTCCGGTGATTATACAGACGTATCCTGAAAACAGGCAGATATTCCAGAGACTAATAGAACCATAATAAGAGCTGACTCACAGAGAATCACAGAGAAGAGGTCTGGGTGATAAGGTAAGCAGATTGCAATGCTGTATGGGATTCTGTTGCATGCTTAGTGGTGAAACCTTTTAAGTTGTATGTCATTTAATGGATAGTGATGACTTAAAAAGTGTTTTTTTTATCAGTTTGGTGAATGACAACAGAAGAATGTGATTGATTGTGAATGTGGATTATATTAAGTGACTATCAAAACTCCAGCATCCAGAAAAGTGTGCTGTTAAAGTCTAAACAAATTGCTTTCAATTCTTAATATTCTCCTGATAATGTAGCCTGCAGTGTGTGAAAAACCCAAATACACAGCATTCCAAAACATGCAGTGATGTACAGTATTTACATATACACTGCATTCAACAACCATAATTGATAGCGCAATCACAGATAATGACTGTAGAATGTTATCAGTACAGTACAGTACAGTACAAAATGACCATGCTCTAATTGTCTGGGAAACACAGCCACAAACGTGTTTTAGTTTAGATGGACAACTTCCCATTCTCAGCACAAAACATGCAATGGGGTATGCATACTAAATGGTCATACAACTTCAAATGTGACGTAGTTAGGCAAGTGCACATGTCTGTCTATGTTGAGGAAAATGCCATATAAGGGAAGGGTGTGTTTTCAATGTACTTGCTGAGGATTACAGATTTCATATTTCAAATTGTTGTCTCATATATGTCTCATATAGGAAAGAGGAGCCTGAAGTGATGGACCTGTTAGTCATTTTAGTGCTTATAGCTAGCATCCTCTTCTGTACTGATGCGGTAAGCACCAATAAAAGGAAATTAAATACAGATTGCCTCCTTCTTCTTCTGCTGCTTCTCTCAGAGCTTGAGAACACAATGTTGACAAAACTAACACATCTTGTTTGTCTTCCTCAGGTTTCTACAAGGAAGTGGTCATACCGAAACACTGAAAGAGGTAAGGCCCTCTTCAATTATGAATCAATGTCTTCATTTTTGGGGTAATCCATAGCATAAATTATTTGCTTTGCAATGTAGACAGAGTCTGTATGTAATCAATGTTTATAATAAACAGTGATGGAAGCAGTACTAATTACTAATTTGTTTTAAGTAAAAGTATCAATACCCTATTGTAGAAATAGACTGTTACAAGTACAAGTTTGGTATTCAACATTTACTTGAGTAAAAGTACAAAAGTATTGGCATCAAAATATACTTAAGGTACCAAAAGTAAAAGTAGTCGTTATGCAGAAGGTCCCATTTCACAAGTTTTCAAATGTATAAAAATCGTTTGAAATTTTGCAGATCTACAAGCTCACATTGCATCGCTTTGCAACGCGTTGTGAGCTTGCAGATCGGCTATTTTCAAATTGCCAAAGTATATAGGTTATAAATTGTTGAAATTTGGAAATACTCCAGTAAAGTAAAAAATACCTCAAAATTGTACGCCGTACTTAGTACTTAGTACGGTACTTGTGTACTGTAAATGTGCTTAGTTACTTTCTACCACTAATAATAAAACAAAATAATAATAAAAACACCATCCCACTCATATGTTTCCTGTGTGATCAACAGAGTGTCTGTCTGACGATGGGACAAGTTACAGGGGTTCTATCGCTAGATCTGCAAGAGGTGGCATGTGTCTCTTTTGGAACAGGTTTTTCCCCTCACTGGGACTTGATTTTAACAATTACTGCAGGTATGTTGACAGAACCACTCACTTTTACATGCCTGGTACTTTGAAATATGCATTTGTGAAAATTCAGATTCTAAATGATTGATTTTGATTGTTAGAAATCCTGATGAGAGCCTGATGCCATGGTGTCGCGTCATGAGAGGAGAAAGGACCGTGAAAGAGTTCTGTGAAATTCCTAAATGTGGAACTGAGACTGGTGAGAGGAAGGTTAAATTACTGAAGCCCTATATACTTTGTCGTACGAGGAATGGCAAAAATGGCAGATTTACTTGCTCAGAACGTGTTGCATCGCGATGCATTGTGAGCTTGTAAATCTGCTATTGTAGCTAATTTCGCCTATAAAGACATGCCTAGAATAGGCATGACATGGGTAAAAAAATAGACAAAATGGTTGGACATTTTACCCATAAAATTAATATTGTTGTAATTATCTCCTATCACTACAGCTACTACTACAACAGCTACTACTACAACAGCAGCAACATCAACAGTAACTCCTGTTTCAGTGGACACAGGTTTGTTTAACTATATTCCAAACTATACCATGATAATGGTGTTTGTAAGGGGTGTACCCTGGTTCGGCATTTTACCCATACAGTAGGCTATAATTAATAATAATATATATATTTGTATGGGGTGTAGGACAGAGGTGTCATTTCAGAAAAAAAGAAAAGAAAAGAAAATAGAGGGTGGCCAAAAAAAAGTGGCATAATGAATTAATGTTTGTGCGCACCCGCACACACCCGCGCGCACACACACATAAATAACATACATAAAACATAATTACAACATTTTTTAAAATTTATTCATTACCATTGGACAGTTGCAAACTAACAAACACGGAGAAGTTCAACAATCTGGATATGATAATGATTAATAGATGAGCCCTAGGAATGTTTTACTGATTAACCCGTCAAAAAAGCCTATCAACAAAACCAAGCAAGTTCACATGCATGGCGTGATGTGCATGAAATAGAGACTTCACACCTCCCCACCCCACAAATGTCTGTGAAAAACTCTGAATCTGCTGCTGTGCATTGTTAGTACTGCTTAAGGACCCCCAAAATTATATGTACTTGGCTGCGGACCCCCCCCCCCCCCCTTCTGAATATGTTGTGTCAGGGACCCCCAGAAGAGAAGATTTGTGTAAAAAAAATCTAAATTATTCAAAAAACGTATGAGACTGAATTTGCTGTCATTGACTTTCTGTTTGTGTAGAGCTGACGTGTGGAGAGAGGACAGAATGGAGGCAGAGAAAGATAGCGGGTGGATCCATCACACCCATAGAGTCCCAGCCATGGACGGCAGCCATCTTTAAGGGTTCACGGTTTGTGTGTGGAGGCACTCTCATCTCGCCTTGTTGGGTCCTCACTGCTGCACATTGCTTTCCTGATGGGTGAGAGTCACACGCACGCACGCACGCACACACACGCACACACACACACACACACACTCACTCACTCACTCACTCACTCACTCACTCACTCACTCACTCACTCACTCACTCACTCACTCACTCACTCACACACACACACACACACACCAAATGTAATATTTGAGTTGGGAGTGTAACGTGATAAATGTGAATGTATTGGGTCTCACAGAGAAGGCACCTGGACTCGTTATTCTGTACGTCTGGGCAGGAATTCCATCGCTACTGACGCTACTGATGCTGACGGGGAGCAGAAGTTCACTATTGGACAACTCATCACACACCAGCAATACGATCATATGAGCTACAATAATGACATAGGTGAGCACGTGTGTGTGTGTGTGTGTGTGTGTGTGTGTGTGTGTGTGTGTGTGTGTGTGTGTGTGTGTGTGTGTGTGTGTGTGTGTGTGTGTGTGTGTGTGTGTTAGCCTGGGACCAGACGAATCTGCCAGTGCAAAAAAAATTTGGGTCTGGCACCGTTCCATGTGAATTCATTTCCTGCTCCAGAAGTCTGGGGTGACCAATCAGGGCCCAGTATTCAAACATGGGAGACTGTGATTGGTAGTTGGTTGTAGGTCTAACCAATTGTGTCCAGAGCCATTGTTTTGATCCCGCCCCCTTGGAAAAAAAACGTCCTCATAGAGGCACCAGACTCATATCCACGCAGTGATATAGTCTGGCTACGCGAGGCTGTGTGTGTGTGTGTGTGTGTGTGTGTGTGTGTGTGTGTGTGTGTGTGTGTGTGTGTGTGTGTGTGTGTGGGGGGGGGGGGGGGGGTTGACTGTGTGTACTGTATATCAATCTGGGAACCCAGAACCAAATGAGAAGGAAAAACAGCGCCCTCTGCTGTTTGTACTATCTCACTTGGCTCTGGGACAATGACGACGTAGCACCCGTGCGCAAGGAAACCGGGGTTTTGGTCTGCCTTCAGCGTTTCACTTCCGGTGGTGCGACTATGTTTTCATTCCCACTAACAATATGTCTACACGGAACACTAACACCACTTCTCCCAGAAAACATGGATCGTTTTGGTTATAAGCCCACTTGTTTCTATGATAAAAGAGCAAGTTAAAATGTGAATATCTTTTCGTGTTTTTTTCTGCTCCGCGGACGCTATTGTTAAATTAGTTTCGGTTGGTTTCGAGTGGGGAATGATCGGCGGACACGTAAATCCCGCCCACTACATTTGATTGGGTAAAGCGCGGCCTGCTTCCTGATCTGAAGGCACGCCCACTTGTAGCCCAGTGTGTACACGTTATGACGAACCTTCACGACAGATTCCAACGCAGAGCAGAATCTGTTCTTGAGAGATTAACTGTAACATTGTGTAGGTTTTGATAAAAAATAACAAAAAAACAATGGGACTCAAAACTGTGTACTTGTGTGTCTTTCAGCATTGGTAAAGATCAAGCGCAAAGACGGTGAATGTGCATCTCAGACACCATCTGCACGCACAGTTTGTCTCCCCCCACCTTTCACTATGCTGCCCCCAGGAGCTGTGTGCAACGTCGCTGGATACGGCCAGGAGAGCGATAGTATGTATAACATTTAACGTTTGAACCTCTATCATGATGGAGAACTCTCTCTCTCTCTCTCTCTCTCTCTCTCTCTCTCTCTCTCTCTCACGAATATGAAAGGAATGACACTTGATTAGGTAATAGGTAGCAATCATATCTGATCATAAAAAAGTGAGCGAGGGAAGTATATTGTAGGAAAATAATAGAATATCTAATATCTAAAATAAAAGTAAAATGAATTAATCTGATGAAGTTTACATCCATTCCTGATGTGTAAACCTTTTAATCACCATTTTCACTGCTCTATTAGTGTCATTTGTGTACTCACAGGTCTTGAAGCAGACAAAAGTGTCTCTGATGTCCCAGGACAACTGTAGAGGCTATGAAAACTATGGAAATGTCACCCAGAACATGTTCTGTGCTGCTAGTCCTGACTGGAGCACTGACGCATGCCGAGTGAGTGAAGTCTAAAGTGAATGAGTATGTGTGCGTGCGTGTGTGCGTCAGTGGTGGAAAAAGTACTCAAATGTTTTACTTAAGTAAAAGTATCAATAATGGAATGTAGAAAGTACAAAAGTATTGGTATCAAAATGTACTTAAAGTACCAAAAGTAGAAAGTACTCATTGTGCAGAATGTCCCATTTCACAAAGTTTTCAAATGTATAAAATGCATACAAATCTTTTGAAAATAGCAGATCTACAGTACAAGCTCACAATGCATCGCATTGTGAGCTTGTAGATCGGCTATTTTCAAATGGCAGAAATGTATATAGGGCTGAAGTGGTTTTGTAATAATAATCTAAATCTACAAATTAACTAGTAACTGAAGTTTTCAAATAATTGCAGTGGAGTAAAAGTACAATATTTGCACCTGAGATGTAGTGGAGTAGAAGTAAAAGTGCTGAAACTTGGAAATACTCCAGTAAAGTAAAAAATACCTCAAAATTGTATTAATTACAGTACTACCGTGTGTCCGTGTGTCCGTGTGTGTCCGTGTGTGTCCGTGTCCGTGTCCGTGTGTGTCCGTGTGTGTGTGTCCGTGTGTGTGTGTGTGTGTGTGTGTGTGTGTGTGTGTGTGTGTGTGTGTGTGTGTGTACGTTCATACGTTCGTATAATATGCATTTCAGTTAACCAACATTTATTTTAGTTTTAGTTTACTATACTAACCTTGCTCTCTCCTTGCAGGGGGATTCTGGTGGTCCCTTGGTGTGTGATGCTGCGGGTCGTATGTTCCTGTTCGGGGTGGTCAGCTGGGGTGAAGGCTGTGCAAGGAAGGACAAACCAGGTGTTTACACACGCGTCACCAACTACAACCACTGGATCGCTGAGAAGACTGGGCTCTCAGCCTTCACAGCTGGGGTCATGTACCCCGAAAAATGATCTGCAGAAAAAATACAAAAAAGGACAATTTGGCAGCTATTTGTTTTTTAAAGATTGCACATACAGTACAATATTATGTACACATACAATCCTGAGTATTCGTTTAACCCACTAAGGAAGGCCTGAGTCCGATTTTTTTGTTTTGTTTTGAAAACAAATATACAAAAAAAAATATCACGCTTTTTCAAAAATAGCAGATCTACAAGCTCATAATGAGCTTGTAGAACTGCTATTTTTTTAATAGCCAAAGAAATCTAAAATGACAGACTTCCCGGTCTTAAAGTCTTGAGAGTGTTCAAATGGAATCACATTTTGACACACTTAAGCCCTATACAACAATTACTGACAATAGCCGATCTTCAAGCTCAGTAGTGCGGTGCATTGTGAGCTTGTTGATCTGCTATTTTGCTGTTGATTGTAGTTTATAAAAAAGGAAATTGATTAATTTAGATTGTATTTATTTTCCAGTGTACATAGAGTACTGATTGTCGCTTTGGCTTCAGTATACAGCCAATTTGTAATGTATGGTTTCAAATATTTTTATCAGGCTGTACAGGTACAGTATATTAAAATGTTTAATTTTGCATCAAATGTGCATAATGCTTTCATGCACCTTTCAATTGTTAATCCTTTTGTTCACAATTGTATTATTAACTTGGAAAACAAGTTATAGCACACAGAATATTGATGCCTTTTTTACAGATAAATTATTTTATTTTATAAAAAACCTTTCTTGTGTTGTAGAAGGCCGGACCTGCTGTTAAATGTTTTTGATGTAATGATCTCATGCTGATAAGTATTAAGCTACCATATTGAGTTAAATTGTTTCTGGATTTTATTCTGTTTATCTCTCTCTCTCTCACTCTCTCTCTCTCTCTCTCTCTCTCTCTCTCTCTCTCTCTATCTCTCTCTCTCTTTCTTTCTCTCTCTCTCTCTCTCTCACACACACACACACACACACACGCACGCACGCACTCACGCACACACACACACACACACACACACACACACACACACACCTCGCTGTCAGAGGGAGAGGGATGTGAAATCCTTAGTGCTAATCTGACTCAGAGTGTATACAAATTGTAAACAATTATGATAACCAATAATACATCTGTACACTTTCTGAGTTAAATGAACAGAGGATTTTAATGTGAACTATTTATCTAGTTCTAGTTATCTATTATTTAGCATATATTATATGCCGATTTTAATGTGTACTCAAGTAGACCTTCCTGTCCTTGTTTCATGTCTCATTGTGCACTCATATCAGAGATGAAGAGCAACTATACAATGACAATATCCATTCTCAGGAAGGTTGGAGCCATGACAGGTTATATTATATGTACGTAAAAAAACATAGATAGATACATCATTAGATGAAATGACAGATAGCTTCATACAGACAGTAAAGATTCAGACAGATGAGGTTATTTAGCTGTTATTAGACGTGGCAGTGATGAGCATTAGTTTCTCTGCAGAACACTAGAGGGTGCTGTTGAGTATTTGGCAGCAGCTCGGTAGTGCCTCAACATACCGGTGGATTATTTAGAAATCGTTTATTTAGGCTGTAAATTATAGATTTTTTTAATTGGTTAGGAGAGAATAGAATAGAATATATTTATATTTATTTATATTTTAGCATGTCACATGTCACTTTACATCACAGGTAATGCGTCTGAGAATGTAGTGTGTGTGTGGGGAGAGTTTTTATGTGTCTGAATCTGCCCCAGGACCGGAACTAATACAATGCGGTGTCAGGCATAGCTGCATTAAGGGGGACACTTTGAGCTCCGTTCCGGTAGCAAATATAACACATCCGGTTTTTGAGCTAGCAAATATAAGGTTTCCGGTTGCCTTCAAAGTAAGAGCATCACATTTAATGTTTTATGAAAGACATAGCCTTTAAATGCTTAATTTATAGTTTTAATGTGCAAATGAACCGTTTTTCAATGGTTTTCAATGGTTTCTTTTTACTCTAGAGGGTACTCTTATTCTGAAGAGATCGTCCACCGGAAGTCTTATATTTGCTCCGTTATATTTGCTGACTGAACACTGCTCCACCTCGGAGGCAAACAAGGAAGCAGCTCTCCTTAAAGTAAAAAGAAAGCGTAAATGAAGAACAACTTTCCTCCATTTCAACCAAATGAGGTTTGTTTGTTTGTCTGAAGTTTGTCTACGTAAAAGATAATATTGTATTGTTTGTTATGGACATTTGATTAAGTCATTTCTTTACAGTTTGTAGGTGGTTGTTTTGTACATGAACTCCTTGGAGTCATTCCCTCATCAGTTGTATGCAGCCATGATGGTATATGTGTTTGTTTGAAGTGTATTTTCTATTATCATTACAACTGTTTATTTGTTCACTATATATAGGTTTACTTTAGACTATCATGCATGGATTTTATCGAGTCTGACTTTTACTTTCGTATCTATGATAGTCTTGGTCTCAACCCCCCTAATAGTCACTGAACATCCGCGCGGAAAGCCCGTACTTCTCCTCACATGTTCAAAACAATCATATTAAGTATCTAACCTGTAGCCACGGATCTTAACTAGACATTCGGAACATGTGTTCACTGTATTAGTCTGTATTTTGCTATAGATCTGTTTTAATCCCGTGTTTTTCGGATTCTGTCAGAAGTTCCCTGTATTCCTCAATGGGTGGTGGTGACGGGGCGCATCAGTTCAAAGTCGGTATTACACTCAATGTAAACAGGATGTAAACGAGGGGGGGGTGGCGTTCAGGCACAGACGGGATTAAAACGCATATCTATTGAAAAATAGGGATTAATACCGTGAACAAATACTCCGAATGCTGAGTTAACATCCGGGGCTACAGGATAAGCAACTTATATTTTGCATTTGTACAAAGACCAACACTATCATAGTAAAATACATCTGATAGTCTTGATCCAAGGTTAGGTTTACCGTTTGTTTCTGTTAGGTTTATGCTTAGTGTGAGTGTTTGTTTGTTTAATGTTGTATTTGGGCTAAAATAATTTATGTAAATGAGTCACAGTGAAGCTATCACAATGTAAACACAATGTTTGTCTGTCAGTAGAAAAATCGACTTTTGTCATGTTGTTATGACAGACTTTCTGACAGTAATGTATGTGAATCTGCTGCAGCATTGCATTTTTATACAGTGTTCTTGTTTTGTTGTTTTACACAATGGTGGAATAACTAAATAACTGAATTTAGTCAGTGCTGTATTCAATTACAATTTTGAGGTACCTTAAGATTATTTACATTCCATCTACTTTGCTACATCTCAGAATATTTGCTTATAATTTACTTATTATTTATTACTTACCTTGCAGATGTATTTATTTATAGTTATTACAAAACTAACATTAACCAATTAAGCCCTATTTTAAAAGTAGGATATTCTAAAATAGTCGATCTATAAGCTCACAATGTGTCACATCAAGTTGTGAGCTGATAGATCTGCTATTTTGTGAAATGGGACATTCTGCATAATGAGTACTGCAAGTATGTTTTGCTGACAATATTGTACTTTTACTCAAGTAAACGTTTTTAAGCATGATGTTTTACTTGTAAATGTATTTCTTCATTGTGATATTGCTACTTAGTACTTTAACTTCACTAACAAAAATCAAAGTAGTTCTTACACCACTGTCTGAACCTAATGTACCTGTGTGTGCTCATTATAAACGGCATTTGAGCCGAATTCCAACGAATGTTTTGGAGAACGCTCGTTTTGCATAACTCAATGTCCTGTTTATGTGCAATTTAGAAACGGGTAATAACAGCCTGTCGACCCGGACGGTTTTGAAGTGATTTGAAGTTTTTTTTAAATTACACATACGTTATAGACTGTCTATTTTCACTATTTGACTTACAACAAAGTAGCATCTAGGTTTAAGTGGTTAATGAATACTATTTTAAAAAAAAAAGAATCTATCAATTACTCACCCCATGAAGCCTTGAATTCATGGAGATTTTTGTTTGTCACATGAGACAATAATCCAATATTTGACTAATGAAGTTAATAGGAGACCAATCTTAACAAGAGCAAAAACATATATTTTTCTAACCTGAATCATTAGTAGGCATCAGTAATCCCTGTGATAGTTGTTTTGGAGTTTATATTCTTTTATAGTATAAATTAAAAAAATACTTTTACCGAAGCAGAGTCCTCAATTATTGAATTATTGGGTCAGGAATGCAACAAAAAAATCAAAGTATTCGAGTTCAGAGAAGAACTGAGTTATTTTCTTTTTTCCGTGTTTGATTTAGAATCCTGTTCAACACAGCTGAACCTTACCTGACCCCCTGAGACTAGGGTTGGATCTGGAACCGGACCAACATTGAGGAACCAGAGTCGGTTCCATGACCATCACATTAGGGAGCGTTTCACACCTACACCCAACCCGACCTGAGACGACCCAGTAAACACAGAGGTTGGTATTTACTTTCCTCACAAATATACCAGATGTACAAGCTGACAACACGTTAACGATGAAAATGAAATATTGTCAGCTTTTTTTTAAAGGGTGACACCATCTGTGTCCATTCCTGATGCAGGACAGTAGTTAGTTTTTGATTGATTGATTGAATACTTTATTTAGAAGTTTGCAGAGAAAAAAGCACATGGAAGTACAGTTCAAAATTCAACTAAAAAGGATTGAAAAGCCTACTGGATTGTTTCAATTGGGGTCCTCACGTACTCAATTCATGGAGACATAAATAACAGACAGATATTCACTATTATGCAGAACATCACATAAACATTTTAAAGTTAAAGGGTAAGTGATTTTCTTTGGTTAAAATAAGTGTTAAATATCTCTATATTCTGATAGTACTCATTGCTATAGAGTGTTTGTTCAGTAAAAGGAGTCTCCTTGTTTCTCCAGCTCTTTATAAAACAGAAAATGCATTTTCATTTCAGTTTCAGTTTCATTTCCAATTTTATCCAATCTGGATAGAGAGCTCAATCAGGATATAGATTAAACAAGTGAAATTGGAAGTGATGACACTAAAGGCAGGTACACACTGCAGGACATTTGGTCCGATAATGCTGTCTGCGACCTTTTTTGGCGCTCGCCGACAAAACCTCCCGATCTGACGCAGATCGGCCTTTGATCGGCGAGATAATGCTCGCTGTGTGTGAAAGGCACAGCGACACGATCTGGCCGCGATCATCCGCTCTGGGATGGCTTTGCGACCGTTTTCAAATATCTGTCTGGTTAGTTATTCGGCCCTGTCGCAGACAGGAGATCGGACAGTATCATACAGTATGAAAGGGTCTAGGAGGAGATCCACGCTACAGCCAATGAGAGCACATTACAGCCACCGTGGCCAGGGGAGCATCGCTGGATCTGACCACAACAAACAGTCCCTACCGCAATATTACCGTCCAGTCCTGTATTAAGTTAACAAAAACAAAATGAGAGAGTGAGCGAGCCTGGTGGGCTGTTTATTTTAGAGGAATTGTACAGAGCGAGGTGTGTGTGTGTGTGTGTGTGTGTGTGTGTGTGTGTGTGTGTGTGTGTGTGTGTGTGTGTGTGTGTGTGTGTGTGTGTGTGTGTGTGTGTGTGTGTGTGTGTGTGTGTGTGTGTGTGTGTGTGTGTGTGTGTGTGTGTGTGTGTGTGTGTGTGTGTGTGTGTGTGTGTGATGCGAGTGACACAGTCTGTGTCTGAGCAGCGTTGCCAGATGCTGCGAGAGAAATAAGCAACCAGGTCTATGAAAACTAGCCTCGATCTCCAGGCTTTTATTGTTTAGTTTTGCAAAAAAATAAAAGCCTGGCCCAGCGCGTCGGTGTACTCGGTATGAGGAAGTGTTTCACTTCCCAACCAACCAGAGTGCAGTGGGCGTCGCTCGTAATGTTGTGTTAACGGGGCGGGGGTTGACGGACAGATCGGTGAACCAATGGGATAAGGCGCAATCTCTCGCCGGCTCTATACACCCGCCCCTCTATACACGAAATCAGGAGCGTTGGGGCAGTCTAATGAAAACAAGCCCAAGAAAAGGCCACTTGAGCACTTTAAACCTATTTACAAATACATTGGATATTTGAAAATAGCCGATCTACAAGCTCACAACGCGTCGCAGCTATTTTCAAAGAAAAATATTGAGAAAATTGTGGAATATTTTCCAAATCCACACAAATCTTGTATGGGGGTCTATGATGGCACAACATATTTACAGAAGGTGGGTCTGCGGACAAATACATATTATGTGTTGTTTAAACCACTGGTTTAACAAGCCCAAAGTTGCTTATAATAAGTGGACATGGCAACGCTGTTACTGAGTTTCATTGTGCACTTTTAAGCTTTCTTGACTTGTTTCAGAGAGAGAGAGAGAGAGAGATAGAGAGAGAGATACATACAGAGAAATAGAGAATTCATGATTTAATTTCAACAATCAATAGCGTCCTGTCTCGGTCTCGCGCATATCACGGGAGCTGTGCACGTTTTCATGAGACGTCGGTTAAAATGAATTGGAATAAAAAAAAATGTATGTATCAGGTCTGGATAGCATCCTAGTGAACTATCCTACAGTGTGTGTGATCCCTAGTCGGTGATCAATCGTATAGTGTGAAAACCACAAGGATATGTTAGAGACTATTTCAAGAAATATACTCCTGTAGTGTGAAATGCTTAACGATCAGACGACCCCCGACCATTTTAAAAGTCCTACAGTGTGTACCTGCCCTAAGAGATGAGCAGACAAAATTGGAACTGGAACACTATAAAAATGAAGCTTAAAAATGGGTACTTTCTCCTGATTGGCTGAGATTTTGACACCTACCAGAAAATGTATTTTCTGTTTATTAAAGAGCTGGGGGAGACTCCTGTTACTGAACAAACACTCTATAGCAATGATTACTATCAGAATATAGTGCTTTAACCTTTTAACAAAATACTTTTTGTTTTAACCAAAAAATATCACTTACCCTACCTTTAAGAAAAACAGATATGTACAGTAAACAGTTTGAAGGGGGAGGGGTTAGGTTATGACTTTTACAGGGGCCAGTTTGGATGCTTAAGCATGCTTAAGTCGAGGGACACTTTTCCCCTTGGTGATCAACAAAACTCTAATGCATATCAGATAGCGGCTTTCTAGTGTCCTCATTCACTTCCTATCAAACTACTTTCTTTTTTCTTTTCACATCAGCAATGGTGTAGAACACTATACAGTATAGAATGTCTACAGGCAACGTGGAGCGAAGCTTTTCAGTTATTGTACTGACAGTATGTTCAGATTTCAGTACTCTAGGTTTTTGCATGGTTTAAATAGGCTCTCTCCCTCCCTCCCCCTCTATTGTTCCCTGTCTATACTAATTGTATAGGAAATAAACTTGACTGTGATCTCATTAAATCAGTTAAATATGTGTGGCGCATACGTTGTGTGTGTGTGTGAGATTAATGGTGAATTTGTGTGTGTGTACTTTGCAACAGGTCTGTGGTGGTGTGTCGAAGCTCCACTCCCTGCCAGACTCATCTGAGTCGATACGATTGACCTTCAGATCAAACACAACTTCCAGTGAGGAGAACGGACTGTCTTTCCACAGCTACAGGAGGGAATACTGACCCAGACCACTGGAACCTGCCCTCTGTCAGCTGAAGTATTGAGCAGAGTGTTTGTAGCTTCACTTTGAGACAAAATGGCTTCCAACTCGTCTCTTCCAGAAGAGGATCTTTCCTGTCCTGTCTGTCGTGACATCTTTAAAGATCCTGTTGTCCTGTCATGCAGCCACAGCTTCTGTAAAGAATGTCTTCAGAATTGGTGGAGACAGAAGAGAATAAATGAATGTCCAGTTTGTAAGGAAATACATTCAACGGATCATCCACCCCGTAACCTGGCTCTGAAGAACCTGTGTGAGGCCTTCATACAGGAGAGAGAGAGAGCTTCAAAACGTCAGAGAACTTCATCAGGGTCTGAGGATCTCTGCAGTCTGCATGCTGAGAAACTCAAACTCTTCTGTCAGGAATGTCAACAGCCAGTGTGTGTTGTGTGTCTTCATTCAGAAAAACACACCAACCACAGTTTCCGACCCATCGATGAAGCTGCTCTGGATCACAAGAAGGAAGTCCAGAAATCACTGAAGCCTTTACAGGAGAAACTGAAGGTCTTTATTAAAGTTAAAGCAACCTGTGACGTAACAGCAGAACACATTAAGGCTCAGACCCGGCACACAGAGAGGCATATTAAAGACAGGGTCCCCACGGTCATGAAATTCCTGGAAATATTTTGAAATTGAAAAAAAAATAATCCAGTACTGGAAAAGTTTGGGAATTGATCAAAGGTCCTGGAATTTATCAAGGGTCCTGGAAAAATATTTGGCTATGCATTGTTTTTGGCTATTGATTTTGTTAATACAAAACATTTTCATAAACATGTATAACATTACACGAAATATGTAACATAAGTAGTTTTTCGCCGAACGGGCTGTGTGATGGCATATATTATTTAAATAAAATAAGTCATACGGATGCCATAATGAGTCTTCCAGTGAGCTATGCCCTAATTTTGAATGAAATTGTACTATTCTATATTCTATGCTTTATTTTTGCTACACTGCCTATCTTTGGGCATTCTACATAGGAGTAAGAGACACATTATTGCGCTGAATGATTGTTATATAGGCCTGGAAATTGGGCTAAATATTCTGGAAAAGTTTTGGAAAAGTTTTGGAAATTCATTGCTAAAAATGTGTGGGGACCCTGATACATGTTATGTATTATTTCAGTATCTGGAGTTAAAGAAATTTGTATGACTGTATTAATTATTGATTTATTTTTTCTGTATGTGTCTGCTACCCCCTCCCCAAAACAAAAAACAAACATCCAAACAAACATGGCACTCAGTTTACATCCTCCTCCTTTGCACGCAAAGCACCACATTGGAATTGTTCCATTTGTGTTATCCTCCTTTTGATAGATGTACAAATATATGGTCATATAACCTATATGCATTTTTGTCAATAAAAACATCATGAATCAATCAGGCCAGATCATATTCAGGAAGAACGTGTAATTAGATTATACTACATTGTCAAGGAAACTTGATTACATTTTTGATTAGGCAAATTGTGTGAAATATTTGTGTTCAGGACTTTCTCAAGCCAGACCCATACAGTCCAGTCACCTCAGTGTCAAAAGTAATCAAAGTATTCAGATACTTATTTTCTAAATTACAAAAAAAAATGCCATGTCATTTGTATTCAGTATCTGGCCACATTTCAAAGTCTGAAATCTGATCTGATCCAACCCTGGTTACGGTCCAGGGAAAGGAAATCATGCCCCTAGTTCTAGTATGGCCTAATATTCAATGTGTAGAGGGATGATGCAGCGCTAAGAAATTATGTTCTCTGTTCATCAGATGGGATACATGACGGTAGAGGAGCAGGGTGGAAGTCTGCTCCACTTGAAGAGGTCCCCTGGGATCCGATCCTGGTCTCTCCTTGTTGGTAAATTAAGCCTGTGTGTGTGTGTGTGTGTGTGTGTGTGTGTGTGTGTGTGTGTGTGTGTGTGTGTGTGTGTGTGTGTGTGTGTGTGTGTGTGTGTGTGTGTGTGTGTGTGTGTGTGTGTGTGTGTGTGTGTGTGTGTGTGTGTGTGTGTGTGTGTGTGTGTGTGTGTGTGTGTGTGTGTGTGCGTTCACAAGGCTTACAAATAACTACTGTTGCTCGTAGACAGTACATGTAATGAACATGAAATGAGTGGTTAAAATTGTCTTGTCAGTGTCTCTCTCTCATTTGCCCTGGTCTTGTACTGCCTCAAAAGAGTTCTTTATCTGGTTTTAGGTATAGCATCGATTGGATTGGCTGCTGCATACTACAGCTCAGGTACACAAACATGATGTATCATCACCTGTCAATATAGCCCTGTTTAGGATGATGCACTGATATACTGTACTGTTTCACAGACTATACCATTGTCCCAAATAGGGAAACATTCAGTTTGAACCTGTTTGGTGACTCCATGTCAGATGCTGTCAAACCCATCACGTGTTTTGTTGTGTTTTATTTGGAACCAACAGACAGCATCCCGTGGAAACTCTTCTACGTGACTGGCTGCATCTTTGTGGCCATTCAAAATATGGAGGAGTGGGAGGAGGCTGTATTTGACAAAACCAAGAACCTGATTGAGCTCAGGTCTTTCAGTCTGTATGCCCTTATCCTGACCTTGTGGAAGAGAGGACAAGAGAAAGGTCAGTAACATCGGGAAGATGGTTAGTGCTGTAAGTAGGCATAACATCTACAGCGCGGATGACTTTTAAATTCTAATTCATACTTATAATTCATATCTAATTCTTGTCACTTGACGACAATAGCTGACTTTCGCTGAGCGGTAGGCCTGTCACAATTATTACATACGGTAATCGCCTAATCACAATTATTTGAGATTTTTGCATAATCGTTTCCATGTTGAAAAATGTTTATTCAATGTTATTCAATATGTCAGTAATTTCTTTGTATATTGAAGTTATTTGTCATATCTGTCCTGTGAAAGTTTTGTTCACGAAGCCTAAAAGCCAAACAGAAATGTAATTTTTATTTATATGTTCCAATATCCAATGCCAAAAACACAATAAAAACGTTAATCGCAATTATTTGTGTGACAATTAATCGTCTTTCATGATTGATTTGTGACAGCCCTACTGAGCGGTCGTAAATTAGCCCTACCACTTTCATCACAGTTGACATCATTGCACACATTGGTGCTACTGAAGTGCCAAAATCTTTTCTTTTGATTTTCCAAACATTAATTTCTGATGCATCTTTCTCCATCCATCTCTCAGTGGTGCTGGACCTGACGCATCTGCGAGATGTCTCTGTCCAGGAGGAGAAGGTTCGCTATCTGGGGACGGGATATGTGCTGGTGCTGCGGCTGGCTACAGGTCTCTCCTACCCTCTGACACACACTGCTATGCTTGGTGGACGCAGGTAACCAGACCAGACATGTTTTCCATTTTCAATTCTTTCGGGTCTAGGGTTGGGATCCTTTAGGATTTTAACGATTCCGGTTCCTTAACAATTCCCTCTCAACGGTCCGATTGACCGATACCTAAACGGTTCCAAATGTGATGGAACCGATTCCGGTTCCTCAATGTTGGATCCGGTTCTGGATCCCAACCGTATTCGGTCCAAGTCAAGTCTCAAGTCATTCGAGGCAAATCCAGGTCAAGTGTTAAAAAAAATTAAACTCGTCTCTACAGCTCTGCCCAATAATTATCAAATGTCCACAACAGTTGGGCAATGCCCAGCTAGTTAACATGTTTACTCCAAACAAAAATGTAAATATGCTAAACCACAGTGGGTGTGATAATGATACATTTAAAGTTGCATTGTTCTTTGAATAAGCTGTTGCTCTGGGATTTTACTGGGTCAGATCTGTGCAAAGTAAATCAAGTCTGACAGCAGGAGTCCTGAAGTCAAGTCACAAATCCTGATTTTTGTGTTAGTCGAGTGTAAGTCTCAAGTCCCTTGTTCTGTACTAGATGTGTAGAGTAATGGGAAAATATTTAGATTTTTAATAGTTATGAGAATAAGTATGTACAATCCGTTCATAATGAATCCAACTCTTTTCTTCATATTTTGCCAAATCCATATGTCCATCAGCGATGTGGAGGCAGTCGGTTCATTGCTAAAGCGCTTCCTAGGCCTGGAGGAACTCCAGCGACGCTGGGAGCAAGAAGGGGCAGAGTTTGTAGGGGAGGAAGACGAGGATGAAGATCTGGAGCATAGCAGTGACACGGAGGATGAGGCAGATTAACTTTGATCTCTCTGACTGACTGTTAGCCTTAACTTATTTTAAATGGGTTCTAACACAGGGCTTTGATCCTGCACATTGCAGAAGGTCTGCTTTCATGATTATACTATCATTCAAGGCCTACTTGGGAACTAAATGGAATAGTACCCTGAAGCATGTGCACTCAAAAGAACAATATTTTCTACATGAAAAGCCAGTGAACAGTCAGGTTTTTATGTTACATGGCACTCCAGACACCTGCAATTCCCTCAGTTTCCTATACCGGTGCAACACAGTGAAGAAAAAAAAAGTCTGAATACCCTTTAAAGACAGTTTTGGATTACCTGGTACTGTTTATTTTGATGCAAGCATTCCTGGACCAATTACCACCCGAGATGTGTCTTCTACTGTATAGTTACTGTGCCTTCCTACTGAACTGTAATAAGTATTTATGTGCTTAAGCCATTTGAAAGTGCTTAGGTTTTTCCCACAGCAGAGGGAACGCCAGTGTTTTTCTGGACCACCCAGTTGATAATCACCTTTTGCATGTTTGTCTATTCCAATCCTCCATGAATGCATTTGACTGTGTAAACTATAATCAAGCATGAAGGATTTGCATGGCTCAATCAAGGGTGATTTATGTGTGCACGGTGAAGTGCTTTTGACTGTTGCAGTTTTTTTGTCCAACTGTTAGTCTTTCCCTTTTTGTGAACCAAAGACTGAATCTCAAACACCTGTTTGAGTATTGATGAATCAGGGCTGTATTATTACATGTAAGAGAATTGTCTTTTTTACTTAATAAAAATAATAATTGTTTGGTATGTAATCGATGTTTCATTGTCATTTCTGCATGCACCGCACACATCAGCTTTTATTTGCACAGAAAATAAATCAAATAAAACTTTGATTACATTATTCCATACGAGTGCCTTTTACAGATCACAGGGAACACTTGGAATAAACAATGGAGCATGTTCCTTCTGTTGGATTTCATCTGTGAAAGATGAAAATCAACCAGGGTAAAAGCCCATGGCCCTTGTTGAACCTTTTTCTATCCTCATTCTCACAATCCTTGACCTCTGGGTCACTTGGGCTGCTCAACCAGAGCTGGGAGGCTGTTTTGGGGCATCATCTCAAGCAGGCAGGCAGTGATATCCTCTACAATCTTCTGTATAGGAGCCACTACTGGGGTCACGTGCTGCTCTATCCACTCCTGGGCTGTGGCGGGTGGGTAAAGACGTACCATCTCCTCCCTCACTGTGCTCACTTTCTGCTCCAACACATTCAACACCCTGAAAATATAATTGTTTTTTAGGCATCATTTGAAAAAAAGAAAGGAGTCATAGATGGGAAGATATGGATGGAAATAAGAGATTCAAGCTTACTCAGTTGCTTGAGTTCGAATCTGCATGGTGATAAGAGGGCTGACTGTTTTCCTCTGTCGGTGGTAAGGAGAAAGCCACCCTCTTACATACCTACAGTAGCAAAGGCATACAGAATTCTTCACTTGGCAGTGTAGGTCTACCATGAAAATTATACTGTATATCCATTGTAAGTAAGATTTTTGGTTTGGATTTTTGGTGACGCAATTAAAGGTAGGGTAAGTGATATGTTTTGGGTTACAATAAGTGTTAAATATCTATATTCTGAGAGTATCATTGCTATAGAGTTTGTTCAGTAGCAGGCGTCTCCCTGTCTCCAGCTCTTTAGTAGGAGAGAGAACTGACACAGTATACAGATTAAACAAGTGAAATTGGAAGTGATGACACAAATAAATGAGCAGACAAAATTGGAACTGGAACACTATAAAAATGAAGCTGATAAATTGGTACTCTCCTGATTGGCTGAAATTTGGCAACCCACCTGAAAATGTATTTTCTGTTTTATTGATTAGCTGGAGAGACAGGGAAAGCCTAGCCTGGTAAACCCTCCCTCCGGAAATCTCATTTCTATTTGATTCCTGGAGTGAGTCTGGCATGAACCGCCTCTCTGCAATATTGGCTGTGTATGCCAAACGGCCGCGCCTATCAGCGTCGTCGCTCATTGTTCTGTGATTGACAGCTTACGTTGGCCAATCAGGTGGCGAGTTCGAGTGAGCCCAAAACACGAACGGCAGCCATCTTTTTCTTGTGCGCTATTTTCTCCGCAATTTTTTTACTTCAAAAAGCTCTCTAACTTCTATTTTGAGGCACGGAATTTACTTATAAGATATCGTTTGGATAGAATTTAGTTGTTTAACTTCATATATGTGGTCAATTAATCATGACAAAGCCTATTTAAAAATAAAAATGTAGAGAACCGGTAGGGGCGGGCAGTGACACCCATGTATCCGAATAAGGCAACCCATTTTGGGCATGGATCGTCTCAAAAGTCTCGTTGCGTCACATTAGACTGGTGAACTGCTGATTGGCTGAAGGGGAAAAATTATCATTGGCTGAAGGGGTTGTCAGTCAACGGTATTACTCCCGCCCAACTCCAGCACAGCCAATATTACAGAAAGGCGGATCAGGCCAGACTCACTCCAGGAATCAAATAGAAATGAGATTTCCGGAGGGAGGGTTTACCAGGCTAGGGAAAGCCCTGTTACTGAACAAACACTATAGCAATGATTACTATCAGAATATAGTGCATTAACCCTTTAACAAAAAAAAACGTTTTTGTTTTAACCCAAAAATATTACTAACCCTATCTTTAAACCTATGTATGTACTGTGCTGTAGTGGAAGAGATACTGAAATTAGCTTACAACGTCATTGCCCTTTTTTTCTCTTTTACTCACATGTTGTGTTCAAAACCACAAATATCATTTGAGTCTAGTATCGATACAAGCTCTACAATCAGCGCAGCCAGTCTGCCACCAGGAAACGATGAGTCATCAACATGGCTGCATAGGGAACAAAATCCAGTCATATATCAATCTTTTTACATTGTATGATAGCAGTGCAGCAAATTGTATCACAGGCTGACTCTCACCTCTCTATTTTCTCAACTTCCACTGAGGAAACGCCTAGGCTCGCAGTCACAATTGCTTGAACCTCGGAACTGAATTGGCCATGGATGAGAGTCTGCAGGCAGGCTGCTAGGGATGGCAATGCCAGGGGCAACAGCTCACACAGCACTGACAGATGGTCGTACCTTGCATGACGGGAAATAAATGTTCAATGCAGACCACTTAGGCCAGGTAAAACCCACTGAAAAGTGCAATACAAAAAAAAGTTTAACCTCATGAACCCTAGCAACCCTATTCTGGGCATGTCCTAATAGGCAAACATTTGGCAAAAATAGGCTAACATTTGGTGAAAATAGGTGAACATTCGATGGTCGATAATGTTTTTCCCGCTATTTGATGAACAGCAAAGTACATAGGGTTTAAATGGTTGAATATACTAATTAACAACTACAGCAGTGGTTCTCGTAGTGGGGTCCGGGGACCCCCAGGGGTCCCCAGCTAAATGATTGGTAACTAAGTGAGTACAAATGGAACCAAATGGACACGTAATGGTCCATAACTTTCAGAGTTATGGGGGTCCATGGCCTAATGCATAGTGATCCTTGAAATGAAAAAGTAAAGTTCAGAACTGCTACTTGAACTACTAAGTACATTCTTACCTTTGCCAGCCGGTGAGAGCAATGCCCTGGAGGTGTACGGCTGGGGAGATGGCTTCTGCCACCTTCAGCCACTGCAGGTGGTTGTCCACGTGCCTCTGGGTTAGGGCCACGTTGGTGTGGACGCTGGTGGAGCCTTTAAAGGAGCTGGCGGCCCACAACGTTGACAGACCGGCACTGCTGTACTTCTCCAACAGAGACACTGTGGAGACCAGAGTGGTTCAAATTAATGTATGTCAATAATAATATATTATGCACAGTTTGAAAAATGCCATTCAAGCACCAAAAAGGCGGGTGAAAATGTATAATCTGATGCCGTTAACTGTGAGCATGCTCTCCTCTAGGGCTGGGCAATATATTGATATTATGATAAGAGAATCGATATAATCTCGGATTCTGTTAATATTGTGATATGGCATAAGCGTCGTCTTCTCCTGATTTTAAAGGCTGCATTAGAAGTGAAGTGATGTAATTTTCTGAACTTCTGACTGTCCTCTGTGTTCTATTATTTGTCTTTACCCATATATAATTATTTAGGCATTACTGATAAATATTTATCAAAAAATCTCATTCTGTAATTTTTTGTTAAAACACCAGTAGTCATCCACATTATATCCAGGTAAAAAAAATTTATTTGGTCAAATATATTGTGATATTTCATTTGGTCTATATTGCTGATACCTAATCACCACTTTATTTAACCATTTTCAAAATAGTGAAAATAGCAGATTTGCAGCTACTGCTACATTATGAGCTTGCCTTGTACAGCTGTACAAGCTCGACATAATGCATCGCGACGTGGTGCATTGTGGATCGTTGTAGATCGGCCACTTCCCCACCGCACGACATCGACATCACCATACAGGGTATAAGTAGTTAAATGAACTTTATATGATTAGTTTATGAAAAGTTTACGCTGGGGTTCCTACCAGTCATATCCACATCCAGAGCAGGGCCGTAGTCCCACAACATGGGCTGGACCAAACCTACTAGACCACTAGCTGTCAGGTAGAAAACAAAGGATGCAATGAGCCATGTAGATTTCCCACAGGAATCGAACAGAACAGTGACAACCACACATTATTATTGCAATACTGTCTGTATGTACTGTACAAAACGTTATGAATTCTTAACAAATTCCTTACCGTAATTTTTTTTATTCTAACCACTTTCAACCTTGCGCCCTATTACTTTTCTTTTTCTCTTCCACACACATTTTCAAAAATAGCTAAAATAGATCTATAAGCTGGATGTGACTTAGATTAGATTGCCTATTTTTGCTATAAAAACAAGTGTGCCTTGAGATTTTGACCAGCCCATTGGTGTGAAATGGGCACAATAGGTTTGAAAACCACTGTAAGAGTCAAGACCCATGCCCCCGCCCCCTCACCTTTGAGAGTGTCATGGTTCATCCCTCTCAGCATGTCATCCCACATGACAAGGTTCAAGTCAGGCCATACCTCCTTGATGGCCTTGGCCACCCTGGTCACATGACCCAGGAAGAGCTGCTCCACTGTACGTCCAGGTGTGGACAACCAGAGTTTAGACTCCTCCCCTTCACCAAGCAGATACACCTGGGACACATGGGACATAGAAAGTGTCTATCGATCTCAGCTGCACACAAAGACTGTAAACACAAACAGACACCTCCTTGCTTCACTCCTTCATTAATGATATATTACACATGGTTAAGTTCACCATTAGTTAATGGTGAGGATAAGGAGTTAATGATGAGTTCATGATAAATTCATGATGAATTAATGCGTGAGTTCACCATTCATTAAGAGCTAATTACGTGTATGAAATTGCTTTTGCTCAAGTCAAGTATGACCCTTAATTGGGTTGTTGTTATACGCTATAATATTACACTAAGATATAAAAAGATACAGTGCTAACATCAATGCTAATTGCTAATTCACCGAACAAATGTAACCCATTAAAACCGGGAAAACATCTGTGTCACTTTAGATTTTTGCGTTGTCTATTAAAAAATAGCAGATATACAAGCTATCTGCAAGCAGATATATGCTATTTTTGAACATTCTTGAAAAATCTTGAAAGTGTGAGAACTACTGATTTAGAAGGCATTTGTAGAATTGGCCTCAGGTCTTAATGGGGTTTAAATTGGACTTTTTATTTCATTCACTCTGATCAAAAAGCACAGTCTCTTCACCTCGTCCGCTCCGATGTGCAGCGTGCGGAGGCCTGGATGGAGCTCCACCACCTGCCTCACCATCTCCACCACTAGCTTCAGCCCGTCCTCTCTGTGGGGATTCAGGGTGCCCAGACAGTGGCCCACCTCTCTGAGGCCCAGCATGGACGGGTGCTTCAACACAAACTAATAGTAAAAGAGGAAGGCATAGTAAATAGTAAAAGAGGAAGGCAAGCAGGAAGGAATGAATGAGTGGAAGGACAGCAGCGTGTGTGTGTGTGTGTGTGTGTGTGTGTGTGTGTGTGTGTGTGTGTGTGTGTGTGTGTGTGTGTGTGTGTGTGTGTGTGTGTGTGTGTGCGTGCGTGCGTGCGTGCGTGCGTGCGTGCGTGCGTGCGTGCGTGCGTGCGTGCGTGCGTGCGTGCGTGCGTGCGTGCGTGCGTGCGTGCGTGCGTGCGTGCGTGCGTGCGTGCGTGCGTGCGTGCGTGCGTGCGTGCGTGCAAGAGATAGGTGCAGCAGGTGTTAAGTGTTCTTAAGTGTTAAGAACAGTTTTGTAGTCTCTTCTAGACAATGGATACTGTAGATTGTGAACAGCAAGATGTGTGTACGGTTGCGATAAAAGAAGGTCAGCCAATGGATTACAACCACCCTAAGGACTACAAAGTAAACCATTGGGATTCCTGCGCTATCTGCACCGAGTGGACCTCTGACATAGACCTACTGGACATATAAACAGAGCTGCTACCTTTAAACACGTTTTTTAATCTGAGGCCTTTTTGTATACTATTTAATTGTTGAAATGCTCCTAATTGTCCCAAAAGTGACTGCTAAAGATTGCTGCTATTTGTTTCAAAAAGCTTTGTGCCCTGTATATATAACATGTATATAACGTTGCAATGTGACATAGCTCTGTTTAACACAATGCTTTACCCCCTACAACTGTACATACTTTCCCCATTTCTTTCTTAACCCATTAAAACCGGGAACGCATTTGTGTCATCTTAGATTTTTGCGTTGGCTATTCAAAAATAGTAGATATACAAGCTCACAGCGTGTCACTTAGTGCCACGCTGCAAGCTTGTACATCTGCTATTTTTGAACATTTTTGAAAAATCTTGAAAGTGTGAGAACTACTGATTTATAAGGCATTTGTAGAATCAGGTCTCAGGTCTTAATGGGTTCAATTGTTTTCAGTATGTTTTGACACTTGCTTTGGAAATGTAAACGTATGTCTTCTCATGCCAATAAAGCTCGAAAATGTAATTGATTTGGTCTTGAGAGCCTGCCTCACCTCCATGTGACCAAACGTCTGCACCAGAGGGATGACCTCCATCCCTCTGGACTTGGCAACGTCCTGTAAGGACAAGACCTCCTCGTGACTGCAAAAATGAATAGACAGCAGTTAGGTCAATACAGTGTCAGTCCCCATACCTGAGGCTGGTCATTAAATGACCAGCCTATCATTTTATCAAATTATATCTTTATGACTGGGTGAGCGGGTTTGCATTAAGTGTTTTCTCTTAAGAGAGCACAGTAAGTTCAGTCCAGGTAAGAATTGCAGTTTTATTAGCTCACATTGTGGGTCAATCAGCAAGTCATATACTGTCCCGTGGGTGTGTGCAGTACATAGGCTACAGTACCTGCACACGCACGCAAGCAATCGCACACACACATGCACACACACACACACTTAAATCAAACAACGAACAATACATCACCTATAAGCCGGATGGACCGTGGCCTGCAGCAGGCTCAACTGCCCTCCATAGGGAAACATGTCCTCATACTCAACCAGAAGGCCATCAGCTCCCAGCTGAGAGAACAAGTCGATCAGCTGCGGGGACATGGTGAAAATAAAACACACATTTCACTCACTCAGGAGAGAGTCAGACTAAAGGTCCTTACACACCGGCGAATATGCGAATATACGCAAAATTCGGACTCGTTCCGAATAATTAAAAGATGCTTTTTCGCTTCACGAAACTGATGTGGACGCTTGCATTGACTTTATAAGGTTTTAAAAAAAAAGTTATTTATTCGCATGAAGAATTCGCCCCGGTGTGTAAGGACCTTAAGAACCAACACATGATTGGCCTCTCTGTCATGATAATATACTGCTACTCTGTTCAGAAATGTGTAATGTCATCAATACTAACTCACACTATCAACAATACCAGTGGTGTAAAGTGACTAAGTACATTTACTCAAGTGCTGAACATAAGTCCAATTTTGAGGTATATTTTACTTTACTGGAGTATTTCCAATTTACTGGAGTACTCACGTACACTTTGAATTCTGGACTTTTACTTGTAGCAGAGTATTTCTACATTGCAGTATTGATACTTTTACTTAAGTACAAGAAATGAGTACTTTTTCCACCACTGGTTTCAGGGACCTCACCTTGTGAAGGTATTCAATCCTTGGGGGGGCGCCTTTCAGATCCAGGTGAACTAGTTTCTTTCCTTTCGGCCAGGGTGGTGAAAAAAACGTCATTTCTGTCTGAACTTGGTGCTGCTGGAAATCTCACAACAATCTCACAACAATCTCACTCACAACAATCTTACATCAATCTCAAAGCCAGCACGCCTGAATAAGAAGATATTAAATTGGTTTATACTTTGCATGCCAAAAATAGCCAATCTACAAACTCACAATAATTATTGTGTAGTTGCATGGCCACGGGCAGTGGTGTAAAGTAACTAAGTGCATGTACTCAAGTACTGTAAGTTCAATGTTGACGTATTTATTAATTTACTGGAGTATTTCCGATTTTCTACTCCATTACGTCTCAGAGGCAAATATTGTACTTTTACTCCACTACAATTATTTGAAAACTAGTTATTTTGTAGATTTTGATTATTATTACAAAACATACAGTAACCACTTCAGCCCTATAGGGTGTACCAACGTCATTTCGGCCATTTGAAAATAGCCGATCTACAAGCTCACTGTGCGTCGCAATGCCACGCATTGTGAGCTTGTAGATCTGCTGTTTTCGGGGCGTCACACACACACACAGACACACCTTTGCATAAATTGTGACATACCTTACAATCAGCATTCATTCATAATGTCATTCATTGCTTGGACTCACCACTGTTACCAGGAATACTTAGATCGTTAAACAAGACCGTGCAACGGACGGTGCGAGAAATGGTGACACAATACTGTATTAAATGTGTATAAACCACCTCACATTGTGACACAATTGTGTATAAACACTGCTCACATCCGTGTTGCCAGGTTTTCAGAGAGAAACAAGCAACCGGGTCTATGAAAACAAGGCCAAACGACGCGTTGTGAGCTTGTAGATCTGCTATTTTCAAAGAAAAATCTTGGGGAAAAAGTGAAAATTGAGGAATATGTTCACATCCACAAAATCTTGTATGGGGGTCTCTGGCACAAAATATTTTCAGAAGGTTGGGTCTACAAATACATATTAATTTGGGGGTCCACTCCTTGACATGACAATATTTGAGAACAACTGGTTTAAACAACATTAGGAAACAAACCCAAATAAGCAACTACACTTAAGAAACAAGCCCCCCCAAAAAAATGCAACCCGCAACTACTAATATTTACAAGCGACTTTACAGAAAAAGCCCAACGTCGCTTATAATAAGCGGACATGGCAACACTGCATTCATTACGCTTTCACTCTGCTTTACATCCTGGTGTAGGCGATCGATTCATTTTGCCTTAAAAATGACACAGAGCAATCGATGCTGTCATTGATTTTTCTTGACATTTATATATTTTTGGGGGTGATATAAAATTGAAGTGCAGCGTTTGGGGTAACAAAGTGGACAGTTTTTTTTTCTCTTGTATTTGTATTTGTTTATTTTATTTAGGAAACGAATATAGGAGAGGAAGGTCTGGAGCTCTCTGCTGGAACTGTTGCCCCCGCGACCCGACTCCGGATAAGCGGTTGAAGATGGATGGACGAATATAGAAAGTCAGACATAATTATACCAAAAGAAACCAAATGATTATACCAAACTAAACACATTTTAAACTAGGGGAATCATTTTGGTGGTGCACGGCACCAGAGGTTCCGGTCATTGGTTCCGGCCACTTGATGACGTAAAGCTATTTCCGCTCCGACCGGATCAAGAACCCCGAAAATGGTATTGAATGATCTCAGGCTAGTTTCTGTGTATTTGTTCAGGCTATGCACTTTTTGTACGAGTCGATGATGTGGTCCAATCAAAACGTTAGCTGCTCTACGGTAGGACCAATGGGAGGAGCTGATGGATGGACCAATGGGAGGAGCTGAGACGCGGTACACAGGAAGTAAAACATCATTCCTTGATCCATTCCATCCATCCATGGTACCAACACCGTTTAGTTTGACTGAATGCTTGTGCTACAGGGGACAATCAGCCTCTTTCCCCCCGACTGTTTATTATTAATGCATACGGTACCAAGCTGGACTCTATCATGACAGTGCAGCGACGAGCAAATCCCAAAGCTCCAGATGCAAATGGGATTGAAAAGAAAATTAAAAGGTAAGTCATCATCTGTGTTGCAAATATAATAGCTTCTATGAAGGGAAACACTAAACATGCATTATTGTGGTTCTTTTTAGGTGCTGTTTGTTTTTTGTTGAAGTTTAGGCTTTGGGTTTGGTGGTGTTGTTGAAGATAGGGTTTGACCAGGGTGGGGTATTCTCTTCTGGGACTGGGTGGGATGGTGATCAGGAGGATATGGATATGTCACATCCATTCTTAAGCTGTGACCATAACCTTAAACCATGGGTCTTCAACGTTGTTCAGCCCAAGGACCCCTTAGCTGGGAGAGAGATGGAGCAGGGACTCCCCCCCCCCCCCACTAAACCTTTTCATAGATTTCATAGACTTGTTTGACAGCATTGAGCTTGGAGATCTGCTGTTTTCGGCTAATGTTCCCCCCAAAATAGGGATGCTAGGCTTTAAGTGGTTAATGTAAAACAAATGAAAGAGAAAAGGTTTCTCTCTCTCTCTCTCTCTCTCTCTCTCTCTCTCTCTCTCTCTCTCTCCCTTTCTTTCTCTGTGTAATAGTTGTAAATAAGTTGTAAACAGTGATTTATGATTGTGTGGTTGAAGGGGTACCTTTAATAACCAAAACAACAATGCATCTTAACATTGAGAATGGATAAGTATAGGTGTAGCTTTCTGATCCCCTTGATCAGCGGTTCTCAAAGTGGGGTCCAGGGATCCCCAGGGGTCCTTGAGGGCGTCCCCAGCAAAAATGCATCAACATCAGTTTAACCACTTTAACTGTATATACATCAGCTATTTGAAAATAACGCAATGCCACACGTTGTGAGCTTGCCATTTTCACAAAATCTTAAAAAAAAATTGAACAAATCTTGGATTATTTTTTAAACATTTTAATAACATACTGTACATCTTGAATGGGGGTCCCTCCCTCGCAAAACATCTTTTCAGATGGGGTCCGCGGCCAAATATATATCAATTTGGGTTTCCGGAGACTCCGGACCTTGACATGGAAAAAGTTTGAGATCCACTGTCCTAGCTAGATCAGTGGTTCTCAACCTTTTCAGGCCGCGACCCACCAAAATAATCATATTTGAACCGGGCAGGGACCCCCCACCTGACAAGCACTTGGAATTGTAGGCATTACATTTAGTTTCACTCGGTTCCACAGATAAATCTTGTGAAAATAGCCGATCTACATGCATGAGCATATCGAGCATGCAGATCGGCTATTTTCACATTTTCTGCCTCTTCCTTAGGTAATGTTTGACACTTTGGCCAATGTTTGACCATGTTTATATAGGCTATTGTTTGTTCAATACTTTTGAAGCGCTAATGGTCAAAAGTAATCAATGTACAGATACCCTGGCAGTGGCTCAGGGGTATAGTGGCCGGTAGAGCGGCCGGATGGGAACCGTGAGGTTCCCAGCTCAATCCCGGGCTCCCCCAGAGTTTGTGTCGAAGTGTCCTTGAGCAAGACACTGAACCGCAAATTGCTCCCGATGAGCAGGTTGGTGCCTTGCATGGTTTCCTCTAGCCTGGTAAACCAACCCCCTTCTGGAAATCTCATTTGCATTTGATTTCAGGAATTGGTCTGGCCTGCAGACCAGTATGGGCAATTTGGCTGTGGGCTGGGCGGGAGTAATACCGTTGACTGACAATCCCTTCAGCCAATCAGCAGTTCGGCCATTCCATTTCGGTCGGCTGCACTCGGCTCCATTCGGGTTCACTTGGGTTCCACCTGATTGGCCAACCTCCACTGTTAATCACAGAACAATGAGCGAGGACGCTGATAGGAGAGTTCATGTTATGAACTCCGGAGAAACGCCCAGAAAGACCAATTCCTGAAATCAAATGCAAATGAGATTTCCGGAAGGGGGATGGTTTACCAGGCTAGGTTTCCTCCGCCATCGGTGTATGAATGTGTGTGTGAATGGGTGAATGTATGTAATGCACAATCTATGTAAAGCGAGAACCACTGCCCTAGATCACAAACATCAGACCGTTTATGACAGTCCTAAGTGCTGGTCCACATGCTTTCTATCTCTCGTTCTCAGGGGTAACGCTCTGCGGCAAGCGTCCGCATGGAGAGGCACCAGAGTCCCTCTGTTCCTCCTGCTGCTCGGGGCGGTGTGTATTGGCGGACTCGGAGCGTGGCTCTACGTGACCCTGGGGGACAGCGAGGTCACAGAGACTCTAGTCAGGTGGAAGGAACAGGTGTCTCCGCAGCCCAGAGTCTTCAGCGTGCCGTGCTCCGCTGACTATGAGAACTATAAGCGCTACCCTGGTGAGTTTGCTATAGTCTTGCGTTTAGCCCATTTAGACCTGAGGCCGATTCTACAAATGCCCTCTAAATCAGTTTTGATTGATTGATTGAATACTTTATTTAGAAGTTTGCAGACAAAAAGCACATGAAAGTACATTTCAGACACAAGGTCAACTAAATAGGATTTAAAAAAGCCCAAGAAAGCCACTGGCCATTTCAATTGGGGTCCTCTTGTACTCAATTCATAGTGACATTAAATGACAGACAGATATACACTACTATGCAAAACATCATATAAACAGTTTAGAAATGAGAAATAAGAAAAATAAGAACAGTAGTTCTCAAACTTTCAAGATTTTTCAAAAATGTTGCGAGCTTGTATATCTGCTATTTTTGAATAGCCAACGCTAAAATCTAAAATGACACAGACGCTTTCACGGTTTTAATGGGTTAGCAGGTGGCCTCTTGTTGAAACGGGACCAAAATTAAATGACGTGAAGCGGGTGAATTGTTTGTCTTTGCAACAAGCTATAAAAAAATGAAAAATAATGAATTTCATGTTGGTTTTGAAGGGAAACTGAATGTGTAGAAGTAATCTCAGTCCTACCTATGGCTTTAATGTTGAAAACCATGCAGTGCTAGTATCTGCTCTAAGTTGGTGGTAGAAATCTTAATTGTTCCATGAAGATATGATGATACTGAGATAAGTGAAAGTTACTGGGCACAGTCAGGGGTAGTGATGGTCAATGTCTGGTGGTCATTTAACCCTAAAAGACCAGTTTAAGAAGATTCATCAGTTTCTACAAGAGGAAGAGGAGACCAGCATCACTGCACTGAGGGAGGAAGAGCAGCAGAAGAGTCAGATGATGAAGGAGAAGATTGAGGGTCTGAACAGAGACATATTAACCCTTTCAAATAACATCAGAGCCATAGAGGAGGAGCTGAGAGCTGAACACATCTCATTCCTTCACAACTACAAGACCACAATGGAAAGAGTCCAGTTCACACTGCAGGACCCACAGCTGGTCTCAGGACCACTGATAGACGTGACCAAACACCTGGGCAACCTGACCTTCAGAGTCTGGGACAAGATGAAGGACATTGTCTCCTACACTCCTATCATTCTGGACCCCAACACTACCCATCCAGTCCTCATCCTGTCTGGTGATCTGACCAGTGTGAGATGTGGAGGAAGACGGCAGCTTCCTGACAACCCAGAGAGGTTTGACTTGGTGCCCTTAGTCCTGGGTTCTGAGGGCTTTAACTCAGGGACCCACAGCTGGGATGTTGAGGTTGGAGACAATCCATTGTGGGCACTGGGTGTGTTAGCAGAGTCTTTACAGAGAAAGAGAAAAGAACCGGGTCAAATAATGTTGGATATAATGTTAAGGGAAGGCAAATACAGAGCACGCAAAACGTTATCAGGGCCAGTCACTCTTCTCTCAGTGGAGCAGAAACCTCAGAGGATCAGAGTCCAGCTGGACTGGAATGAAGGAAAGCTGTCATTCTCTGATCCTGATACTAACACACACATACACACCTTCACACACACTTTCACTGACACGCTCTATCCATGCTTTCTCACTGTTTCTCTCCCTCTGAAGATTTTACCAAGGAAGGTCAGTGTAACTCTGGAACAACATAGTTAGACATGATGATGATGAGACATGACTTAATTTTGAGAATCTAAATGATTATTATATGCTCATAATGGCATGATAATGTTAATGATGGTTAGTGATGATGGTTACATTTGGAGAATGAGGGGAGTTTTGCACTGGGTTAGGGGTGTAGCGGTTAAACTAATCGATTTAATTGATTATAAAAGATCACTTATTTTAATAAAATAATTGACTTTCAAAAATAGCAGATACCAACTCACAATTATATATGACACAAGAACCTCTAGATCAGCTATACGTGTGACACTGTTTTGGGACAAAATACAGCTTAAAGGGGTAGTTCACCCCCAAAATAACTTTTTTTCTATTGATTACTGACCATCTGGAGCCTTGAATTCATAGATATTTCTTTGTTTTTGTCACATTCCTAAGCCAATAATTTGATTATAATAAATGTGTCCCCATAGATTCCGGTAGGAGACACAAATGCATTTGTGTCTCCTACCGGAATCAATGGGGCTAAATTTATTATAATCAAATAATAAAGGAAGGAATGCGACAAAAACAAATAAATATCCATGAATTCAAGGCTCCATGGGGTGAGTAATCAATAGAAAAAAAGTTATTTGGGGGGTGAACTACCCCTTTAAGTCATTAATCAGACTTTTTCAATCATATATTAAAAAAAAGTCCTTGTGTTTATTCATTGACACACTGTATACAAATTACTATTAAAAAAATCTGCGCTTTACCATTTTCAAATATGTTCATATGTTCAAATATAAAACGTTATCGATATAATAATCTCTAAGAAGATAAGTGCTAGATACAGCCCTAAACTGGGTATTAATACTTTTTAATAAACACATGGGTGATCCTCAAGAATGATACATGTAATCAATTATTAAAAGACATATAATCACATTTATATGTTCTTTCACTGTGATAACATCAGAACTGTGTGGTGTCATGAATGCAGTTTATTTTTCCATCTCTGTAAACTCTCATTGTGAAATCCACTTGGTGTTTATATTATGTATTCATTTTTTTTCCCACTTTGGCGCTAGAATAATTTTGCATTGCTGTTGCCTTATTTTTGCTACTTCCTTGATGGGTATTCATGGTGGTTCTCTACTGTTTGGATCACTGTTTCTAAAATGTTATACATTTGACAAATGTCTTCTAACAGTATTATGAAAAAATATATATCAGTGGTGCTCCAACGTTTTCATGTCAAGGAAATGTATATGTATTTGGCCACCGACCCCGATCTCAAAATATGTTGTTCCAGGGACCCCCAGAAGCAAAGATTTCAATACAAAATGTTCGCTTTAAAATAATATATATATATGTATCCAAAGATTTTCACATTTTCTTGATTTTTCAAAAATAGCAGATCTAGCGCTCGGTGCCGCACTATGAGCTTGTAGATCTGCTATTTTTGAATAGCCAAAGTGTAAAATAATGCTTTTTAGCTCAAATTAAAAAAAGACAGATGCGTTCCAGGTCTTAATTGGTTAAACTGGTGGTCTTTGAAGTGAAAAGGGTTTAGTATCATACTGTAGATCATTGTAGAGTTCCATGGAAAAAATATTATACTGAACACTGATGTTGGCCATTTATGTTTTAAGTGAATACTCAGATTTATTGATTTCCTATGTTACCAGTTCAAGTATGATGTTACATTTACATTTGTTTGTACCCGTGTATTGATTCTACTGTCAGTTTAGAGTTCTTTAAGTGGACAGTTGATAGTATTTCATGTGACCGTAAATTGTTTTAAATACTGCACACGTGCCTTAATTTTATACACTCTTGACACTCTTTTAGTCAAAATGTGTCGATGTTCCTGACTGTTGAAATAAAGACTTTGAACATGATCACATTGCCTTGGATGTGTTTGTTCTATCCCACTCTACTTTGAATTTCCTGAGTGAGTGAGTTTGTTTTTACTATTACAATAATAATGTTTAGGACTCAGAGTGTGTTACTATAAGAAGTAACGTGTGTGTGTGTGTGTGTGTGTGTGTGTGTGTGTGTGTGTGTGTGTGTGTGTGTGTGTGTTCTTTAAGTAAATGTTAAAGCTCTAATGAGAGTCTAGTTCATCATTGAACAAATTAAAATCAAGTTACATGTTTCATAGACCTTCCGCAGGGCAAGCAGAAAAAACACCACCAAGCCAATATAAATATCTATAATAGCATTAACTCAATACACATATGTATTTGTATCAACTTCACACAGTGCACACCGCCAACCTTGATTGATAGGATCACTGATCCTCCTTTATTTGTTTTCATTAATATCATTTTGTTTTATTTGATTGTCTCAGATCTCTCATGGCCTTATATGTTAGTGAAAGATTGTCAATCACCAAACATATAGCATGTATAGATGTGTTCTTGTGTTGGTATGAGGAGCTTGTATGTGTCCTTTGTTTTGTAACATGTCTGAGCTGAGCTTTTTGTTTGTGTTATGTCTTTGTCATAAAAGGAAAAAAAACATATTATTGCAGGGAAAGTGAAGTAACATTGCTTAACTAGGCCTATAGTGATTCCATTATTAAATATTAAAATCCAATATAACAACAATGGAAATATCAGTCATTATGGTTCTGCCTGAACTTGTGCCACAGTGATACCTTGTGGCGGTGCATACATGCTGCACGAGCTCTTAACCACAAGTCATTCACCCTAAACAGGGGTCTTCAACGTTTTTCATCCCAAGGACCCCCTAGCTGAGAGAGAGATGAAGCAGGGACCCCCACTACATATTATATACAATTATGTTCTAGAATAGATTACACTTTTTTGTAGATTCCATATAGTTTCATTGTTTGACAACACGATCTTCAGTGTATTTTGGATTCATGTTAATATGTATTTTTCAGACATTTTACCACTTAAACCGTCAATACTTCCATCTACACTACACCTCCGATATAGCCGATCTACAAGCTCACAAAGCCTGGTGTTGTGAACTTGTAGATCTGATATGTTTGGCTAAAGTTAATCTCCCCAGAATAGAGATGCTAGGGTTCAAGTGGTTATGACCCCTAGGGGTCCCGTCCCGCTTGGACCCTCAAATGAAGACCCCTGGTGCCCTGCCCTAAACTGCAAACAGAAGCAAACAACAAAAAATGGTACAGACAGGATATAAACAGGTGTCACTAATAGGCTGATTAATTACATTATCCTATATGCAAAGTTTCTTATTCAAAAACAAAAGTGTTCTAAATCACTGCCTACATCTAACCTTTCTTCAGAGAACTGAATTATCTGCTTATTAAACAATAAATAAGTTATAAGGTATTAAAACTTTATATAACTTTTACCCCTGAAACCACTGACTAAATAATTGTGAATGTCCAGCAGCAGCACAGACATCACATCATCATAATCTATATCTGACATGTTCAGCAAAACGCTGGTAAAAAAGCATGTTATGCATCCTCCGGGAAGATGGGTAGCAGTATGCACTCAACAGACGCAAGAAAAAGAAGAAGAACAACAACAAGGAAGCTAACCTTGCGTCACCAGTCTTTCCACCTCGGAGGAAAATCTTCCTTGAGGAAAACAAGGAAGCAGCTCTCCTCAAAGTAAAAAGAAAGCGTAAAAGAAGAACAACTTTCCTCCATTTCAACTAAATGAGGTTTGTTTGTTTGTCTGAAGTTTGTCTTTGTAAAAGATAATATTGTATTGTTTGTTATGGACATTTGATTCAGTCATTTCTTTACAGTTTGTAGGTGGTTGTTTTGTACATGAACTCCTTGGAGTCATTCCCTCATCAGTTATATGCAGCCATGCTGGTATATGTGTTTGTTTGAAGTGTATTTTCTATTATCATTACATCTGTTTGTTTGTTCACTATATACAGGTTTACTTTAGCCTTGGATCAAGACTATCATGCATGGATTTTATCGAGTCTGACTTTTACTTTCGTATCTATGATAGTCTTGGTCTCAACCCCACTAATAGTCACTGAACATCCACGCGGAAAGCCCGTACTTCTCCTCACATGTTCAAAACAATTATATTAAGTGTCTAACCTGTAGCCACGGATGTTAACTAGACATTCGGAACATGTGTTCACTGTATTAGTCTGTATTTTGCAATAGATCTGTTTTAATCCCGTGTTTTTTGGATTCTGTCAGAAGTTCCCTGTATTCCTCAATGGGTGGTGGTGACGGGCGCATCAGGTCAAAGTTGGTATTACACTCAATGTAAACAGGATGTAAACGAGGGGGGGATGGCGTTCAGGCACAGACGGGATTAAAACGCATATCTATTGAAAAATAAGGATTAATACAGTGAACAAATACTCCGAATGCTGAGTTAACATCCGGGGCTACAGGATAAGCAACTTATATTTTGCATTTGTACAAAGACCAACACTATCATTGTAAAATACATCTGATAGTCTTGATCCAAGGTTAGGTTTACCGTTTGTTTCTGTTAGGTTTATGCTTAGTGTGAGTGTTTGTTTGTTTAATGTTGTATTTGGGCTCAAATAATTTATGTAAATGTGTCACAGTGAAGCTATCACAATGTAAACACAATGTTTGTCTGTCAGTAGAAAAATCCACTTTTGTCATGTTGTTATGACAGACTTTCTGACTAATGTATGTGAATCTGCAGCATTGCATTTTTATACAGTGTTCTTGTTTTGTTGTTTTACACAATGGTGGAATAACTAAATAACCAGTAGTATAACTGAATTTACTCAGGACTGTATTCAAGTACAATTTTGAGGTACCTTAAGATTATTTACATTTCATCTACTTTGCTATCTCAGAATATTTGCTTATAATTTACTTACCTTATGTATTACTTACCTTGCAGATGTATTTATTTATAGTTATTACAAAACTAACTTAATAGGGCTTAACCAATTAAGCCCTAATTTAAAAGTAGGATATTCTAAAATAGCCGATCTATAAGCTCACAATGTGTCACATCAAGTTGTGAGCTGATAGATCTGCTATTTTGTGAAATGGGACATTCTGCATAATGAGTACTGCAAGTATGTTTTGCTGACAATATTGTACTTTTACTCAAGTAAAAGTTTTAAAGCAGGATGTTTTACTTGTAAATGTATTTCTACATTGTGATATTGCTACTTAGTACTTTAACTTCACTAACAAAAAATCTAAGTAGTTCTTCCACCACTGTCTGAACCTATGTACCTGTGTGTGCTCATTATAGACGGCATGTGAGCAAAATTCCAACAAATGTTTTAGAGAACGCTCGTTTTGCATAACTCCATGTCCAATTTATGTGCAATTTAGAAACGGGTAGTAACAGCCTGTCGACGCGGACGGTTTTGAAGTGATTTGAAGTTTTTTTACACATACGTTATAGACAGTCTATTTTCACTATTTGACTTACAACAAAGTAGCATCTAGGTTTAAGTGGTTAATGAATACTTATCTAAAAAAAAAAAAAACTTTCTATCGATTACTCACCCCATGAAGCAGGGCCGGCCGCTGCCATAAGCAATATAAGCGGTCGCTTAGGGCCACAACCACTAGGGGGCCACAAAAAAATATATTTATATATATATTTTTTACTTTTATATTGTAATTATGTCATGTATCTCCTATCCAACAACTAGCGTTAATATTTTAGTATGCAATAAATAATGACAATGATTTTATAATGGGGGTGTTTGGGGGGGGGGCAACCCCAAAAAATCTTGCTTAGGGCCACGAAAATCCTAGGGCCAGCCCTGCCATGAAGCCTTGAATTCATGGAGATTTTTGTTTGTCACATGAGACAATAATCCAATATTTGACTAATGAAGTTAATAGGAGACCAATCTTAACAAGAGCAAAAACATATATTTTTCTAACCTGAATCATTAGTAGGCTCATCAGTAATCCCTGTGATAGTTGTTTTGGAGTTTATATTCTTTTATAGTACAAATTAAAAAAAACGCAGCACAGTCCTCAATTATTGAATTATTGGGTCAGGAATGCGACAAAAAAAATAAAGTATTCGAGTTCAGAGAAGAACTGAGTTATTTTCTTTTTTCTGTGTTTGATTTAGAATCCTGTTCAACACAGCTGAACCTTACCTGACCCCCTGAGACTAGGGTTGGATCTGGAACACAGAGGAACCAGAGTCAGTTCCATGACCATCACATTAGGGAGCGTTTCACACCTACACCCAACCCTACCTGAGACGACCCAGTAAACACAGAGGTTGGTATTTACTTTCCTCACAAATGCACCAGATGTACAAGCTGACAACACGTTACGATGAAAATGAAATATTGTCAGCTTTATTTTAAAGGGTGACACCATCTGTGTCCATTCCTGATATAAATATGTACAGTAAACATTTTGAGGGGGGGGGGGGTTAGGTTATGACTTTTACAGCGGCCAGTTTGGATGCTTAACACATTGAATGCCAAAAACGGTCCGGACCGTTTTTGAGGGTCCAAACGAGAAGTGCCGAAAACGGTCCGGACCGTTTTTGACCCAATTCTATTTTTATACATGTGGGCCACGTGGGGCGCTAAAACGAAACTTTGACATCACCCAAAGAGTTTCTGAGAAGAAGAGGCTGGATCTGGCTCCATGTCAAAAATCCTTCCGGTCGGCGTTTTCAATGTTATCTCCTTGACTAAAAGCTTAATATCTCCATTTCTTTTTAATGTGGTGGAAACGAGCCGTTTTCGATCGGCGATCACGCTGCAATGGAGGGTCGCGTTGGAAATATTATTGTTCCAGGCGTTAGTCGGGACCCTCCGCCGTCTCGCACGCACGCTTTGTTTACATGCACTTCCGCGTCCGAGCTTCTCACAGCACGAAACGTTTAACGCAAGTGGATGGAAGAAATGCAGGCACTCAACGTATAATATTTTAATAAACCTCTGGCACCCAATGTGTTAAGCATGCTTAAGTCGAGGGACACTTTTCCCCTTGGTGATCAACAAAACTCTAATGCATATCAGATAGCGGCTTTCTAGTGTCCTCATTCACTTCATATCAAACTACTTTATTTTTTCTTTTCACATCAGCAATGGTGTAGAACACTATACAGTATAAAATGTCTACAGGCAACGTGGAGCCAAGCTTTTCAGTTATTGTACTGACAGTATGTTCAGATTTCAGTACTCTAGGTTTTTGCATGGTTTAAATAGGCTCTCTCCCTCCCTCCCCCTCTATTGTTCCATGTCTATACTAATTGTATAGGAAATAAACTTGACTGTGATCTCATTAAATCAATTAAATATGTGTGGCACATACGTTGTGTGTGTGTGTGTGTGTGTGTGTGTGTGTGTGTGTGTGTGTATTAGATTAATGGTGAATTTGTGTGTGTGTGTACTTTGCAACAGGTCTGTGGTGGTGTGTCGAAGCTCCGCTCCCTGCCAGACTCATCTGAGACGATACGATTGACCTTCAGATCAAACACAACTTCCAGTGAGGAGAACGGACTGTCTTTCCACAGCTACAGGAGGAAATACTGACCCAGACCACTGGAACCTGCCCTCTGTCAGCTGAAGTATTGAGCAGAGTGTTTGTAGCTTCACTCTGAGACAAAATGGCTTCCAACTCGTCTCTTCCAGAAATTGATTATTCCTGTCCTGTGTGTCGTGACATCTTTAAAGATCCTGTTGTCCTGTCATGTAGCCACAGCTTCTGTAAAGAATGTCTTCAGAATTGGTGGAGACAGAAGAGAATAAATCAATGTCCAGTTTGTAAGGAAATACATTCAACAGATCATCCACCCCGTAACCTGGCTCTGAAGAACCTGTGTGAGGCCTTCATACAGGAGAGACATCAGAGAGCTTCAAAACGTCAGAGAACTTCATCAGGGTCTGAGGATCTCTGCAGTCTGCATGCTGAGAAACTCAAACTCTTCTGTCAGGAATGTCAACAGCCAGTGTGTGTTGTGTGTCTTCATTCAGAAAAACACACCAACCACAGTTTCAGACCCATCGATGAAGTTGCTCTGGATCACAAGAAGGAAGTCCAGAAATCACTGAAGCCTTTACAGGAGAAACTGAAGGTCTTTATTAAAGTTAAAGCAACCTGTGACCTAACAGCAGAACACATTAAGGCTCAGACCCGGCACACAGAGATGCAGATTAAAGACCAGTTTAAGAAGATTCATCAGTTTCTACAAGAGGAAGAGGAGACCAGCATCACTGCACTGAGGGAGGAAGAGCAGCAGAAGAGTCAAATGATGAAGGAGAAGATTGAGGGTCTGAACAGAGACATATTAACCCTTTCAAACAACATCAGAGCCATAGAGGAGGAGCTGAGAGCTGAACACATCTCATTCCTGCAGAACTACAAGACCACAATGGAGAGAGTCCAGTTCACACTGCAGGACCCACAGCTGGTCTCAGGACCACTGATAGACGTGACCAAACACCTGAGCAACCTGACCTTCAGAGTTTGGGACAAGATGAAGGACATTGTCTCCTACACTCCTGTCATTCTGGACCCCAACACTGCCCATCCAAACCTCATCCTGTCTGATGATCTGACCAGTATGAGATGGGGAGGAAGACAGCAGCTTCCTGACAACCCAGAGAGGTTTGACTCTCTGTCCTTTGTCCTGGGTTCTGAGGGCTTTAACTCAGGGACCCACAGCTGGGATGTTGAGGTTGGAGACAATCCATTGTGGATGCTGGGTGTGTTAGCAGAGTCTTCTCAGAGGAAGGGGAAAGATCTGAGTCTGAGTCAAATGTGGTTTATAATGTTAAATGAAGGTAAATACACAATGATACCAGAGCCATCCACTTTACTCTCATTGAAGCAGAAACCTCAGAGGATCAGAGTCCAGCTGGACTGGAATGAAGGAAAGCTGTCATTCTCTGATCCTGATACTAACACACACATACACACCTTCACACACACTTTCACTGACACGCTCTATCCATGCTTCACTGGTTCTCTCACTCTGAAGATTTTACCAATGAAGGTCAGTGTAACTCTGGAACAACATAGTTAGACATGATGATGATGAGACATGACTTAATTTTGAGAATCTAAATGATTATGATATGCTCATAATGGCATGATAATGTTAATGATGGTTAGTGATGATGGTTACATTTGGAGAAAGAGGGGAGTGTTGCACTGGGTTAGGGGTGTAGCGGTTAAACTAATCGATTTAATTGATTATAAAAGATCACTTATTTTAATAAAATAATTGACTTTCAAAAATAGCAGATATACCAACTCACAATTATATATGACACAAGAACCTCTAGATCAGCTATACGTGTGACACATTTTTACGATTTTTCAAAAATAGCTGATCTACAAGCTCATAGTGCGGCACCGAATAGCCAAAGTGTAAAATAATGCTTTTTAGCTCAAATAAATAAAAGACACAGATGCGTTCCAGGTCTTAATGGGTTAAACTGGTGGTCTTTGAAGTGAAAAGGGTTTAGTATCATACTGTAGATCATTGTAGAGTTCCATGGGAAAGTTGTTTATACTGAACACTGATGTTGGCCATTTATGTTTTAAGTGAATACTCAGATGTATTGTTTTCCTCTGTTACCAGTTCAAGTATGATGTTACATTTGTTTGTACCCGTGTATTGATTCTACTGTCAGTTTATAGTTCTTTAAGTGGACAGTTGATAGTATTTCATGTGACCTTAAATAGTTTTAAATACTGCACACGTGCCTTTAATTTTATACACTCTTGACACTCTTTTAGTCAAAATGTGTCAATGTTCCTGACTGTTGAAATAAAGACTTTGAACATGATCACATTGCCTTGGATGTGTTTGTTCTATGCCACTCTACTTTGAATTTCCTGAGTGAGTGAGTTTTTTTTTACTATTACAATAATAATGTTGAGGACTCATAAAATTGATCAGATTAATAAACTAATACTGTTTTAATATAATCTATTATATTAAGAGGAAAGAGGTAACACACGCGTGTGTGTGTGTGTGTGTGTGTGTGTGTGTGTTTAAGGAAACGTTAAATGTTAAAGCTCTAATGAGAGTCTAGTTCATCATTGAACAAATTAAAATCCTCCTTTATTTGTTCTCATTAATATTATTTTGTTTTATTTAATTGTCTCAGATCTCTCATGGCCTTATATGGTAGTGCAAGATTGTCAATCCTCAAACATATAGCATGTATAAGTATTTTGTGTTCCTGTGTTTGTATGAGGAGCTAGTATGTGTCCTTTGTTTTGAAACATATCTGAGCTGAGCTTTTCGTGTTTTTGTTTGTGTTATGTCTTTGTCATAAAAGGAAAAAATCTATAAAAAATATTATTGGGGGGAAAGTGCAGTAACATTGCTTAACTAGGCCTATAGTGATTCCATTATTAAATATTAAAATCCAATATAACAACAATGGAAATATTACAATTAAGTTATTCATGCAAAACTGTATTAAAGAAGGTCAATTAGTACTATGAACACCATAGACTTAACGTGATAGTCATTATGGTTCTGCCTGAACTTGTGCCACAGTGACACCTTGTGGCGGTGCATACATGCTGCATGAGCTCTTAAACACAATTCACCCTAAACCAGAGGTCTTCAACGTTTTTCATCCCAAGGACCCCCTAGCTGAGAGAGAGATCAAGCAGGGACCCCCACTACATATTATATACAATTATGTTTTAATAATAATAATAGATTAAACTTTTTTGATTCCATATAGTTTCATTGTTTGACAACACGAGTGTATTTTGGATTCATGTTAATATGTATTTTCCAGACATTTTACCACATTTAACCATCAATACTTCCCTCTACACTACACCTCTTTGCCGAAAATAGCCGATCTACAAGCTAACAAAGCCTGGTGTTGTGAACTTGTAGATCTGCTATTTTTGGCTAAAGTTAATCTCCCCAGAATAGGGTTGCTAGGGTTCAAGTGGTTATGACCCCTATTCTGGTCACGCTTGGACCCCCAAATGAAGACCCCTGCCCTAAACTGCAAACCATCAGAAGCAAACCATCAAAAATTGTACAGACAGGATATAAGCAGGTGTCACTAATAGACTGATTAATTACATTATCCTATTTTTTTTATCTTATTCAAAAACAAAAGTGTTCTAAATCATTGCCTACATCTAACCTTTCTTCAGAGAACTGAATAATCAGCTTATTAAACAATAAATAAGTGATAAGCTATTAAAACTTTATATAACTTTTACCCCTGAAACCAATGACTAAATAATTGTGAATGTCCAGCAGCAGCAGCAGAGCAGCATTACATTTAACTGCCATGATTTTTGTTTCATTTTATTTTATTTTCAGATTTGTTTAACAGTGTATATGATTTATTTATTGAAAAGTGTTTTTCTTTTGTTACCACTGTGTGTGTGGGGAGAGTTTTTATGTTCTGAATCTGCCCGGAACTAATATAATGTCATGTCATTTATTTAGGGGGACTTTCTACATTTGAACTAGATGAGGTTTGTTTGTTTGTTTGTATAAAAGAGAATATTGTATTCTTTGTTATGGACATTTCTTTACAGTTTGTACGTGGTTGTTTTGTACATGAACACAAATCATGATGACATATAAGAGACAGACAGATATACACACTACTATACAGAATGTCATACAATCAGTTTACAGGTTACTGGTTTGGAAAAAAATAATATGTACAAGAGAAAAAAGAGGAAGAGTTCGGGGGGGGGGGGGGGGGGTAGGTTAAGATTTTGACAGGGGCCATTTTCGAATTGCAGCCTCCTGAAGGTGTTTCTTTAGGGCAGTTTTGAAAGTGAGTAGGGTTTTACACTCCTTTTTTTTCCTCTTGTTTGTACAATATAACCCTAACCCTAACTCATAGAGGTTTGACCTCTATGAGTTTGTCCTGGGTTCTGAGAGGTTTAACTCAGGGACCCACAGCTGGGATGTTGAGGTTGTTGTGTTGGTATCAAAATGTACTTAAAGTACCAAAAGTAGAAAGTACTAATATGCAGAATGTCCCTTTCAAGTTTTAATAATTGTAATTCAATTCAATTCAATTCAATTTTATTAAAGTGTCAAATCACAACAAGTTGTCTCAAGACACTTTACATGTAGAGAAGAGACCCGACAATCCCAGCCTGAGCAAGCAATTTTGCGACAGTGGCAACGAAAAACTCCCGCTTAACTGGAAGAAACGTCAGGCAGACCCTAGGCTCTAGGGTGGCGGCCTTCTGCCTCGACCGTGTCGGGGGAAAGAAGAGAGAGAGAGGGAGAGACAGAGGAGAGACAGAAAGAGATACAAGTAGTAACAATAACAATAGTTGCAAATATAATAGTGTAAGATAGTATATGATAATATAATATAGTACAGCAATAATGTGTATGCAGTATATAATGGTATAATATAAGAATGTTAAGCTCATATACAGTATAGTGTAGTGGTATAGTGTAGTGTAGTAGAAATCCACGGTCGTGCTCCATGGAGAGGCCCGGTCCGCAGTCACAGTCTTGAGCCGCAGCTGGGGGTCCGTAGTGACAGTCCATTGGACTGCGACGTGGGAGATAAAAGAAACTCCGGGGAGCGGGTCCCCGGGTGTAGAATTAGTGGCAGGCCTTACTAGAGCGTGAATCCGTACAGGGTTAATTACAATTGTACCAATGGGAAACCCACACAACCAAAAGGGAGGACGAGAAGAGAGAGGACGAGAGGAGAGAGGAGAGAGGAGAAAGGGGGGGAGGTGTGGAGGGAGAGGGGAGAGAGGATGACTATGGGTGACTGAGTCTATACACTTCGGCTATAGGCTTTATCATAGAGAAAGGTTTTTAATCTAGTCTTAAATATACAGAGTGTGTCTGCTTCACGGACTGAGACTGGGAGAAGGTTCCACAGCTGAGGTGCCTGAAACTTAAATGCTCTGCCTCCTGTTCTAGCTTTTTTGGGGTTTCCTGGAGCTGTAAGCATTTTTTCATACTGTGGACACAATGGTGTTCTGGCTGGTTTATAGGGCTTGATGAGTTCTTTGAGATATACTGGTGCCTGTCCATTGAGAGCCTTGTATGTGAGGAGGAGAACTTTAAACTCTATTCTGTATTTAACCGGGAGCCAGTGCAAAGAGGCAAATGAAGGAGTGATATGATCTCTTCTTCTGGTTCCTGTCAGTATGCGCGCAGCGGCATTCTGGACTAGCTGCAGGCTATTTAGGGACTTACTTGGGCAGCCTGATAATAAAGCGTTGCAATAGTCCAGCCTAGAAGTAACAAATGCGTGAACACGTTTTTCTGCATCATTTTGGGACAGAATGTGCCTAACTTTTGCAATATTACGCAGGTGAAAAAAGGCATTTCTTGAAATTTGTTTTATGTGGGACTGAAAGGACATATCTTGGTCAAATGTGACTCCCAGATTCTTTACAGTGGCCTTGGAGGTCAAGGTAATACCATCTAGGGTAAAAATTATCATCGGCTAATTTATCTCTGAGGTGCTTAGGGCCAAGTACAATAACTTCAGTTGTATGTATAACAATCTTTTGAAAATAGATGCGACGCATTGTGAGCTTGTAGATCTGCTGTGTGCGTATGCGCGTACGTGCGTGGATGGGTGGGGGGTTGACTGGCAGAATGGTTGGCATTGTGTGTGTGTTAAAGGGATAGTTCACCCCCAAAGTGACTTTTTATCTATGGATTAGTCACCCCATGGAGAATTCATGAATATTTTTTAGTTTTTGCTGCCCGCATTCCTAAGCCAATCATTTGATGACCGGCAGAGGTTCCGGTTGGAGACACAAAGAGACTCCTTTGTGTAAGTATTTCTTTCGGTGAACTATCTTTTTTTTTTTAAAGCCTTGATTAGCCAATTCCTGCAAAAGAATAGAAGAGGAGAGGAGGTGTTTAAAAATGACACTAGAAACAAGCATTCTCCAAATCCCTGTCTGCACATTATGCTTTGTACTCTGTCAATAGTAGAGTAAGACAAATACCGTATATGACCATACAGTTAGGCTACTGTTGTTAAAAAGGACTAGAATAATGCTAAGTATTTTTTTATGAAGTTGAGTAATGCATAATTGTGCTGTGTGCTGTCGGCGTATAATAGTACTAATAATTATAATACATTTTATTTATAACGCACTTTACATTCTCACGAATCTCAGAGTGCTACAGATTAAAAGCAAGGCATAAAAACAGCATAGGCAACAAAACAATTACAAGAGACCCAACTAGGCTAAACTAAAGGGTCACATTTAGAAATTAAAACTCAGTACGAAAAACAAACAGAAGTCCACGAAGAATTCGTAAATTGTTTTTTTTTAAAGGTAGGGGTTTAGTCCATTTTTAAAGGCATCAGTGGACTGTGGTGCTCTCAGGTGGTCTGGGAGGGCCTTCCACAGACATGGGGCTGTGTAACAGAAGGCCCGGTCGCCCATGGTGCGGAGGTTGGTGTCAGGGACAACGACAAGGTTGGTGTTGTTGGAGCGGAGGCTTCGGATGGCAGGTTTTGGGGTGAGGAGTTCTTTGAGGTGTGTGTGGGGGGGGGGGGGGGGTCAACACATTAGTTTAAATACAAAATTTTGTTTTGTTCACGTTTCATGTTTTTTAAATAAAACGTTAGTTTTATTCACCTATTACAGGTTTCATGTTGTTTAAATAAAAACTTTAGTTTTATTCATCTATTACATGTTTCCTGTCGTTTAATTAAAAACTTTAGTTTTATTCACCTATTACATGTTTCATGTTGTTTAAATAAAAACTTTAGTTTTATTCACATACCACTACAGGTTTCATGTTGTTTAAATAAAACATTCACATACCACTACATGTTACATGTTGTTTAAATAAAAACTTTAGTTTTATTCACATACCGCTGCAGGTTTCATGTTGTGAGATGTGAGATGCTTTTGTTATGGGCCTTCTGGCCTTTCACACTTAAATGGACCAATGACTGCAGTAATGTGGAGGGGAGGTGGGAGGAGGTTTCTCCTCTCCAAGGACAAAGAGAACACACTGGTCCACTGGTTTAGTGGCCTACTGTTGTCCTGCAGTGCTCAGAGTCAGACCAACACAGGGCACAGGAGGACACAACACAGGCACACACACACACACACACACACACAGACAGACACACACTGCGACCACATGCACACAATGGAGTGACCACCACCAAGCAACTAGTATCATTTCAGTTTAACTATCAGACCACTTTTTCAAAGTGACCTTCTGTTGTGAGGAAACATTCGCCTTGGCCAAGTTACAGGTAAGGATGTATGTACAATCCCCATTTCTGATAAATATATCATATAGCGGTTTCTCGTTCTACCTGTACTTTAACTTGACTTTTATTGATTGAATACTTTATTTGTCAGAAATGTAAAACAGCATGTGAGACATAAAAGCTATTAAAGGATGTCACAAAAAAGCCATGGGGACTTGTTTCCATTGTGGACTTCTATCTCATCCACGAGTTTCCAGTGTCCCATGAGGCCTTTTGTGAATCTTGCAAGGATGTAATCTTTACTTGATTACATCCAGTATTATTTGTATTATCTTATGTTATGTATTGATGCGTTTAACAGTTTGGAATAATGTACCACACATGTACAATGCTTGTACGTGTGAGTGAGAGACAATAAACACATCTTGATTCTGTATTGGTTTCCATGGTGATGATTTTAATCCAGGAGAAGTAAGAAAGAATCAAGGTGTGCTGTTAAAGGTAGGGTAAGTGATTTTCTTTGGTTAAAATAAGTGTTAAATAGCTCTATATTCTGATAGTACTCATTGCTATAGAGTGTTTGCTCAGTATTAGGAGTCTCCTTGTCTCTCCAGCTCTTTATGAAACAGAAAATGCATTTTCGTTTCAGTTTCAGTTTCATTTCCAATTGTATCCAATCAGGACAGAGAACTCAATCAGGATATAGATTAAACAAGTGAAATTGGAAGTGATGACACTAAGAAATGAGTAGGTAAAATTGGAACTGGAACACAATTTAGCTTAACACATTGGGTGCCAGAGGTTTATTAAAATATTATACGTTGAGTGCCAGCATTTCTTCCATCCACTTGCGTTATACATTTCGTGCTGTGAGAAGCCCCGACGCGGAAATGCATGTAAACAAAGCGTGCGTGCGAGACGGCGGAGGGTCCCGACTAACGCCTGGAACAATAATATTTCCAACGCGACCCTCCATTGCAGCGTGATCGCCGATCGAAAACGGCTCGTTTCCACCACATTAAAAAGAAATGGAGATATTAAGCTTTTAATCAAGGAGATAACATTGAAAACGCCGACCGGAAGGATTTTTGACATGGAGCCACATCCAGCCTCTTCTTCTCAGAAACTGCTTGGGTGATGTCAAAGTTTCGTTTTAGCGCCCCACGTGGCCCACATGTATAAAAATAGAATTGGGTCAAAAACGGTCCGGACCGTTTTCGGCACTTCTCGTTTGGACCCTCAAAAACGGTCCGGACCGTTTTTGGCATTCAATGTGTTAAAAATGGGTACTTTCTCCTGATTGGCTGAGATTTTGACACCTACCGGAAAATGTATTTTCTGTTTATTAAAGAGCTGGAGAGACAGGGAGACATCTGTTACTGAAAAAACACTCTATAGCAATGATTACTATCAGAATATAGTGTTTTAACAAAATACTTAATATAAAATATCACTTACCCTACCTTTAAGTCAAGGGACACTTTTCCCCTTGATGATCAACACAACTCTAATGCATATCAGATAGTGGCTTTCTAGCCTTCATATCAAACCACCTTTTTCCTTCTTCCTTTTTTTACCTCAGCAATGGTGTTCTGTAGAACAATATGCTAATATGCCTACAGGCAAAACACATAGAGAAGCTTTTCAGTTATTGCACTGACAGCATTGTGGAATGATACATCTCATTCAACCAATTCAATATGTGTGGTGCATACGTTCTGTTTGTATTAGATCAAAAGTTAATGCGTGTGTGTGTGTGTGTGTGTGTGTGTGTGTGTGTGTGTGTGTGTGTGTGTGTGTGTGTGTGTGTGTGTGTGTGTGTGTGTGTGTGTGTGTGTGTGTGTGTGTGTGTGTGTGTGTGTGTGTGTGTGTGTGTGTAAAAGCTCCGCCCCCTGACAGACTCATCTGAGACGATAAGGTTGACCTTCAGATCAAATCCACAACTTCCAGTGAGGAGAACAGACTGTCTTCACACAGCTACAGGAGGGAATACTGACCCAGACCACTGGAACCTGCTGCTGACTCTACTCTGAATGGACTTTAACAAGAACCAGGATTCAGAGTGAAAGTAAACTTCAGGGAACATTCTAGAGGAGGGAGTGTTGCCACCACTGACTTCCTATATTGAGCAGAGTGTTTAGCTTCACTCAGAGACAGAATGGCTTCCAACTCGTCTCTTCCAGAAGAGGATCTTTCCTGTCCTGTGTGTCGTGACATCTTTAAAGATCCTGTTGTCCTGTCATGTAGCCACAGCTTCTGTAAAGAATGTCTGCAGAAATGGTGGAGACAGAAGAGAATAAATCAATGTCCAGTTTGTAAGGAAATACATTCAACGGATCATCCACCCCGTAACCTGGCTCTGAAGAACCTGTGTGAGGCCTTCATACAGGAGAGACATCAGAGAGCTTCAAAACGTCAGAGAACTTCTTCAGGGTCTGAGGATCTCTGCAGTCTGCATGCTGAGAAACTCAAACTGTTCTGTCAGGAATGTCAACAGCCAGTGTGTGTTGTGTGTCTTCATTCAGAAAAACACACCAACCACAGTTTCAGACCCATCGATGAAGCTGCTCTGGATCACAAGAAGGAAGTCCTGAAATCACTGAAGCCTTTACAGGAGAAACTGAAGGTCTTTAATAAAGTTAAAGCAAACTGTGACCTAACAGCAGAACACATTGAGGTCCAGACCCGGCACACAGAGAGGCAGATTAAAGACAAGATTAAAAAGCTTCATCAGTTTCTACAAGAGGAAGAGGAGGCCAGCATCACTGCACTGAGGGAGGAAGAGCAGCAGAAGAGTCAATTGATAAAGGAGAAGACTGAGGGTCTGAACAGAGACATATTAACCCTTTCAAACAACATCAGAGCCATAGAGGAGGTGCTGAGAGCTGAACACATCTCATTCCTGCAGAACTACAATACCACAATGGAAAGAGTCCAGTTCACACTGCAGGACCCACAGCTGGTCTCAGGACCACTGATGAACGTGGCCAAACACCTGAGCAACCTGACCTTCAGAGTCTGGGACAAGATGAAGGACATTGTCTCCTACACTCCTATCATTCTGGACCCCAACACTGCCCATCCAAGACTCATCCTGTCTGATGATCTGACCAGTGTGAGATGTGGAGGAAGACAGCAGCTTCCTGACAACCCAGAGAGGTTTGACTCTTGTGCCTTAGTTCTGGGTTCTGAGGGCTTTAACTCAGGGACCCACAGCTGGGATGTTGAGGTTGGAGAAAGTTCATTCTGGGTACTGGGTGTGTTAGCAGAGTCTTTTCAGAGAAAGGGAAAAGATCCGATTCAAATGTTGGGTATAATGTTATGGGAAGGTAAATACATAACGTTATCAGAGCCATCCACTTTACTCTCAGTGGAGCAGAAACCTCAGAGGATCAGAGTGCAGCTGGACTGGAATGAAGGAAAGCTGTCATTCTCTGACGCTGATACTAACACACACATAAACACCTTCACACACACTTTCACTGACACGCTCTATCCACACTTTTTCACTGATTCTCTCCCTCTGAAGATTTTACCAAGGAAGGTCAGTGTAACTCTGGAACAACATAGTTAGACATGATGATGCTGATGCTGAGACATGACTTAATTTTGAGAATCTAAATGATTGTCTTGTGGTCTAATAATAATGGCAGATTATTATATGCTCATAATGGCATGATAGTGTTAATGATGGTTAGTGATGATGGTTACATTTGGAGAATGAGGGGAGTGTTGGTTTAGGGGTGTAACGGTTAAACTAATCGATTTAAATGATTATGAGAAATAATATATTTTAATAAACTAATTGACTTTCAAAAATAGCAGAAAAAGCAGATATACCAACTCACAATAATATATGACATGAGAACCTCTAGATCGGCTGTATGTGTGACACTGTTTTGGGACAAAATAGGGCTTAAGTCATTCATCAGACGTTTTCAATTATATATTAAAAAAAATGATACTTGTGTTTATTCATTGATATACTGTAATTACAATTAAATAAATATGTGCTTTACTATTTTGCTAAATATAAAACGTTATAAATAGAATAATCGCTAAGAAGATAAGTGCTAGATACAGCCCTAAACTGGGTATTAATACTTTTCAATAAACACATGGGTGATCCTCCAGAATGATACATGTAATCAATTATTAAAAGTAATTTAATCACATTTATATGTTCTTTCACTGTGATACAGTCAGAACTGTGTGGTGTCATGAATGCAGTTTATTTTTCCATCTCTGTAAACTCTCATTGTGAAATCCACTTGGTGTTTATATATATTATATATTCATAACTTCTTCCACTTTGGTGCTAAAATGTTTTTGCATTACTGTTGCATTATTTTTGCTACTTTTCTTGATGGGTATTCACGGTGGTTCTCTACTGTTGTTTGGATCACTGTTTCTAAACAAATGTTTGTACACTGAGTTAAAATAAACACTAAGGATTTTACTGTGTAGATTGGGTGGTCTGTTGCCTAATGCACATTAAACTGGTGGTCTTTCAAGGGAAAAGGGTTTAGTATCATAGATCATTGCACTGATGTTGGTAATTTATGTTTAAGTGAATACTCAGATTTATTGTTTCCTCTGTTACCAGTTCAAGTGTGATTTTACATTTGTTTGTACCTGTGTGTTGATTCTACTGTCAGTTTAGAGTTCTTTAAGTGGACAGTTGCTAGTATTTCATGTGACCTTAAATAGTTTTAAATACTGCACACGTGTCTTTAGTTTTATACACTCTGACACTCTTTTAGTCAAAATGTGTCAATGTTCCTGACTGTTGAAATAAAGACTTGATCACATTGCCTTGGATGTGTTTTTACCCGCTTGCGAAAGCTGCGGGTCTATGAAGAGGCAGACCTACGACTCATCATTCGACAGATTTGCATTCGACAGATTCATTTGCATTCGACAGATTCATTTGCATTCGACAGATTTGCGTCATTGGCTGTCGTTTAAGCCAATGGGATACTTTCCCATACTCTGAACGGGCGGCCTCATCCTCCCAAGCTATGGGACTATGCATTCCTCTGAGCGCTAGCCTAATTTGGCTAATAGTTAGCTTGTATGATGTTACTAACTAACTGTTTTTAGCCAAGCGCGCTAATGTCCGCTCCCCATTAGTTATCGACGCAAGTCGCGTTATTACTCTCGTAATTTTCATGTATTGTACATCCCAAAATAAAATGTATTAACCATGTTATGGTGCTGTAATGACTTTATATTTTCTCAACATAATACTGTCTTTCACACGGGCCTTGGAAAAGAGGATCGCTTCCGCCATTTTCTTCTTCGTTGGTCTAAACAATGACACGGTTGCCAGATTTTGAGAGAAAAATAAGCAACCAGGTCTATGAAAACAAGCCCAAAGATTTACGTGACTATTAGGCTACATGAGCACTTTACACCTATATGCATCGGCTATTTGATAATAGACGATTTGGAAATAGCCAATCTACAAGCTCACAACACAATAATAACAAATAAAAAGCAACTACCTACATTTACAAGCAACTTCGCAGAACACAAGGTCGCTTGTAATTAGTATACATGGCAACACTAGTACGAGTACTTTTCCCACCACTGTTGCTGTTTTTAACATGACTGCCCTGTTTACACATGAATGCATACACACTACAACCAAGGTTACTGTAGCAACATTTTTCATGTAAGGTATGACGCTAAAATCAGCTGCATTTCATCACAAAAAAGCAGATCTACAAGCTCCCAACGCATCGCCCCCTTGTGAGCTTGTAGATCTGCTATTTTTTATTATGCCGTTTTATTGAATACTTCATTTACAAAAGACATTAATGAAACCAAATGGACCCATTTGGGTTTTCCTTTCATGTAAGCCAGTAGTGAAAAGGGCAAACCTGCTGTTATGCATTACAACTCAAGCCTAGCTGTTTCAAACAGTGAAATCAAAACACAAGTTGTGAGCTTCACTTTTATAAAGGGTTAGGGTTACATTGCAGTATTGATACTTTTACTTAAGCAAAACATTACAGTACTTTTTCCACCACTGTTGATGTTTTTACCATGACTGCCCTTACGCTACCTGTATTCTATGGACTCACTTAGTTTATTGTGAAAATAGTTTATTTCTTTCATACATAAATGAATACTAACTGGTCACCACCGGTCTTTTGTCCAGGAACAATGCATACAACACTATCAACCAGTCCTCCTGGGTGTGTGTGTGTGTGTGTGTCTTCATTTTTGTTGTTCATACATTTCTAAGTGAAACACTGTAGTTTTGACTTGGGTAAGGGTAGGCTACATTATGAAGTAACTATATCAGCTGGTGAAAATAGCAGATCTGTGAGATTGTAGATCAATTATTTTCACTATCATTGATATTGTACACACCACACACACACACACACACACACACACACACACACACACACACACACACACACACACACACACACACACACACACACACACACACACACACACACACACACACACTTTATATTGGTAGCCAACCAATGAACCTCTGTGGAGTTATTTTTGTTGCATTCGAATGGCTGAGATTTCATTTTAATGACAACTTCTACATTTTGTGCTGCAGATTGGGGCAAAAATAGCCTGCCGCAAGCGGGTATATTATGACTTTGTCATTTCTTGTTTCTATAACACTCTACTTTGAAATTCCTGTGAGTGAGTGAGTTGTACATTCACTGCTTTTATAGTTAGTGTTAGTATCAAATGTAGCAGATGAATAATGTGTGTGTGTGTGTGTGTGTGTGTGTGTGTGTGTGTGTGTGTGTGTGTGTGTGTGTGTGTGTGTGTGTGTGTGTGTGTGTGTGTGTGTGTGTGTGTGTGTGTGTGTGGGTGCGTGTGTGTGTGCGTGCGTGCGTGTGTGTGTGTGTGTACTTTAAGGAAACAGAAATAGGAACTCTCCAAAAAATGTTAAAGCTCTAATGAAAGTCTAGTTCATCATTCAATCAAGCTTACATGTTTCTGCCTAACATAGACCTTCTACAGGGCAAGCACCAAAAACACCACCAAGCCACTATAAATATCTATAGTAGCATGAACTCAATACACATCTGTTTTTTCCCCCAACTTCACACAGTGCACACTGCCAACCTTGATTGATATTGATTGATATAATCAATAACTATATTGATATTGAGAAAAAACTAAAAAAAAATTTAAAAGCCATAACACAATAATTATTTGTTTTCATTAACATTATTGTGTTTTATTTGTTTTTGTTTGTGTTATGTCTTTGCCATAGAAGGAAATAATCAATACAAAATATTATTGCGGGGAAAGTGCAGTAACATTGCTTAACTAGGCCTATAGTGATTCCAATATTAAGTATTAACATCCAATATAACAACTACAATGGAAATATTACAAGTAAGTTATTCAGCCCAAGGACCCCCTAGCTGAGAGAGAGAGATGAAGCAGGGACCCCCACTACATATTATATACAATTATATTGCAGATTAAACTTTTTCGTAGATTCCATATAGTTTCATTGTTTGACAGCACGATCATCAGTTCTGTCAGATAACTCACGAATAGATTGAACCAATATTATAGACCGAATATATTTAAGAAATATAATAGAATACAAGTGTGGATGTAATCTTTTATCTTGGCGTTCAGGCTCTGCTATATTTTTTCTCCTTGCTCAGGCCAATCATACAGCCGTCATTAACCATTAAGAACAGGGAGATAGATATACATAACAACCCCCCATGGGGAACAGACCAATAGCAGAGCCTACTGGTGGTGCTGTGGTGGTGGTGGGAGCAGACGCCGCATGACAACAAGCTAGAACACACAAGCGGATGGAATGCCCGATTCAAGAGAACTTAAATACCCGCCCAATTGGACAGCTGATTGCCACGTCAGTGTATGATGTATGGGTCTTGCATGACGCTGTGTACAGCCACATAGAATGAGCAATGCATGTAACCTCTCGAGTGTATGCTGCCAGAACTAACTCGCAGGCTACGTATAATTGTTTTTTGCCACTTAAACCATCAATACTTCCCTCTACACTACACCTCTTTGCCGAACATAGTCGATCTACCAGCTCACAACGCCTGGTGTTGTGAACTTGTAGATTTGCTATTTTTGGCTAAAGTTCTCAGTTTATTAAACAACACAAAAGTGATAAGCTATTAAAATATGATATAACTTTTACCCCTGAAACCACTGACTAAATAATTGTGTATATCCAGCAGCAGCAAAGAAGCATGAAACTTATTGGACAAGTTAGACCTGACTTTTTATATCATTTTATTTTATTTTTAGATTTGTTTGACTCTTTATATGATTTATTTCTTGGAAAGTGTTTTTGTTTCGTTACCACTGTGTGTCAGGGCTGGACTGGGACAAACATTTGGCCCTGGACTTTTTGGCCTAGACCGGCCCACCACAACCGGCAAGCAGATACTCTACCGCCCGCCCTGTCGAGGCACATACAAACACACAAGCCCTCAATACCACCACTTTTACTGAAAAACATCCCTCCATGTTCTGCAGCCTTGAGTAAAATAAATGACGCGACCCATACACAACTACACATATACAAATAAATAAATATGATAGTTAGCCTACAGTACTCACTAACAAGGGGAGTGTGTTGCTCTTAGGAGGATGCAAGCTAAAGCACATCATGGCACTGGCAGCAAGAAAGCCTACTCTGGGGAGATCATCTCCACTGGAGATGATGTATTGGACCTATTACAAGCCTGGATATGATATGAGAATGTGTGAATTATGAACACTAGCCCATACCCGGTCGACCCAAGACACCAACCAAGACGGACAGACAGAGGTTTACTCCAATTGATGATTACATGCAAAAAATTGTCTGCATGCAATTGTCAATCTTCAGGATATATCGGTTATCAAACTGGCCCTGACAGTCATCTGTACACAGAATATAAATGAGTTATGAGTAATTACAGAACACACCCATGGGGTGAAGCAGTAGATGAATAGAGCTCACCTGACATTCTCACCGTCTTATATTGGAGACGATCCAATCAACAAAACTAGAGTCAACACCAAAGTAGTTTACAGAGTTATTATTATAGTTATATACATAATTGTGAATAATAGATCATGCAAGGTGACAGTAGCGTCCTGTACACCCTGCCAAGACCTACAGCATATGCAAACTACACAAATTTCACGATACAATACACGATGTTGGGCTCACGATATCGATATTTTTTTATTTTATTATCAACCTTGGCCATAATGACCTGTATTGCACATTCTGTGCCCCGGGAACCTTGGGCTCTTTTGTCCATAATTATGGTATGGCAATGTCCGGGGATTATGGAGTTCTGGGGAAATGTGTTGGGGACTGTGTTACAGACTTAATGGGAGTACAACTGCCAAAGGACCCGTTCGTACATCTTTTGAATGATGACTCTAAACTGGCTCTTACTGGAAAGTCACGCAAAGTCTGGCTGGCAGGACTTACAACAGCCAAAAAGATTATAGTCCAACGCTGGAAACCTCCACATGACTTGTCCAAAACACACTGGTTAAGGAGCTTTTTGGACATTGCCTATCTGGAATTGTCATCGGCAAGGATTAACCATGCTCAACAGAGCACCATGTCACAATGGTGCAGTGGATGAGTTGTGTGATGCTTGATTGATGGAGTGGTGGAGGGAGGGGGGGATGGTTTCCTGCACCGTTGGTGTGTGAATGTGAGTGTGAGTGTATTGCGCTTTTGAGAAAGGTGCTTTAGAAATGCTAGAAAAACAGCATCTGAAAGTTTGATGATATGCATTTTTACACGTGAGTGCAGCAGTGGCCACTTTTCCATTGCATCTTATGAGCGGTGGGTTTTATTTGGTGCCGGCCTGCGCGCACATACTGGTTCTTATCAGTGTGATGTTGTCTGATAAGGGGTCTATTAGTAGCAGGAGTTAATCTATGGTTCTCTTCCAGATGTCATTGAAGGTCATTTTGGTCCAATAGACCAAGGCATCTTGTATCTGGCATCCTGATTAATCAAATATTGGGAGCTTATTTTTCATTGTGTGGATATTTCTTACTTTTGTAGTTATTTATTTACCCTGTGCCTAAACCCATTTTGGTTGTATCATGATGTGCATACCAATTGACAGTTTTTCTACCTACAGTATGTGTCTGTGGCAATGAAATTTGGCCAAATAAATTCTCTATGCTCATCACCAATGGCCAAGCAAAGAGGAACCTTGACATTATGCTTTTGGCCTCAAGGACAAGCTGCAGGAAGCACAGATGATAATGTGGTGCTTACAGTTTACAGTTAGTTTATTTACTGTGAAATCAACTGTGAAATCAATTTCCTCAATCATTTCATGCACAAGTATTGCGCTCTTTTTATATTTCAACAGCCCTTCTTTAGAAATCAAATAAGCAAGGAACATCAACCCTTTCTTCACACTCAAACACACACTTACCCATGATGGTGGTGTGAGTGTCTGACTGATGCACCTCATGAAGCTCCTTCCTCAGCTTTTTAGAGATTCCAATGCTGTTTAGCACTTGCTTTTTGCATGCCCCTCTAAAGTCCTATAGATAAACTGGTACGATAAACATGCACTTCAAAGGCATTATGGTGGTTTCTGTCTTGTCAAAAGTGAATGTTTAGGCTATATTCCCTCAGGTTTCAGTAGGACTTCTGGTTGTTGACATGAATAACCAAGCCCTTTGACAAGAAATACAAAGTTAATAACAGCGACAATTCACACAAAGACTTTGGCTAGGGCCCCCCTGAGCTCTTGGGCTCCTGGGCTTGGGCCCGGTAGACCCATGCGGCAATGCACCCCTGAATGTATCGTTTTAAAGCTATACTATAACATGCAATGGGATGTTTCTAATTGCAAAAAAACTATAACTTGTTGTGAGTATACAGCATGTTGTTTAGACCAGGGGTATTCAATGTTTTTCAGGCCAAGGACCCCTTAGCTGAGAGAGAGATGTAGCAGGGACCCCCTACTACATATTGTAGAAAAGTATGTTGCAGATTATACTTTTTCCTAGATTTCCTAGATAGCTTCATAGACTTGTTCGACAGCACTATCATCAGTGCTGTGTATCATGATTTTTGGTTTGGTTTTTGGGTCTTTTCTATTAATGTTGGATTCATGTTCATGTGTATTGTCAAACCTTTAACCACTTAAACCCTTAATACTAAATAAACTTGACCTTTGGCTCTGTACGTGATCTGCTCTTTTTTTTTATACCTCTACACCAAAACTCTTTGCCGAAAATAGCCGATCTACAAGCTCACAACAGCGGTGTGTGCTTATCTGCTATTTTCGGATAATGTTCCCCTCAGAATAGGGATTCTAGGGTTCCAGTGGTTAATGTAAAAAAAAAAAAGTTCCAATCACACAAAGATTTGGAGACCCCCCCTGTAGTAACTCCAAGGACCCCCTACGGGTCCCTGACCCCCTGTTGAAGACCCGTGGTTTGGACAGCTTCATTGAGGCACTACATTGTTCTCTTTGACTATCTACCTTGCTGTTTGTTGTAAACTAGAGTGCTTGTAGATCTGCTATTTTTGAAAAAATCTTGAAAACAATTTGTTTCGATTTTTTTCCAAAAAACTGTTAGGATTTAGAAAACATTTTTAAGAATCGCTATACAGGTCTTTATGCTGTTCTCACACTTCCTGTCTTCGCACAGAAGACAGGAAACTGAATGTGAACGTGAATGTGCACGGTCATGTGTCGTGTGTAAGTGGGCCTGTGTACAGTATGTGCAGTATGTGCAGGTGAGAATATGTTACTTGGTATAATCAGTAAAAGAGTGATGAAACAATACGTCAAAACAGCTATGAGGCTGGAGGCTATGATATTTTGTTTCAACATAGAATATGATTCATAACATCCTCATTGTTTTCCAGATTGATGTCAACATTTCCAACGAAGCCCCACTGTCTCTACAAGTAATTTTAATCAGTATAATTAGTTACATATCTTGAACCTGATGTGTGTGTGTGTGTGTGTGTGTGTGTGTGTGTGTGTGTGTGTGTGTGTGGTGTGTGGTGTGTGGTGTGTGGTGTGTGTGTGTGTGTGTGCATACGTACGTGCAAGTCTGTGTGTGTGTGTGCATACGTACGTGCAAGTCTGTGTGTGTGTGTGTGTGTGTGTGCATACGTACGTGCAAGTCTGTGTGTGTGTGTGCATACGTACGTGCAAGTCTGTGTGTCTGCATACGTACGTCTGAGGGGCGTGCTGGGACCAAAATTCAGCTCTGGGATTTTCCGAACCGGCCCACCGTTTTGTCAACGGAGGGTGGGGGGGTTTGCAACCGGGGGGGGGCGTTTTAACCAGCAACCCTATGTAAATTACGCCACTGCTGAAAAACGTCCCAGCCCAACAGTAACGTAACTAATAATTGGGCCGCGCGACCCGGAAATTACCGTAATAATCCTAAAATGGGAGCAAACTAATTTTTCAATAATTAAAAAAAAAAAAAAAAAAAAAAGTGCAATTGTGCGTGTGTGTGTGTTTGTGTGTGTTTGTGTTTGTGTGTACTGTATGCTACACATACTCTGGAATGTCTTGCATTGCCCTTCATTGTGGTAAATTTGATGAAATACCAGATAAACAGCAATATATTATGTCATATTCCTCCGTCACAACTACCATAGAAAATTATATTGAAGGTACGTGTCAGGACCAAGGGAATAGAGATGTGTGCAGGGGCGTAGCCAGAATGCTGGCAGTAGCTGGGCCTGGGCATTTGTGAGTGCCATGCGATTTTTTTGGGCCATGCGATTTTTTGGGCGGTTTTGTGCGGATTTGGGAGTTTTTCGGGCGGTTTTGTGCGGATTGGGTGAATATATTAGGGTGGATGTATATTTTAAAAAAAAAGAATTTTTTTTTTTTTTTTTTTTTGGTGGGCACAACAGCCAGGTGGGTGGGCCCAGGCCTACCTATGCCCACCCGTGGCTACGCCCCTGGATGTGTGATGATGGAATCTCACCCCTTTAAGCTTTCAAATAGTTTCAGTTGTAATGATAATACATTCAATTTATATAGCACTTTTGTAAGTACTCAAAGTCGCTTTACAGAACCAAAATAAAACAACTTTATTAGGAAAAGCTAGTTAAAATGTTAAAAACTATAGAATAATAGGTAGGGAATGCAAGACTGAAAAGGTGGGTTTTGAGTGTGGTTTTAAACGTGGCGAGGGTGGGGGCAGCTTTGATGTGAGTGAGTTCCTCTATACATTTAATATTGAAAATGTATAGAGGAAACAAATGAAATAATATGAATGTACTACATAAATAATATCCCATCCTGCACTTAGTAACTGGTTTAATTATTTCTCTATTCAGAAGAAAGGAAGTGTCAGTAACATCCGTTATTCAAGGTGTGATGAGGTAACTATGGTGAGGTCACCTTTATTTATGGTGGTGAATTGAAATAGGTTTATATTTTCAGCAATTTTATACTCTATTTTTACAACCGAAGAGGCCAGCTATCTAGCACAGTGTTCGTTTGTATATCTGCACCAATGACCAATATAAACACATACAATACATACAATTCACACTACTGTACATACATACAGTACATAGTACAATACATACATCCTCCTATAATTCTACAAAGCTCTGTGAGGGTGGTGTGAGGGTGGTGAGGTGGTGAGCCCAAAAACTCTTCTGCCCGGTTCTGGTGGCTGGAGCAATTGCTCTGCATTTGCACACAGACATTCACCATTACCATGCGCACGGAACAGCGAAGCCCGTTTTTCGATTCCCCCAACTGTCAGCTGTTTATTAGCGTTTTTATATAGAAGAATCGCCATGGTTACGGCTGCCCAGCTATGGGATGAATGGCTCCCGGGTTGCCAGATCATGTGCCCATATCCCCCCACGGGTATGGACTAGTACATAATAATTAGACCTATTTGATCCTGTGGGGGAAGTTCAGTTTTCATCTTCACCCAGCCGATTGCTAGCCTGGCATTGGCCAGACTGATAACGTGGATTCACTCTCACGTTCCTCCACAGTATCAGTCTGGACTTCAGCCCATAGGGAGCGAGTATGAGAAATCAGAAAATGATCGGGCCAATCAGTGACTGGGTTTCAACTGCTGTCGGTACAACAGTGAAAAGCAACAAAATCATTTTCTGATTTCTCATACTCACTCCCTATGGGCCGAAGTCCAGACTGATACCGGGGAAGAATGTGAGAGTGAATCCACGTTATCAGTCTGGCCAATGCCAGGCTAGCCGATTTCTGCCCAAGTTGACTTCAGCGCAGGGGGGAAGCAGTTAGGGGTTAAGTGTCTTTCTCAAGCAAACCTCGACACATTTCCCAGGCAGGGATCTTTAGCTTCCCAGGTGGCCTCAGTCTCTACATATTCAGCTATGGCCGCCCCAAACATATGTTGCAATGATTGCAGATGTGTTTCAAAATGAAACAATTTTTTTTCCAAAGATTTGTCAGAGAATGACATCATGATACTGGAAATATTTCAAAGCAAATTTTCAAAATGACAGTATATTATTCCTGTTTATGTGTGCAATAATTTAGTCCGATTTTATTTATATTAATCATGTCGTTTTTTTTCTCATTCAAACTCGAGTTATTTGTTTGTAAGGATAAAGAGTGAGTAACAGAAATAAAATATTCATAGAGGCTATATTAACCACTGGAACCCTAGCTTTCCTATTCTGGGGCAAACATTTGGCAAAGATTGCAGATCTACAAGCTCACGTTTAGTTTCTACGAAAAGATCTGATAGAAGGAAAAAGGAGGGGGCCTAGTATAGACCCCTGGTGGACACTGCTCACTGACATATTTAGCAGGTTTTCAGGCCAAGGGACCCCTTAGCTGAGAATGAGACAAAGCAGGGACCCCCACTATACAATTGTGTTGAATATTGAACTTTTTCATGTTCCTCCCAGAATAGGGGTGATAGCTAGGGTTCAAGTGCACGGTTAAATGTAATACCATGCACCCCGCCTATTGAAGACCAATGAGTAAATGGGGTTTAAGTGCGTAGTTTCTATCAAACATTCCAGTGAATAAATGCAACCACCAAATTTTTTATATGGTAATGTAGAGCGTGGGTACGGGTGCTTGTATATCAGAGGATATGACATACTCTGTGGTTTATGATTTGGTGAACAATATAGAGAATAATCTATCATGACTGATGTTTCGTTATGATAGATTAGATCCATCATGATCGGCCCCTCCTCCCACCAACAGTTTTTATAGGAGCGCCAACAGAGGACAGCCAGCCAGACAGAGAGAATCACAGCTACAAAGCCAGAGATGTTTATTGCTTGTGAGGGACCTACTCCAGACTGCTTCCGGTGATTATACAGACGTATCCTGAAAACAGGCAGATATTCCAGAGACTAATAGAACCATAATAAGAGCTGACTCACAGAGAATCACAGAGAAGAGGTCTGGGTGATAAGGTAAGCAGATTGCAATGCTGTATGGGATTCTGTTGCATGCTTAGTGGTGAAACCTTTTAAGTTGTAGGTCATTTAATGGATAGTGATGATTTAAAAAGTGTGTTTTTTTTAACAGTTTGGTGAATGACAACAGAAGAATGTGAGTGATTGTGAATGTGGATTATATTAAGTGACTATCAAAACTCCAGCATCCAGAAAAGTGTGCTGTTAAAGTTTAAACAAATTGCTTTCAATTCTTAATATTCTCCTGATAATGTAGCCTGCAGTGTGTGAAAAACCCAAATGCACAGCATTCCAAAACATGCAGTGATGTACAGTATATACATATACACTGCATTCAACAACCATAATTGATAGCGCAATCACAGATAATGACTGTAGAATGTTATCAGTACAGTACAGTACAGTACAAAATGACCATGCTCTAATTGTCTGGGAAACACAGCCACAAACGTATTTTAGTTTAGATGGACAACTTCCCATTCTCAACACAAAACATGCAATGGGGTATGCATACTAAATGGTCATACAACTTCAAATGTGACGTAGTTAGGCAAGTGCACTTGTCTCTCTATGTTGAGGAAAATGCCATATAAGGGAAGGGTGTGTTTTCAATGTACTTGCTGAGGATTACAGATTTCATATTTCTAATTTTTGTCTCATATATGTTCCATATAGGAAAGAGGAGCCTGAAGTGATGGACCTGTTAGTCATTTTAGTGCTTATAGCTAGCATCCTCTTCTGTACTGATGCGGTAAGCACCAATAAAAGGAAATTAAATACAGATTCTTCTTCTGCTTCTCTCAGAGCTTGAGAACACAATGTTGACAAAACTAACACATCTTGTTTGTCTTCCTCAGGTTTCTACAAGGAAGTGGTCATACCGAAACACTGAAAGAGGTAAGGCCCTCTTCAATTATGAATCAATGTCTTCATTTTTGGGGTAATCCATAGCATAAATTGTTTGCTTTGCAATGTAGACAGAGTCTGTATGTAATCAATGTTTATAATAAACAGTGATGGAAGCAGTACTAATGACTAAGTTGTTTATAAGTAAAGTATCAATACCCTATTGTAGAAATAGACTGTTACAAGTACAAGTTTGGTATTCAACATTTACTTGAGTAAAAGTACAAAAGTATTGGCATCAAAATATACTTAAGGTACCAAAAGTAAAAGTACTCGTTATGCAGAAGGTCCCATTTCACAAGTTTTCAAATGTATAAAAATCGTTTGAAATTTTGCAGATCTACAAGCTCACATTGCGTCGCTTTGCAACGCGTTGTGAGCTTTTAGATCGGCTATTTTCAAATTGCCAAAGTATATAGGTTATAAATTGTTGAAATTTGGAAATACTCCAGTAAAGTAAAAAAATACCTCAAAATTGTACGCCGTACTTAGTACTTAGTACGGTACTTGTGTACTGTAAATGTGCTTAGTTACTTTCTACCACTAATAATAAAACAAAATAATAATAAAAACACCATCCCACTCATATGTTTCCTGTGTGATCAACAGAGTGTCTGTCTGACGATGGGACAAGTTACAGGGGTTCTATTGCTAGATCTGCAAGAGGCGGCATGTGTCTCTTTTGGAACAGGTTTGTCCCCTCACTGGGACTTGATTTTAACAATTACTGCAGGTATGTTGACAGAACCACTCACTTTTACATATACCTGGTACTTTGAAATATGCCTTTGTGAAAATTCAGATTCTAAATGATTGATTTTGATTGTTAGAAATCCTGATGAGAGCCTGATGCCATGGTGTCGCGTCATGAGAGGAGAAAGGACCGTGAAAGAGTTCTGTGAAATTCCTAAATGTGGAACTGAGACTGGTGAGAGGAAGGTTAAATTACTGAAGCCCTATATACTTTGTCGTACGAGGAATGGCAAAAATAGCAGATTTACATGCTCAGAACGTGTTGCATTGTGAGCTTGTAAATCTGCTGTTGTAGCTAATTTTGCCTATAAAGACATGCCTAGAGTAGGCATGACACGGGTAAAATAATAGACAAATGGTTGGACATTTTACCCATGAAATGAATATTGTTGTAATTATCTCCTATCACTACAGCTACTACTACAACAGCTACTAGTACAACAGCTACTACTACAACAGCAGCAACATCTACAGTAACTCCTGTTTCAGTGGACACAGGTTTGTTTAACTATATTCCAAACTATACTACCATGATAATGGTGTTTGTAAGGGGTGTACCCTGGTTCGGCATTTTACCCATACAGTAGGCTATAATTAATAATAATATATATATTTGTATGGGGTGTAGGACAGAGGTGTCATTTCAGAAAAAAAGAAAAGAAAAGAAAATAGAGGGTGGCCAAAAAAAAGTGGCATAATGAATTAATGTTTGTGCGCACCCGCACACACCCGCGCGCACACACACACACACACATAAATAACATACATAAAACATAATTACAACATTTTTTTTAATTTATTCATTGCCATTGGACAGTTGCAAACTAACAAACACGGAGAAGTTCAACAATCTGGATATGATAATGATTAATAGATGAGCCCTAGGAATGTTTTACTGATTAACCCGTCAAAAAAGCCTATCAACAAAACCAAGCAAGTTCACATGCATGGCGTGATGTGCATGAAATAGAGACTTCACACCTCCCCACCCCACAAATGTCTGTGAAAAACTCTGAATCTGCTGCTGTGCATTGTTAGTACTGCTTAAAGGTTTAATGACATTCACTTTTACACCACATTCAAAGTCTTTGTCCTGGTCCTTCAAAAGTGTACAAAAAGTTTTAAGTGAAAATTCCATTCCAGTGATCCATGGCAGGTGTTTTTCTCTCACATTTCTAAAGCCTTTTCAACTGAAATGAAAAAATAAATCTTTGCCTGCGGGTGTCGCTGGTGAGGGATTTTGCCTGTCAATCATCGCCTCTGCTCCGCCCCCCCCCAAAGGAAAGGATAGGGGAGGGGAGGGGCGAGGAGGAGAGTGGGCGGGATTAATCGACTGTGACCTCACTGTCGAAGGGCCAAGCTCAGATTACTTTTCAGCCTAATTATTAAGAAAACCCCAGACCACAGAAAATCCACTGAATGTTCTAAGTTCAGGTTTTTTGGGTGTAATCGAGGTCATAAAACCCCAAATAAAACATTGAAAATAAAAAAAGTGAAAATGAATGTCATGATACCTTTAAGGACCCCCAAAATTATATGTACTTGGATGCGGACCCCCCCCCCCCCCCTTCTGAATATGTCGTGTCAGGGACCCCCAGAAGAGAAGATTTGTGTAAAAAAAAATCAAAATTATTCAAAAAACTTATGAGACTGAATTTGCTGTCATTGACTTTCTGTTTGTGTAGAGCTGACGTGTGGAGAGAGGACAGAATGGAGGCAGAGAAAGATAGCGGGTGGATCCATCACACCCATAGAGTCCCAGCCATGGACGGCAGCCATCTTTAAGGGTTCACGGTTTGTGTGTGGAGGCACTCTCATCTCGCCTTGTTGGGTCCTCACTGCTGCACATTGCTTTCCTGATGGGTGAGAGTCACACGCACGCACGCACGCACACGCACACACACACACACACGCACGCACGCACACGCGCACGCGCACGCGCACGCACACACACACACACACACACACACACACACACACACACACACACACACACACACACACACACACACACACACTCACTCACTCACTCACTCACACACACACACACACACACACACACACACCAAATGTAATATTTGAGTTGGGAGTGTAACGTGATAAATGTGAATGTATTGGGTCTCACAGAGAAGGCACCTGGACTCGAAGTTATTCTGTACGTCTGGGCAGGAATTCCATCGCTACTGACGCTACTGATGCTGACGGGGAGCAGAAGTTCACTATTGGACAACTCATCACACACCAGCAATACGATCATATGAGCTACAATAATGACATAGGTGAGCACGTGTGTGTGTGTGTGTGTGTGTGTGTGTGTGTGTGTGTGTGTGTGTGTGTGTGTGTGTTAGCCTGGGACCAGACGAATCTGCCAGTGCAAAAAAAAAAAATTGCCCTCTGCGATTTGGGTCTGGCACCGTTCCATGTGAATTCATTTCCTGCTCCAGATGTCTGGGGTGACCAATCAGGGCCCAGTATTCAAACATGGGAGACTGTGATTGGTAGTTGGTTGTAGGTCTAACCAATTGCGTCCAGAGCCATTGTTTTGATCCCGCCCCCATAGAGGCATCAGACTCATATCCACGCAGTGATATAGTCTGGCTACGCGAAGTCTGGCTACGCGAGGCTGTGTGTGTGTGTGTGTGTGTGTGTGTGTGTGTGTGTGTGTGTGTGGGGGGGGGGGGTTGACTTTGTGTACTGTATATAGTCTGGGTGTGAGGGAGGGGCATTGTTTCGGTTTTGATAAAAAAAACTAAAAAGACAATGGGACTCAAAACTGTGTACTTGTGTGTCTTTCAGCATTGGTAAAGATCAAGCGCAAAGACGGTGAATGTGCATCTCAGACACCATCTGCACGCACAGTTTGTCTCCCCCCACCTTTCACTATGCTGCCCCCAGGAGCTGTGTGCAACGTCGCTGGATACGGCAAGGAGAGCGATAGTATGTATAACATTTAACGTTTGAACCTCTATCATGATGGAGAACTCTCTCCGTCTCTCTCTCTCTCTCTCTCTCTCTCTCTCTCTCTCTCTCTCTCTCTCTCTCTCTCTCTCTCTCTCTCTCTCTCTCTCTCTATCTCTCTCACAAAGTTCACTTTCACAAATATGAAAGGAATGACACTTGATTAGGTAATAGGTAGCAATCATATCTGATCATAAAAAAGTGAGCGAGGGAAGTATATTGTAGGAAAATAATAGAATATCTAATAGTAAATAAAATAAAAGTAAAATGAATTAATCTGATGAAGTTTACATCCATTCCTGATGTGTAAACCTTTTAATCACCATTTTCACTGCTCTATTAGTGTCATTTGTGTACTCACAGGTCTTGAAGCAGACAAAAGTGTCTCTGATGTCCCAGGACAACTGTAGAGGCTATGAAAACTATGGAAATGTCACCCAGAACATGTTCTGTGCTGCTAGTCCTGACTGGAGCACTGACGCATGCCGAGTGAGTGAAGTCTAAAGTGAATGAGTATGTGTGCGTGCGTGTGTGTGCGTCAGTGGTGGAAAAAGTACTCAAATGTTTTACTTAAGTAAAAGTATCAATAATGGAATGTAGAAAGTACAAAAGTATTGTTATCAAAATGTACTTAAAGTACTAAAAGTAGAAAGTACTCATTGTGCAGAATGTCCCATTTCACAAAGTTTTCAAATGTATAAAATGCATACAAAACTTTTGAAAATAGCAGATCTACAAGCTCACAATGCATCGCATCGTGACGCATTGTGAGCTTGTAGATCGGCTATTTTCAAATGGCAGAAATGTATATAGGGCTGAAGTGGTTTTGTAGTAATAATCTAAATCTACAAATTAACTAGTAACTAAAGTTTTCAAATAATTGCAGTGGAGTAAAAGTACACTATTTGCACCTGAGATGTAGTGGAGTAGAAGTAAAAGTGCTGAAACTTGGAAATACTCCAGTAAAGTAAAAAATACCTCAAAATTGTACCTAAGTACAGTACTTGAGTACTTTGCAACACTGGTGTGTCCGTTTGTGTGTGTGTGTGTGTGTGTGTGTGTGTGTGTGTGTGTGTGTGTGTGTGTGTGTGTGTGTGTGTGTGTGTGTGTGTGTGTGTGTGTGTGTGTGTGTGTGTGTGTGTGTGTGTGTTTGTGTTCGTATAATATGCATTTCAGTTAACCAACATTTATTTTAGTTTTAGTTTACTATACTAACCTTGCTCTCTCCTTGCAGGGTGATTCTGGTGGTCCCTTGGTGTGTGATGCTGCGGGTCGTATGTTCCTGTTCGGGGTGGTCAGCTGGGGTGAAGGCTGTGCAAGGAAGGACAAACCAGGTGTTTACACACGCGTCACCAACTACAACCACTGGATCGCTGAGAAGACTGGGCTCTCAGCCTGCACAGCTGGTGTCATGTACCCCGAAAAATGATCTGCAGAAAAAATACAAAAAAAGGACAATTTGGCAGCTATTTGTTTTTTAAAGATTGCACATACAGTACATTATTATGTACATATACAATCCTGAGTATTCGTTTAACCCACTTAACATGTTTTTTAAACAGTTTTTTGGAAAAAAAATCTGCTATTTTTGAATAGCCAAAGAAATCTAAAATGACACAGATGCGTTACTTCCCGGTCTTAAAGTCTTGAGAGTGTTAAAATGGAATCACATTTTTGACACACTTAAGCCCTATACAACAATTACTGACAATAGCCGATCTTCAAGCTCAGTAGTGCGGTGCATTGTGAGCTTGTTGATCTGCTATTTTGCTGTTGATTGTAGTTTATAAAAAAGGAAATTGATTCATTTAGATTGTATTTATTTATTTTTTATTGATTTTCCAGTGTACATAGAGTACTGATTGTCGCTTCGGCTTCAGTATACAACCAATTTGTAATGTATGGTTTCAAATATTTTTATCAGGTACAGTATATTAAAATGTTTAATTGTGCATCAAATGTGCATAATGCTTTCATGCACCTTTCAATTGTTAATCCTTTTGTTCACAATTGTATTATTAACTTGGAAAACAAGTTATAGCACACAGAATATTGATGCCTTTTTTACAGATAAATTATTTTATTTTATAAAAACCTTTCTTGTGTTGTAGAAGGCTGGACCTGCTGTTAAATGTTTTTGATGTAATGATCTCATGCTGATAAATATTAAGCTACCATGTTGAGTTAAATTGTTTCTGGATTTTATTCTGTTTATCTCTCTCTCTCTCACTCTCTCTCTCTCTCTCTCTCTCTCTCTCTATCTCTCTCTCTCTTTCTTTCTTTCTCTCTCTCTCTCTCTCTCTCACACACACACACACACACGCACGCACGCACGCACTCACGCACACACACACACACACACACACACACACACACACCTCGCTGTCAGAGGGAGAGTGATGTGAAATCCTTAGTGCTAATCTGACTCAGAGTGTATACAAATTGTAAACAATTATGATAACCAATAATACATCTGTACACTTTCTGAGTTAAATGAACAGAGGATTTTAATGTGAACTATTTATCTAGTTCTAGTTATCTATTATTTAGCATATATTATATGCCGATTTTAATGTGTACTCAAGTAGACCTTCCTGTCCTTGTTTCATGTCTCATTGTGCACTCATATCAGAGATGAAGAGCAACATACAATGACAATATCCATTCTCAGGAAGGTTGGAGCCATGACAGGTTATATTATATGTACGTAAAAAAACATAGATAGATACATCATTAGATGAAATGACAGATAGCTTCATACAGACAGTAAAGATTCAGACAGATGAGGTTATTTAGCTGTTATTAGACGTGGCAGTGATGAGCATTAGTTTCTCTGCAGAACACTAGAGGGTGATGTTGAGTATTTGGCAGCAGCTCGGTAGTGCCTCAACATACCGGTGGATTATTTAGAAATCGTTTATTTAGGCTGTAAATTATAGATTTTTTTAATTGGTTAGGAGAGAATAGAATAGAATATATTATTTTTTTAGCATGTCACACAGAAATGCAAAAATGTCACATTTCTGTGTGACATTCTTAGTATATTAATAACAACAAATTCCAGAGTTAAATCAACTTGCAGAGTTAAATGAATACTCGTGATTTACACAAGCATGCACAGATCTATACATGTAAAAATGAGGTCAAATTATACCTACTGTCTCCCTTTTGTCATGCATTCATGTAAAATAGCATAAAGAATTTTATATAATACATAAAAAACTGTGTTCCAACAGTGAGGATTTTGACTATGTATTCTGAGTCCCTGTGGGTCTGTTTTAAACTCAGTGAAACAACTATTTAGATCACCGTTATAAGATGGATGTTATGTTACAATTGTCTGCCGGTTCTAATTATCTTATCTACAAAGGTTTGATTTAATAAAACTTGCTTTGAGTCTCAAAGCAAGTTTTATTAAGAGTTACTAGTGGTTACTAATAGGTGAATTGACCATAAACTTGGAAAAGTCTCATTTGTAGTTTCGGTGGTTGCTTGCTGTCACTTTACATCACAGGTAATGCGTCTGAGAATGTAGTGTGTGTGTGGGGAGAGTTTTTATGTGTCTGAATCTGCCCCAGGACCGGAACTAATACAATGCGGTGTCAGGCATAGCTGCATTAAGGGGGACACTTTGAGCTCCGTTCCGGTAGCAAATATAACACATCCGGTTTTTGAGCTAGCAAATATAAGGTTTCCGGTTGCCTTCAAAGTAAGAGCATCACATTTAATGTTTTATGAAAGACATAGCCTTTAAATGCTTAATTTATAGTTTTAATGTGCAAATGAACCGTTTTTCAATGGTTTTCAATGGTTTCTTTTTACTCTAGAGGGTACTCTTATTCTGAAGAGATCGTCCACCGGAAGTCTTATATTTGCTCCGTTATATTTGCTGACTGAACACTGCTCCACCTCGGAGGCAAACAAGGAAGCAGCTCTCCTTAAAGTAAAAAGAAAGCGTAAATGAAGAACAACTTTCCTCCATTTCAACCAAATGAGGTTTGTTTGTTTGTCTGAAGTTTGTCTACGTAAAAGATAATATTGTATTGTTTGTTATGGACATTTGATTAAGTCATTTCTTTACAGTTTGTAGGTGGTTGTTTTGTACATGAACTCCTTGGAGTCATTCCCTCATCAGTTGTATGCAGCCATGATGGTATGTGTTTGTTTGAAGTGTATTTTCTATTATCATTACATCTGTTTGTTTGTTCACTATAATACAGGTTTACTTTAGCCTTGGATCAAGACTATCATGCATGGATTTTATCGAGTCTGACTTTTACTTTCGTATCTATGATAGTCTTGGTCTCAACCCCACTAATAGTCACTGAACATCCACGCGGAAAGCCCGTACTTCTCCTCACATGTTCAAAACAATCATATTAAGTATCTAACCTGTAGCCACGGATGTTAACTAGACATTCGGAACACGTGTTCACTGTATTAGTCTGTATTTTGCTATAGATCTGTTTTAATCCCGTGTTTTTCGGATTCTGTCAGAAGTTCCCTTTATTCCTCAATGGGTGGTGGTGACGGGGCGGATCAGGTCAAAGTCGGTATTACACTCAATGTAAACAGGATGTAAACGAGGGGGCAATGGCGTTCAGGCACAGACGGGATTAAAACGCATATCTATTGAAAAATGGGGATTAATACAGTGAACAAATACTCCGAATGCTGAGTTAACATCCGGGGCTACAGGATAAGCAAGCGTCATGTGAACCATGGCTAGGTTTACCGTTTCTGTTAGGTTTATGCTTAGTGTGAGTGTTTGTTTGTTTAATGTTGTATTTGGGCTAAAATAATTTATGTAAATGTATCACAGTGAAGCTATCACAATGTAAACACAATGTTTGTCTGTCAGTAGAAAAATCCACTTTTGTCATGTTGTTATGACAGACTTTCTGACAGTAATGTATGTGAATCTGCAGCATTGCATTTTTATACAGTGTTCTTGTTTTGTTGTTTTACACAATGGTTAAATAACTAAATAACTGAATTTACTCAGTGCTGTATTCAAGTACAATTTTGAGATTATTTACATTTCATCTACTTTGCTACATCTCAGAATATTTTCTTATAGTTTACTTATTATTTATTACTTACCTTGCAGTTGTATTTATTTATAGTTTTATAGAACTAACATTAACCAATTAAGCCCTATTTATTAGTAGGATATTCTAAAATAGCCGATCTATAAGCTCCCAATGTGTCACATCAAGTTGTGAGCTGATAGATCTGCTATTTTGTGAAATGGGACATTCTGCATAATGAGTACTGCAAGTATATTTTGCTGATAATATTGTACTTTTACTCAAGTAAAAGTTTTAAAGCAGGATGTTTTACTTGTACATTTATTTCTACATTGTGATATTGCTACTTAGTACTTTAACTTCACTAACAAAACATATAAGTAGTTCTTCCACCACTGTCTGAACCTATGTACCTGTGTGTGGTCATTATAAACGGCATTTGAGCCGAATTCCAACGAATGTTTTGGAGAATGCTCGTTTTGCATAACTCAATGTCCTGTTTATGTGCAATTTAGAAACGGGTAATAACAGCCTGTCGTTTTGAAGTGATTTGTTGACTTACAACAAAGTAGCATCTAGGTTTAAGTGGTTAATGAATACTTATCTTTTTTTAAAAAAGAAATTCTATCAATTACTCACCCCATGAAGCCTTGAATTCATGGAGATTTGTGTTTGTCACATGAGCCAATAATCCAATATTTGACTAATGAAGTTAATAGGAGACCAATCTTAACAAGAGCAAAACCATATCTTTTTCTAACCTGAATCATTAGTAGGCTCATCAGTAATCCCTGTGATAGTTGTTTTGGAGTTTATATTATTTTATAGTATAAATTTTAAAAAAACTTTTACAGAGTCCTCAATTATTGAATTATTGGCTCAGGAATGCAACAAAAAACTAAAAAATCAAAGTATTCGAGTTCAGAGAAGAACTGAGTTATTTTCTTTTTTCTGTGTTTGATTTAGAATCCTGTTCAACACAGCTGAACCTTACCTGACCCCCTGAGACTAGGGTTGGATCTGGAACCGGACCAACATTGAGGAACCAGAGTCAGTTCCATGACCATCACATTAGGGAGCGTTTCACACCTACACTCAACCCTACCTGAGACGACCCAGTAAACACAGAGGTTGGTATTTACTTTCCTCACAAATACACCAGATGTACAAGCTGACAACACGTTAACGATGAAAATGAAATATTGTCATCTTTTTTTTAAAGGGTGACACCATCTGTGTCCATTCCTGATGCAGGACAGTGGATAGTTAGCATTTGACTGATTGATTGAATACTTTATTTAGAAGTTTGCAGAGAAAAAAGCACATGGAAGTACAGTTCAAAATTCAACTAAAAAGGATTGAAAAGCCTACTGGATTGTTTCAATTGGGGTCCTCACGCACTCAATTCATGGAGACATAAATAACAGACAGATATTCACTATTATGCAGAACATCATATAAACATTTTAAAGTTAAGAAAAACAAATATGTACAGTAAACAGTTTGAAGGGGGAGGGGTTAGGTTATGACTTTTACAGGGGCCAGTTTGGATGCTTAAGCATGCTTAAGTCGAGGGACACTTTTCCCCTTGGTGATCAACAGAACTCTAATGCATGTCAGATAGCGGCTTTCTAGTGTCCTCATTCACTTCATATCAAACTACTTTCTTTTTTCATCAGCAATGGTGTAGTACACTAGCCTCGCGTGGCCAGACAATATCACACGACACACTGCGTGGATATTAGTCTGGTCCCTATCAACGATAGATTTTTTTCCAAGGGGCGGTTACAAAAAGATCCAAACGGACTCTATTGGTTAGACCTAAACCAATCAGAGCAGTGCTTCCTTGTTCACGAACCAATCAGAACAGTGCTTCCTTGTACGTCATTGCTCCAAATAAGGTGATAAGCCCGCCCACATTTGGATACTGGGCCCTGGTTGGTTCCGCACAACTGCGGAGGGAGAGAAATGGAATCTCTATGGAGGGGGGCCAGACCTAATCTGCCGAGGGCTAAAGTGCGATGCAATTTTGCAATGGCAGATTCGTCTGGAACCAGGCTAGTAGAACACTATACATTAATATATATATATATATATATATATATATATATATATATATATATATATATATATATATATATAGATAATGTCTACAGGCAACGTGGAGCCAAGCTTTTCAGTTATTGTACTGACAGTATGTTCAGATTTCAGTACTCTAGGTTTTTGCATGGTTTAAATAGGCTCTCTCCCCCCTCTATTGTTCACTGTCTATACTAATTGTATAGGAAATAAACTTGACTGTGATCTCATTAAATCATGTGTGTGTGTGTGTGTGTGTGTGTGTGTGTGTGTGTGTGTACTTTGCAACAGGTCAGTGGTGGTGTGTCGAAGCTCCGCTCCCTGCCAGACTCATCTGAGACGATAAGATTGACCTTCAGATCAAACACAACTTCCAGTGAGGAGAACAGACTGTCTTTCCACAGCTACAGGAGGAAATACTGACCCAGACCACTGGAACCTGCCCTCTGTCAGCTGAAGTATTGAGCAGAGTGTTTGTAGCTTCACTCTGAGACAAAATGGCTTCCAACTCGTCTCTTCCAGAAGAGGATTATTCCTGTCCTGTGTGTCGTGACATCTTTAAAGATCCTGTTGTCCTGTCATGTAGCCACAGCTTCTGTAAAGAATGTCTTCAGAATTGGTGGAGACAGAAGAGAATAAATCAATGTCCAGTTTGTAAGGAAATACATTCAACAGATCATCCACCCCGTAACCTGGCTCTGAAGAACCTGTGTGAGGCCTTCATACAGGAGAGACATCAGAGAGCTTCAAAACGTCAGAGAACTTCATCAGGGTCTGAGGATCTCTGCAGTCTGCATGCTGAGAAACTCAAACTCTTCTGTCAGGAATGTCAACAGCCAGTGTGTGTTGTGTGTCTTCATTCAGAAAAACACACCAACCACAGTTTCAGACCCATCGATGAAGCTGCTCTGGATCACAAGAAGGAAGTCCAGAAATCACTGAAGCCTTTACAGGAGAAACTGAATGTCTTTAATAAAGTTAAAGCAAACTGTGACCAAACAGCAGAACACATTAAGGCCCAGGCCCGGCACACAGAGAGGCAGATTAAAGACCAGTTTAAGAAGATTCATCAGTTTCTACAAGAGGAAGAGGAGACCAGCATCACTGCACTGAGGGAGGAAGAGCAGCAGAAGAGTCAGATGATGAAGGAGAAGATTGAGGGTCTGAACAGAGACATATTAACCCTTTCAAACAACATCAGAGCCATAGAGGAGGAGCTTAGAGCTGAACACATCTCATTCCTTCACAACTACAAGACCACAATGGAAAGAGTCCAGTTCACACTGCAGGACCCACAGCCGGTCTCAGGACCACTGATAGACGTGACCAAACACCTGAGCAACCTGACCTTCAGAGTCTTGGACAAGATGAAGGACATTGTCTCCTACACTCCTGTCATTCTGGACCCCAACACTGCCCATCCAAACCTCATCCTGTCTGACGATCTGACCAGTATGAGATGTGGAGGAAGACAGCAGCTTCCTGACAACCCAGAGAGGTTTGACTGTGTGCCCTTTGTCCTGGGTTCTGAGGGCTTTAACTCAGGGACCCACAGCTGGGATGTTGAGGTTGGAGACAATCCATTCTGGATGCTGGGTGTGTTAGCAGAGTCTTATCAGAGGAAGGGGAAAGATATGGGTCAAATAGTGTGGTGTATAATGTTAAGGGAAGGTAAATACAAAGCATGCGAAATGTTATCATTTTCAAAGCCAGTCACTCTTCTCTCATTGAAGCAGAAACCTCAGAGGATCAGAGTCCAGCTGGACTGGAATGAAGGAAAGCTGTCATTCTCTGATGCTGATACTAACACACACATACACACCTTCACACACACTTTCACTGACACACTCTATCCACACTTTTTCACTGATTCTCTCCCTCTGAAGATTTTACCAAGGAAGGTCAGTGTAACTCTGGAACAACATAGTTAGACATGATGATGATGATGCTGAGACATGACTTAATTTTGAGAATCTAAATGATTGTCTTGTGGTCTAATAATAACGGCAGATTATTATATGCTCATAATGGCATGAGAATGTTACAGATGTTTATTGATGATGGTTACATTTGGAGAATGAGGGGAGTTTTGCACTGGTTTAGGGGTGTAACGGTTAAACAAATCGATTTAATTGATTATGAGAAATCATATATTTTAATAAAATAATTGACTTTAAAAAATAGCAGATATACCAACTCACAATAATATATGACATGAGAACCTCTAGATCGGCTATATGTGTGACACTGTTTTGGGACAAAATAGGGCTTAAAGGGGAAATCCACCCATTTTCAATATTTAACTATGTCATTAATATAGCATAAAGGAGTTGTGTGGAAATAAGAAAAAATTTTAAAAAAAAATAACATTGCAAAAAAATTTAACATTGCAAAAAAATTAACATTGCAAATTACACTGTGATGACTCATCATGGTGTAATTTGCAATGTTAATTTTTTTGCAATGTTAAATTTTTTTTTAATTTTTTCTTATTTCCACACAACTCCTTTATGCTATATTAATGACATAGTTAAATATTGAAAATGGGTGGATTTCCCCTTTAAGTCATTCATCAGAAGTTTTCAATAATATATAAACAAAATGATACTTGTGTTTATTCATTGATATACTGTAATTACAATTAAATGAATCTGTACTTTACTATTTTGCTAAATATAAAACGTTATCGATATAATAATCGCTAAGAAGATAAGTGCTAGATACAGCCCTAAACTGGGTATTAGTACTTTTCAATAAACACATGGGTGATCCTCAAGAATGATACATGTAATCAATTATTAAAATACATATAATCACATTTATATGTTCTTTCACTGTGATAACATCAGAACTGTGTGGTGTCATGAATGCAGTTTATTTTTCCATCTCTGTAAACTCTCATTGTGAAATCCACTTGGTGTTTATATTATACATTCATTTTTTTCCCCACTTTGGCGCTAAAATAATTTTGCATTGCTGTTGCCTTATTTTTGCTACTTCCTTGATGGGTATTCATGGTGGTTCTCTACTGTTTGGATCACTGTTTCTAAAAATTTATACATTTGACAAATGTCTTCTAACAGTATTATGAAAAAATGATATATCAGTGGTGACGTTTTCATGTCAAGGAAATGTATATGTAGTTGCCCACCGACCCCCATCTCAAAATATTCTGGTCCAGGGACCCCCAGAAGCAAAGATTTCAATACAAAATGTTCGCTTTAAAATAATATATGTATATTCAAAGATTTTCAAATTTTCGGCTCATAGTGCGGCACTCGGTGCCGCACTATGAGCTTGTAGATCTGCTATTTTTGAATAGCCAAAGTGTAAAATAATGCTTTTTAGCTCAAATAAAAAAATGACACAGATGCGTTCCAGGTCTTAATGGGTTAAACTGGTGGTCTTTGAAGTGAAAAGGGTTTAGTATCATACTGTAGATCAGAGGTCTTCAACAGGGGGTCCGCGAAATTGTTGTTTGATTAAACAATATTTTTGTTTGAAAAAACAACTTTTTTTTCTTTTTCCCCCCAAAATGTCAAATTGTCTTTAAACATAACATGAATCCAAAGCAAACAGATAAATGGAGGCACAATGCACAATAACATGGTATGTTTATACATATTTTGTAGAGATTCTTTATTTTGCACACCTACTGGGGCAGGTGCGTAGGAGCAGGCAATATAAAACATAATTTTATACATAAATATACAATGTGGTAGCCCCCCCTACCCTACGAGGTAGGGGGTCCCTGCTCCATCTCCCCATCAGTTTGGGGGTCCCTGGCCTGAAAAGGTTGAAGACCCCTGCTGCCTGTAGATCATTGTAGAGTTCCATGGAAAAGTTGTTTATACTGAACACTGATGTTGGCCATTTATGTTTTAAGTGAATACTCAGATTTATTGTTTTCCTCTTTTTTATGTTTAAGTGAATACTCAGATTTATTGTTTTCCTCTGTTACCAGTTCAAGTATGATGTTACATTTACATTTGTTTGTACCTGTGTATTGATTCTACTGTCAGTTTAGAGTTCTTTAAGTGGACAGTTGCTAGTATTTCATGTGACCTTAAATTGTTTTAAATACTGCACACGTGCCTTTAATTTTATACACTGTTACTCTTTTAATCAAAATGTGTCAATGTTCCTGGCTGTTGAAATAAAGTGTTTGAACTTGATCACATTGCCTTGGATGTGTTTTTTCTATGCCACTCTACTTTGAATTTCCTGAGTGAGTGAGTTGTACATTCACTGCTTTTACTAATACAGTGTGTTACGATAAAATGTAGCAGATTAATAAACTAATATGGTTTGTGTGTGTGTACTTTACGGAAACAGAAATAGGAACTGTCCAAAAATGTTAAAATCAAGCTTACATGTTTTTGCCTAACAGACCTTCTACAGGGCAAGCAGAAAAAACACCACCAAGCCAATATAAATATCTATAGTAGCATTAACTCAATACACATCTGTCTTTTTATCAACTTCACACAGTGCACACCGCCAACCTTGATTGATAGGATCACTGACCCTCCTTTATTTGTTTTCATTCATTTTATTTTATTTTATCGTCTCAGATCTCTCATGGCCTTATATGGTAGTGCAAGATTGTCAATCCCCAAACATATATCATATATAAGATGTTGTATTTTGTGTTCCTGTGTTGGTATGAGGAGCTTGTATGAGTCCTTTGTTTTGTAACATGTCTGAGCTGAGCTTTTCTTGTTTTTGTTTGTGTTATGTCTTTGTCATTAAAGGAAAAAAAACATATTATTGGGGGAAAAGTGCAGTAAAATTACTTAACTAGGACCTATAGTGATTCCATTATTAAATATTAAAATACAATATAACAACAATGGAAATATTACAATTAAGTTATTCATGCAAAACTGTATTAAAGAAGGTCAAGTAGGCCTTCTATGAACACCATAGACTTAACCTGATAGTCATTATGGTTCTGCCTGAACTTGTGCCACAGTGACACCTTGTGGCGGTGCATACATGCTGCATGAGCTCTTAACCACAAGTCATTCACCCTAAACCAGGGGTCTTCAACGTTTTTCATCCCAAGGACCCCCTAGCTGAGAGAGAGATGAAGCAGGGACCCCCACTACATATTATATACAATTATGTTCTAGAGTAGATTAAACTTTTTTGTAGATTCCATATAGTTTCATTGTTTGACAACACGATCATCAGTGTATTTTGGATTCATGTTAATATGTATTTTTCAGACATTTTACCACTTAAACCATCAATACTTCCATCTACACTACACCGAAAATAGCCGATCTACAAGCTCACAAAGCCTGGTGTTGTGAACTTGTAGATCTGCTATTTTTGACTAAAGTTAATCTCCCCAGAATAGGGATGCTAGGGTTCAAGTGGTTATGACCCCTAGGGGTCCCGCTTGGACCCCCAAATGAAGACCCCTGCCCTAAACTGCAAACCATCAGAAGCAAAAAACAACAAATGGTACAGACAGGATATAAACAGGTGTCACTAATAGACTGATTAATTACATTATCCTATATACAAAGTTTCTTATTCAAAAACTAAAACAATCTAAATCACTGCCTACATCTAACCTTTCTTCAGAGAACTGAATAATCAGCTTATTAAACAATAAATAAGTGATAAGGTATTAAAACTTTATGTAACTTTTACCCCTGAAACCACTGACTAAATAATTGTGAATGTCCAGCAGCAGCAGAGCAGCATTACATTTAACTGCCATTGTTAGAGTTATTTGACCCATATGTTTCCAATCAGTCTTGGTCAGCGCTTTGTGATTTGGTGTGTTTTTTCGGTCACCTTTTTAACCTCCCTGGGTAATAGGTCCCGACGTGGCGGTAGATGGATATCGACGGGGCTCATCTCCTCCTTGTCTTCCTTACCTTCCTAGATCCTTGTTTCACCCTGTGGCCCTTGTGACACACGGACCAGGTCATGTGTCAACAGAAGGTATGAGGGGTGTCATTAAACGTCATTTTCGGGCACCAGGTATCACACCCTTCCTTAAAGTATTTTGCAAAGAATGTTTAATCTGCAGACAACACAACCCTCAGGGCGGAGTAAAGATCTCCCCGGGGAGTTTCCCCTCTCCTACGAGGCCATTTCAGACTCTTGAACTAGATTTTGTGGGCCGAAAGTTCGGAATTTTCTGTATCTCCTTAACTTCATTGATCCTTACAGTCGCTGGGTGGAAAGTGTCCCCTGTGTCCAGAACGACGCCCACACGGTGGCGCGGGTTCTAATCGATCGAATCCTACCTACTTTTGGGACTCCAGAGGTTCTGTATTCTGATCGTGGTCTCCATTTCTTGAACACCACCATTAAACACTTGTGCACCACGATGCAGATCACCCAAAAACCACACTGTGCATATAACCCAGAAGGAAATGACTTGATTGAAAATGCTAACCGAACAATCAAAGCTAGAATTACCAAGATCATACCATGGCCTCAGTGTGTACATTTAGCTAGGTTGATAATGCACGTGACACCCACTAGAAACGGTCTTTCACCATATGAGATTATTTTCGGCAGGCCTTACATAGTCCCCTCACTTAAACCTTTCACACTACCACAGAAAGATCAGACTCTCCCTGATCCGATGAACTACATCGCTTATGAAATGAAAAGATTTTTGTCCTCAAAACCTGTTGCTCCTACCCTTAGAGAGCCTGCTGACGTGTCTGATGAACCCCCCACAACATCTCTCCAGGGGATTACGTGCTTCTCAAGCCCACGATACGCACCAAGGGAGGTCATCAACGCTGGGGTGCTCCATTGTGGGAAGGACCGTTCCAAGTGACCCTGGTGCATTCTCACGTGATCAAAGTCTTTGGGAAAGAACGCTGGATCCCCGTCAGACGCGTGAAACTCTCCCCTCCCCCTTTTAAAGACACTACCCCCTTGTCATATTACATTATCTTCGAAACGTGATTTTCATTTCGGGGCTACAAAGGGATTTGGAACTTTCTTTGTAAGAAAGACCTCGGTTGCGGCCGCTCCTCGGTCCATTCCATTTGTCTCAAACCCTGATTGTCAATCAAAAAGAGAGCGTTTCGAAACTAATGTCACTCATGGCATACACACACACATGGACCGTTATTTCAGTTTTTTTCTTTTCTATTGTTTCTTTCCTTTTTCTATTGCTGTTCTCCCTTGTCAGGCGGATCAGAAGAACATTCTGTGGTGCGAAGATGGCAAGGTTCTTCTCCCACTCGCTGACCTGGCTCGCTCCTCTGAGGACCTGGACCCGACATCTCCTGTCACCGTAAACCCAGTAGACAACACTGTTTATTCTGATGAAAATGTAAACCTATCCACCCTATTTGGGTACACTCCTGCATACACCCGCACACACCGTGCTTTAGAACTTTGTGAGGATAACATTGCCTGTGCTCATTCAGTGTTACATCACCAAGCTCTATCGCCAGGTCATGATTGCTGGGTGTGCCGTCACATGAGACATCGTTTTACTGTAACACCCCTGTCCTCTAACTTACTAACGCACCTACATTATGAACGGGGCCCTAGGTCCCGACTCCAATTGTTCACTGCCTCATGCCATGCTCATGTTATTGCAAATATCACTGACCCACTCCACTAATAATTTCTCTCTGTTTCCTCCGCATAACATCTCCTGTATGGACACTGGTGAAACTGTGACCCGCAATGAAACGTTCCTAGTTCCAGTTAAGAAAGCCGAAATTTGTGTCTGCCGTATCTACGGACACCATGTCGGGTACAGTCAGTGTGACATTAACATTATTATTATTAGAAATAGAACTTCTCCAAACTGTATGGTTACTTGGCAAAACACCACTATACACACATTTAACTGCCCTTTTAATCAGTTGACATCATCGCCCGGCCTGTTTTGGGTCTGTGGAAAACATGCCTTTGCCAATCTTCCCATCACAGGATGGTCAGGCTGCTGTTATCCAGCCATAGTGCAGCCCGCCATAAAGATGTATGAGGTCGACACAGAGGAGGGTCCTGCAGTACACCACACCCGCAGCCGCAGGTTAAAGAGATCGACAGAGAATAAGTACTTAGGGTACATTTTGGCAGACCCGTTCACATCACAGGGACAGACAGTCGCGTGGGGAATGTTTCCCTTTGGTGGTGGTCGTAGCTGCTTTACAAAAGATCAATCAACTTGGTGTCGAGATTCTCACTCTGAACAGTGAAACTACTAACAGTCTAGCAGCGCTTAACTCAGAACAGCATCAAATTAGAGAGGCTGTACTTCAGAATAGAATTGTGCTAGACATTGTTGAGGCAAGGCGAGGTAAGACAGATTGTTGTTTCTTTATTCAGGATAATTATGAGAATGTCTCTTCTGCCATAGACAGGATGCGTGATGCAGTACGTGAGCCCCTTCCTGCTGATGACTTTGCCACCTATCTCAGGAACCTAGGCTGGGGCTGGATCAGCTGGGTGCGGGCGCTCGTACTCCCCGTTTTGATACCTCTGGTATTGGGCCTATTGGTCCTGCAATGCTGTATCATCCCCCTTGTCAAACGGTTTGTACACCGTCTATTCTCCACTGAACGAGACATCCTCCTGAGTCCTGGCGGAGCCTATCTCCGACCCAGACTGGCATGAACTCTACCCGGTGGGGCCTTCTGCCACACTAAACAGTAGACACTGTTTAGTGTGGCAGAAGGCCCCACCGGGTAGAGTTTTTTTTAAAAAACTATCAAAAATTGATAGGCCTACAATGTTATTATTTTAACAAAAAAACAAACAAAAAAAAAAACTATTCACATATTTGACATACAGTATTGTACTGACAAGAGAAGGGATTGTATAATGGTTAATATTTATCCTAGCCCACAATAACTCTGATCTCCATTTCATCCTTTTACAGATTAAACAATTGTCCTGGTTAATGAGTGACAAAAGCTTCTCCTCTCGCCTGCTCAAGAGGAAAAAGTGGGTCCTATATGTCTGTGTGAGTAAAAAGGGCACATCACGTGAGTTTTTCCCATTATAAAGTGTTTTTTTAGGTTACTGCTTCTGGAGAGCCGCTGGTAAGGTTGTCCAATTGTTAGGGTTAACATATAATTGATTGGTCACCGACCCAATCAACCCACGGTATTGCTTCAAGGAGAAGTAAGGCTAAAATTTGACTGAGCCTATACACACTTGAGGGCGGGACATGAAACAACAACTTCTTGGGAACGAGACTATGTTGGCACTGTAAGTTCCTGGTGGTACATAAATTGTGTTTTTTTTAGGAAAACAACCCCAAGACGGCTGGAGTAAAAATTCGGATCCTGCCATCCTGCAAAGGGGTGGCCTGCAAAACGAAGAAAGGTTTGACCGATCTGCTGATGTTGTTCATAATTATAAATACCTGCCTGGGAACTTATGAAGTGATGTATTCTTTTTCTCATTCAACATCCTAGAGCCCACTTACCATTATGAAGTATAGAAAGAAAAGAAATAAAAATCAATCAATCAAAAAAGATTTCTATGTACTAATGTATTCCTCCTTCTTACATCCTCCTAACGCTTATTATTGTTTACTCATTAGGAGACCAAGTCTGCCTATTCTGACTTGCCTTTGTTGTTCATTTTTGAAAAGTGTCACAAGAGCAGAGATTTGATGACGCTGCTAGGTAAACCTGAAAAGAAGCCTTGTTACTTGACTACACTCTTGTTGCCTTTTGACATTCGACAAAACATTTACCACATGGGGAATTGTTAGAGTTATTTGAGCCATATGTTTCCAATCAGTCTTGGTCAATGCTTTGTGATTTAATGCCAAATGGTGTGTTTAATGTCCTAATGACCTGTGTCTCTGTACGATGACCTATATCTCTGCATGACCTGACATCGTCACTAATTCCCTTTGTCAGCTGTCATCCTGTCACAGACAAAACCGGGCACATGTCCCTATGATATCGAAGGAATACGTTTTTTATGGAACCAGAATGGTACACAAGGACACCATAAGATGAACAACAACTTATTATTATGACAGCCAGACGCCTGTACATCTCATCCGACTCCATCCTATGTCTGAGGGTCTTAAAAAGCCAATCATGAGGATACACCTACAGTATGTCTGATGTCATTGAAGTCCAACTGTGTATAAATACTATTGTTTGTTATTGGATCATTAGTGTGATTTTTATTCTTGTCTGTAACTTGTAATGTCCTCGTGTGCACGCTCCTGAATCTGTTTCTTTAAGGCAGTTTTGAAAGTGAGTAGGGTTTTACACTCCTTTACTCTTGTTTGTACAATATAACCATAACCCTAACTCATAGAGGTTTGACCTCTATGAGTTTGTCCTGGGCTCTGAGAGGTTTAACTCAGGGACCCACAGCTGGGATGTTGAGGTTGGAGACAATAAATACTGGAGACTGGGTGTGTTAGCAGAGTCTTTTCAGAGAAAGGGACATATAGGAAAATCAAGTCATACATGATAAATTGCAATAATTGTATCTATTAATTGTCTATCATCAATCATTTCTGATTATTAGATAATGTTAATGATGGTTAGTGATGGTTACATTTGGTGAAAAGGTGAAGTGTGAAGGGTTCAACAGTTAATCACAATACTTATTATTACTTAAAATAATTCATTACAAACAAATGTATATTTGAAAATAGATCTACAAGCCCACTATGCTTTGCCAAATATGATGTGACATGTGATCTTGTCGATCACCTATTTTTTGAGTGACGCTATTGTGTGACAAAGTATAAAATGGGGCTTAATCCTCAGTGTTAGTTTAACTCAGAGTGTATACATGATACGGTCCATTTGGTTCCATTTGTACACTAGTTACAGACCCAAAAGGGTCCGTTTGGACCCCTGGTGGTCCACTGACCTGACGTTGAGAAACGGCTGTCTCTACTGAACACTTATTGATGTTGGTCATTCATGTTGAACACAAAGTTGTATTATTTCCTCTGTTACCAGTTCAAGTATGAGGTTACATTTGCATTTGTTTGCACCTGTGTATTGATTCCACTGACATTTCACGCACTGTATGCCATGTGACCCTTCTCACATGACCACTAAGAATTATTTAATATACTGTACACCTGTACAAATGAGCAAATACAATCTCAAAGTGATAATGAGTCTGTTTTTTTTTATTTGTATTATTATTATTATTATTATTATTATTTATTTTGTAATCTTTGGGAGACATGAACATGTTTATTGTTAGACATGACCATTTCAGACCAGATTTTCGTCTGAACTGGTCTGTTATTTTGACCAGAATTCCTTAAAAAAGAAAAAAAAACAGTGAAACTCTGATGAAAATAGATTAGACATTCTTGTACTTTCTTCTAGTTGTATTTACTTGCACGTGTGATAATGGTGAAGATTAACTATCAGTCATTGGGGGGGGGCACCCTGGAACCTCAGGGACCCTATCAACACAGTAGCCTTCAACATGAGTTTTTAATTGGCAGCCCTTGAAAACAGGCAACATCTGGTGCCATCGTCATGGCGGAACTGTGAAAGGGAGTGAAATTAAGAATCCATCTGGAATCACTCATACCCAGTGGTGGAAAAAGTACTCAAATGTTTTACTTAAGTGAAAGTATCAATACTGCAATATAGATATACTTTTCTATTTTTTCTTTTTTACAAGTAAAAGTCCGGAATTCAAAATTTACTTGAGTAAAAGTGCAAAAGTATTGGTATCAAAATGTACTTAAAGTAAGTACAAAGTACTAATATGCAGAATGTCCCTTTCAAGTTTTCAAATGTATAACAATCTTTTTTGAAGTGTGTGTGTGTATGTCAGTGTGTGTGTGTGTGTGTGTGTGGGTGGACTGGGAGAATAGTTGGCATTGTGTGTGTGTGTTAAAGGGATAGTTCACCTCCCAAAGTTACTTTTTATCTATCAATTAGTCACACTCACACCATGCATTCCTAAGCCAATCATTTGATGACCGGCAGCGGTTCCGGTAGGAGACAAAGAGTCTCCTTTGTGTAAGCAATTTTTTTGGGTGAACTATCCTTTTTTTTTTTAAAGCCTTGATTAGCCAATTCCTGCAAAAGAATAGAAGAGGAGGTGTTTAAAAATGACACTAGAAACAAACAAGCATTCTGGTCTCAGAATAAATAGAGTAAGACAAAATATACCGTGTATGACCATATACAGTTAGGCTACTGCTGTTAAAAAGGACTATAATAATGCAAAAAATATATATATAGAGTTGGGTAATGCAAAATTGTGCTGTTATGAATCTGGAATGTAAGAAAATGATTTGCCATTATGCTTCTGTTCCAGTCATTTGAACATTTGTTTTTAAAAGAAAATAGTTTTATTCACCTACTACATGTTTCATGTTGTTTAAATAAAAACTATAGTTGTATTCACCTACTACATGTTTCATGTTGTTTAAATTAAAACTATAGTTGTATTCACCTACTACATGTTTCATGTTGTTTAAATAAAGAACTTTTGTTTTATTCACATACTACATGTTTCATGTTGTTTAAATAAAAACTTTAGTTTTATTCACATAACACTACAGGTTTCATGTTGTTTAAATAAAAACTTTAGTTTTATTCACATACCATTGCAGTTTTCATGTTGTTTAAATAAAAACTTTAGTTTTATTCACATACTACATGTTTCATGTTGTTTAAATAAAAACTTTAGTTTTATTCACATAACACTACAGGTTTCATGTTGTTTAAATAAAAACTTTAGTTTTATTCACATAACACTGCAGTTTTCATGTTGTTTAAATAAAAACGTTAGTTTTATTCACGTATTACATGTTTCATGTTGTTTAAATAAAACATTCACATACCACTACAGTTTTCATGTTGTTTAAATAAAAACTCTAGTTTTATTCACATACGTACCACTAATGTTTCATGTTGTTTCAATAAAAACTTTTGTTTTACATGTTTCATGTTGTTTAAATTTAAGTTTAAGTTTTATTCACATACCACTGCAGGTTTCATGTTGTGAGATGAGGATGGCCCATCAATCAGACTGGCTTTTGTTATGGGCCTTCTGGCCTTTCACACTGAAATGGACCAATGACTGCAGTAACGTGCAGGAGGTGGGAGGAGGACAAAGAGAACACACTGCGAACACACTGCGACCACATGCACACAATGGAGTGACCACCACCAAGCAACTAGTATCATTTCAGTTTAACTATCAGACCACTTTTTCAAAGTGACCTTCTGTTGTCAGGAAACATTCGCCTTGGCCAAGTTACAGGTAAGGATGTATATTATGTACAATCCACATTTCTGACGGTTTCTCGTTCTACCTGTACTTTAACTTTTATTGATTGAATACTTTATTTGTCAGAAATGTTAAACACTAACAGCACGTGATACAAGATATTAAAGCTAAAAGGATATCACAAATAAGTTCTGGGGACTTGTTTCCATTGTGGACTTCTTTCTCATCCACAAGTTTCCAGTGTCCCATGAGGCCTTGGGTGAATTATGCAAGGATGTAATCTTTACATCCAGGATTATTTGTATTATCTTATGTCATGTATTGATGCGTTTAACAGTCTCTGTGGAAGAATCTCTGTTTTACCCCTGCTGGTGTCAGAAATAATTTATCTCAATGCAAGCGGATGGGTTTTTGACAAACTTTAGACTAGATTTTCTTACCATAATAAAAATGGTCATAAATACTATATGCTTCCAGTCGCTAGTTTAAAGTCTACTTTCAATCATCATGATATGCGTTTTGGTAAACTATGGTCCCATTTATTTTAAACGATGATAAAGTAGGTTATGCTCTAGGAGGGGCGGGAATGATTTGATTGACAAGCTACACAACCAATAGCATTCATTCCCTGCCCCCACTTTTGATTGACAAGCTACCCAACCAATAATGGTCTGGTGTCATTCTGCAGGATATGACGCGATTTGAAAGATGGCGGATTTGAAATTGCTGAACAATCGGCTTCATTTACGGTGTGTAGAGGGCGTAACACTGTCCATTCTTTTCATACAGTCTATGGGAATAACGTACCACACATGTACAATGCTTGTACGTGTGAGTGAGAGACCATAAACACATCTTGATTCTGTATTGGTTTCCATGGTGATGATTGCAATCCAGGAGAAGTAAGAAAGAATCAAGATGTGCTGCTAAGTCGAGGGACACTTGGCCTGGGCCGTAGCGTGGCGGTCCAGGCACCCTAGGCTGCAAATGCGTGTCGCGAGTTCGACTCTCGTTCCCGACAACCTTTGTTGCGTGTCACCCCCATAGACTGTATAAAATGAATGGACAGCGTTACGCCCCTAGACTCTACAGACCGTTAACCAGACCATTATTGGTTGGATAGCTTGTCAATCAAAAGCGGGGGCGGGGAATGAATGCTATTGGTTGTGTAGCTTGTCAATCAAATCATTCCCGCCCCTCCTAGAGCATAACCTACTTTATCGTCAGTTTTAAAATAAATGGGACCATAATTTACCAAAACGCATATCATGATGATTGAAAGGAGACTTTAAACTAGCGACTGGAAGCATATAGAATTTAAGACCATTTTTATCAAGGTAAGAAAATCTAGTCTAAAGTTTGTCAAAAACCCATCCGCTTGCGTTAAAATGAATTATTTCTGACACCCGCAGGGGTAAAACAGAGAAACTACAGGCCATTCATATGAACTGTCTCTTCCGTATTGGCGTCAATGTAAGAATCTCACTCTGGCCCCTTGGTCACCCCCCCCCCATCTCTCCCCCATTTACTCCCCATTCAGCCTGCTTTCCCTATCCCTCTCTAAAATAAAAGGCATAAAAAGCCAAAAAATATATAAATCTAAGTACACTTTTCCCCTTGATGATCAATAAAACTGTGATGCATATCAGATAGTGCTGGCTTTCTCATGTCCTCATTCACTTCATATCAAACCGCCTTTTTCCTTCTTCTTTGTTTTACCTCAGCAATGGTGTTCTGTAGAACAATATGATAATATGCCTACAGGCAAAACACATAGAGAGAAGCTTTTCAGTTTTTGCACTGACAGCATCGCTGAATGATACATCTCATTCAACTAATTCAATATGTGTGGTGCATACGTTATGTTTAAAGGTTAATATTTGTTAATAATTGTGTGTGTGTGTGTGTGTGTGTGTGTGTGTGTGCGTGTGCGTGTGCGTGTGCGTGTGCGTGTGCGTGTGTGTGTGCGTGTGTGTGTGTGGTGTACTTGAAGCAGGTGTGTCAAAGCTCCGCTCCCTGCCAGACTCATCTGAGACGATACGATTGACCTTCAGATCAAACGCAGCTTCCAGTGAGGAGAACAGACTGTCTTTCCACAGCTACAGACCACTGGAACCTGCTGCTGACTGTCAGCTGAATTTCTTGTATTGAGCAGAGTGTTTGTAGCTTCACACAAAATGGCTTCCAACTCGTCTCTTCCAGAAGAGGATCTTTCCTGTCCTGTGTGTCATGACATCTTTAAAGATCCTGTTGTCCTGTCATGCAGCCACAGCTTCTGTAAAGAATGTCTGCAGAATTGGTGGAGAGAGAAGAGAATAAATGAATGTCCAGTTTGTCAGGAAATACATTCAACAGGTAATCCACCCCGTAACCTGGCTCTGAAGAACCTGTGTGAGGCCGTCATACAGGAGAGACATCAGAGAGCTTCAAAACGTCAGAGAACTTCATCAGGGTCTGAGGATCTCTGCAGTCTGCATGCCGAGAAACTCAAACTCATCTGCCAGGAATGTCAACAGCCAGTGTGTGTTGTGTGTCTTCATTCAGAAAAACACACCAACCACACTTTCAGACCCATCGATGAAGTTGGTCTGGATCACAGAGAGGAAGTCCAAAAATCACTGAAGCCTTTACTGGAGAAACTGAAGGTCTTTCATAAAGTTAAAGCAACCTGTGACCAAACAGCAGAACACATTAAGGCCCAGGCCCGGCACACAGAGAGGCAGATTAAAGACAAGATTAAAAAGCTTCATCAGTTTTTACAAGAGGAAGAGGAGGCCAGCATCACTGTACTGAGGGAGGAAGAGCAGCAGAAGAGTCAAATGATGAAGGAGAAGACTGAGGGTCTTAACAGAGACATATTAACCCTTTCAAACAACATCAGAGCCATAGAGGAGGAGCTGAGAGCTGAACACATCTCATTCCTGCAGAACTACAAGACTACAATGGAGAGAGCCCAGTTCACACTGCAGGACCCACAGCTGGTCTCAGGACCACTGATAGACGTGGCCAAACACCTTAGCAACCTGACCTTCAGAGTCTGGGACAAGATGAAGGACATTGTCTCCTACACACCTGTCATTCTGGACCCCAACACTGCCCATCCATACCTCATCCTGTCTGATGATCTGACCAGTGTGAGATTGGGAGAAAGACCGCAGCTTCCTGACAACCCAGAGAGGTTTGACTTTCTGACCACAGTCCTGGGTTCTGAGGGCTTTAACTCAGGGACCCACAGCTGGGATGTTGAGGTTGGAGACAATCCATCGTGGATTCTGGGTGTGTTAGCAGAGTCTTATCAGAGAAAGGGAAAAGAACTGGGTCAAATGTGGGGTATAAAGTTAAGGGAAGGTCAATACAAAGCAGGCAAAGTGTTTTCAGGGCTAACCACTCTTCTCTCATTGAAGCAGAAACCTCAGAAGATTAGAGTCCAGCTGGACTGGAATGAAGGAAAGCTGTCATTCTCTGATCCTGATACTAATACACACATACACACCTTCACACACACTTTCACTGACACGCTCTTTCCATTCATTTTTTGCCTTTCCCCTAGTTTCCCTTTGAAGATGTTACCAGGCAAGGTCAGTGTAACTCTGGAATGAAGTCGTTTTCTGTCTGTATACAGATTATGCCTTATGCCCACATCTTTTTACATTGATGATTCATTATTTTTGCTTCTTTCTTGATGGGTATTAACGATGGTTCTCTTGTTGTTTGGATCACTGTTTCTCAACTTCGGGTATGGGGACCACCAAATGGACCCTTATGGATCTTTAACTCATAGTGTACAAATGGTTCCAAAAGGACTCGTAAGGGTCGTTTTGGTTCCAATTTTACACTCAGAATTAAATACAGACAGGAGTTTACGGTGCAGATGTTTTTTTTCTTTAATCAAATGGGGGTCTGTGGCCTAATGCATCAACCCGGGGTTCCTTGAAATGGAAAACGTTGCGAATCTCTGGGTTAGATCATTGTAGGGCTCCATGAAAGTGTTTCTATTGAACACTTATTGATTTTTTTAAAAGTGAATACTCACTATTATTATTGTGTTCCTCTGTTACCAGTTCAAGTATGAGGTTGCAATTTCATTTGTGTATACCCGTGTATTGTTTCTACTTTCTACTACAGTTTAGAGTTATTTTAGTGGACAGTTACTATATGACATTTGATCTGTGCTCCATCCCATGACCACTTAATTTGTTTTTATACTGTGCACCTGTCTTTAATGTTGAAATAAAGAGTTTGAACTTGATCAGAGTGCCTCAGATGCTTTTTATTCAGTCTATACTCATTTCCTAGTGAGTTGAACATTCACTGCTTGTATTATTACAATAATAATGTTGTGGACTAAGGGTGCATTACTATAAGATGTATTCGGCTAATACACTAATATCGTAGTTTTCATTTCATCCATTATAGGGGAATTAAATAACACCAATTTGTGTTCACTTTGACCGTTACTTGCGGTTAAATTGAAGTTGTATTTGTTAAACTGTGTGTGTGTGTGTGTGTGTGTGTGTGTGTGTGTGTGTGTGTGTGTGTGTGTGTGTGTGTGTGTGTGTGTGTGTGTGTGTGTGTGTGTGTGTGTGTGTGTGTGGTCTTCAAGGAAACAAATCGTAACTCTCCAATAATGTTAGAGATTTAATGAGAAACTATTCATCATTAAACTAATTAAAATCAAGCCTACATGTTTCTGCCTAACATAGTCCTTCAGGGCAAGCAGAAAAAACACTGACTGGATGCATGTGTTCTAAACCAGGGGTCTTCAACGTTTTCAGGCCAAGGACCCCTTACCTGAGAGAGAGATGAAGTAGGGACCCCCACTACATATTGTATAAAATTGTGTTGCAGTTTAAAATTCTTCATAGATAGCTTCATACTGCATTTTCAGATATTTAACCACTTAACCGCCGATACTTAGTAAACTTGACCTTCCCCTCTATACTTGCTGTGCTCTTACCCCCCCTCTACGCCAAACTTCTTGGCCGGAAATAGTGAGCTTGTAGATCTGCTATTTTTGGCGAATGTTCCCCTCAGAACAGGGATTCTAGGGTTCAAGTTGTTCATGTAGAAAATAAGTTCCTATCACACAGAGATTTGGCCGACCCCCTGTAGTAACTCTGAGGGGTCCCGGACCCCCTGTTGAAGACCCCTGTTCTAAATCACGAGCCATTCACCCTTAACCAGGGGTCTTAATGCTTTTAAGCCCAAGGAGTCAAGCACCCCCTATTTGAGAGAGAGATGAAGCAGGGACCCCCACTACATATTATATATATTTGACAGCACGATCATCAGTGTATTTTGTATTCATGTTAATATGTATTTTTCAGACATTTAACCACTTTAAACCGTCCATACTTCCCTCTACACTACACCTCTTTGCCGAAAATAGCTGGCGTTGTGAACTTGTAGATCTGCTATTTTTGGCTAATGTTCTCCCCACCATAGGGATGCTAGGGTTCAAGTGCATGTGTAAAAAAAAGATATTATCACACAAACAAAGACTTGGTGGCCCACTGGCCCCCCTGTAGTAACTCTGAGAGGACCCCCTAGGGGTCCCGGTTGGACCCCCTGATGAAGACCCCTGGCCTAAACTGCAAACCTTCGGAAGCAAGCAACAAAAGATGGTAGCCTATACAGTACATTCAGTATATACAGGCATCACTAATAGACTGATTCGTTACATTATCCTCTATATGCAAAGTTTCTTATTCAAAAACAAAAGTGTTCTATATCACTGCCTAGATCTAACCTTTGCTCAGAGAACTGACTTAAGTGTGTAAGTCAGTAAGTGTGTGTGTCCAGCAGCAGCAAAGAAGCATTACACTTATTGGACAAGTTAGACCTGATTTAACTGCCATGATTTTTTTATTTCATTTTATTTTATTTTAAGATTTGTTTGTTTGACAGTTTATATGATTTATTTCAAGTGTTTGTGTTTCGTTACCACTGTGTGGGAAGAGTTTTTAATATGTGTCTAAAAAAGTGTGAATCACAATTTTATGGACAACTACTAATCACAGCTTCCTCATACAATATATAATTACTCAATTAATCTCAAAAGATTTGACTAAACCATCCGTGACGCATTTGAGCTTGTATACCGGCTAAAAAAATTAAGTGAAAACGTGGAATATTTTTAAACATTTTAACAACACAAATATATAATTAAGAAAATTATATGGGGGGCCCCTGGCACAAAATCTTTTCAGATGGGGGTCTGTGGACAAATACATTATTGGGGAAAATGTTTGAGAACCACTGCATTAGACACAAGCAGGCCAGACACTCCAGTACCACACCACCCAACCTTATTTCTAATACCAAGCATGGTTTCAAATCTTGTTCATTAGCACTGTAGTGACACAATGGAACAGGAGCGCACATCAGTAGTGAGGAGGTGCTGACCACGGGAGATAGTGTTTCATGACCCTGAAGAAGACCTATTACTGTGTCGAAACATTGGTAGAATTATACAAAATATGTTTTGCATTATATATATGGCTACGAGCTGTGAGGGTTTCTTTGAAACATTAGCCATAGTGACACAATAAAGGACTGTCTTAATAACCATGAATAAACCCAGTGTTATCCAGCTCACTCACATACACAAAAAATGTCTTTCAAATTGAACAGTGTTTATTTGTTATTCACTCATACAGGTACAAGCAGCAAAATGTTGGTGTGGCATCATGTTCCACAAGACTGTGATAACTACATAAAATAAAGCACTGGTTCCCAAACTTTTTAGCTCGTTGCAAGCTTGCAGATCTGCTATTTTCACTACCTCTTAAAGTTTTTTTATTTATTTATTTATTTTATTTATGGAAATGATTTTATTTTATCTATGAAATACATTTCTCGCTCGCTGCATAAAATATTAAGGAAGACTCCTTAGACAGCAGAGACTAAGAAAATAGTATTTATTTAAATGTTATATGCTCATAAAGTGCTCTGTGCTAATATTTATTCAATTCAATTCAAACTTTATTCCAGACACACATGGGCCCCATAGAGTAGGCTGATTGCACCATCTTCTATTTATATTAACCTCGCATCGCCTTTCCAACTCGGAGGAAAGCCTGGTATTCATTCTAAACTGAGCCGTGTGATCTGGTTTAGAAAGAAAAGAAAAAAGAAAAAAATCGTGTTCCGGTGGTGGGTTCCGGTTGGCGTCGCATTGTTTTTGTTCCCCACATAATGCGAATCAAAAAGTTTAGACTCACTAGTCACGCTACAAGTTAAAGTCAAGATGAACATTCCAAATGATTTATACTATGACAAAAGAAAATAAACGATTATACCAATTTGAACCAATTTTAAACTAGGGAATCATGTTGTAGGTGCACGGCACTGGAGGTTCCGGTTACTGGTTCCGGCCACCTGATGACGTAAAGTTATTTCCGTCTAGACCGGATCAGAAAAGCTTGGAATCTGCCCGGAACTAACATAGTGTGTGGTCTCGGGTGTTTACGGGGAGTGGACCCTGTTAGACGTTGCACTTCCACCATTTGAAGACGAACAGCAGATCATGTGGTAGATGAGGTTTGTTTGTTTGTTTGTTTGTTTGTTTGTTTGTGTAAAAGAGAATATTGTATTGTTTGTTATGGAATTTCTTTTTTACTACGTCATTTCTTTACAGTTTGTACATGGTTGTTTTGTACATGAACACCTTGGACTCATTCCCTCTTCAGTTGAAGTGTATTTTCTATGTATCATTACATCTGTTTATAGGTTTACCTTATGTTTATATTAGCTTTATGTTTAATATGAGTGTTTGTTTATACTATAGTGTATTACCACAGTTCAATGTTGCATTTGGGCTAAAATAAATATTTAAATGAGTCACAATGAAGGTATCAGTGTGTATGATATGAAAAAGCACTTATTAAACCATTCGTGTTTGATCTAAGTGTGAAAACAAGCATTAGCTTTGTCCTAGTTCTGTAGAAATAAACACAATGTTTGTCTTTCAGTTTTAGTCATGTTGTTATGACCGTATCTCTATGAATCTGCAGCGTTGCATTTTTATGCAGTGTTTTTGTTTTGCTGTGTTTAACACAATGGAGTAACTTGGTAACGAACTTAATTTACTGAGTACTGTATTCAAGTACAATTTTGAGGTAACTAGAGTATTTACATTCTCTGTACAGCTACTTAGCTATCTCAGAGGAGAATATTGTGCTTTTAATTCCACTGCAGTTATTTAAAAACGATTTATCACTTACTTTTCAGATTTATTTATTTATTATTACAAAACATACATTCAAATGTAATGTTTTGTAATATTAAATATGAATAAATAAATGATTCAGTAGCCCTATTGTATACTTGGGATATTGAAAAATAGAGGAAACGGCAGATTTACAAGCTCGCAGCGTGGCACAAAGTGACACGCTGTGAGCTTGTAGATCTGCTATTTTTGAATAGCCAATCCAAAAATAAAGAGTGACACGGATAATATCCTGGTTTGAATGGGTTAAGATTTTCAAAGTTGCACCAAGTTATAGAGGGGGTAATCTCTCAAGAACAGATTCTGCACTGCGTTGGAATCTGTCGGGGAGGTTCGTCATAACGTGTGCGCATTCAGATCAGGAAGCAGGCCGCGCTTTACCCAATCAAATGTAGTGGGCGGGATTCACATGTCCGTCGATCTTTCCCCCTCGAAACAAACCCAAACTAATTTAACAATAGCGTCCGCGGAGCAGACAAAACCACGGAAAGATATTCACATTTTAACTTACTCTTTCATCATAGAAACAAGTGGGCTTATAACCAAAACGATCCATGTTCTCTGGGAGAAGTGGTGTTAGTGTTCCGTGTAGAAATATTGTTAGTGGGAAATCTGAGAATGAAAACATAGTGGCACCCACCGGAAGTGAAAGCTGAAGGCAGACCTAAACCCCGATTTCCTTGCGCACTGGTGTTACGTTTTCTTCCGCCCAGAGCCAACAGACATAGAACAAACAGCAGAGGTCGCTGTTTTTCATTTTCAGTTGGACCTGGGTTCCCAGATTGTAGAGGGGGTTATGTTGGCTAATTGACGTACAACAAAGTATACATGTAGATTAATGCACACATTCCAGCCTATCAGAAACAAGTATTCACTATTAGAGTTAATCGAAGAACTGAGTTCTTCTTTGCTCTGTTTGATTTAGAATCCTGTTCAACTCGTCTGAACCTTACCTTACCTGACTCGCCTGAGACAACCCAGTAAACAGAGGTATGTATCACCGAAAACACACACACACACACACACACACAGTGGGTCTTATTCACGAAACGTGCGTATGATCAGATTTGATATTAAAGCGTTCACGCCAGTGTTTCCATGAGTATAGTCTGATTCATCAATCGTTCAAATCTCTTGTGTGCTCCTTGAACCGTGCTCTGAGACCTGTGTAGGCTTCTGGAAACCTGTGCGAAGTCACTTAGATTGGCTTATTCTTTATGCAAAAACAATTACTGTAATCAATGCCAATTTAACATATTCGTAGTCTGGTGTCTGGTGTTGAATAAACTTAAAGAACACATGTCTGTTCAGTGTCTTTTGCTTGTTTTTGAAGTAAGGATGCTTAATTGGGCTTCTGACCACGAGGTAATTGTAATTATGTTTTTGGATGAAGCATTCAGAGCTGAACATAATTATGTCCTTCAGTGTTTGTTTGCCATTTGTGCCAGTGCAATTCACAATTTGGCAAAGTGTTTACAATATATACCTTGATTTTACAGGACAGCGGCATATACACACTTTGGTTATGCAGTTGGGTGGTTTACTAAATTCTAATAGCAATTATCTAACTTGTTGATCACATGAATGCCATGCAAATACAATGTATAGTCTTATTTGATGAAGATGCAGCTTTAATAACATCTGAGTACAATGCAGAATGCAGAACATTCTATTGAATAGTTAGGATGGTTAAATGAAAAAAGATTCATTTCCCCTCAGTGTTCAATAAAGCTCTGATCCATAATCCGTATTGGAGCGCTATTATATCCTGCCATGCTTTATGTACATTCCCATGTCGCTGCTTAAATGTCCTAAAATGATCTCCTTCTCATTTACTAGTATTCATATTTTATTCAGTCTCACAAAAAGATCACTTGTCAAATACACCAGATCTACAAGCTGACAACACGTCGTGATGCAAAGTATTGTCAGCTTGTAGATCGATGCATTTTGGCGAGCAACACCATCTGTCCATTCCTGATGCGGGACAGTTAGCGTGGTTAATGCAAGGGTCACTTTTCCCCTTGGTGATTAATACAACTCTAATGCATATCAGATGGCGTCTTTCTAGTGTCCTTTTGTTCCCTGTCTATACTAAGACATAAAAGACTGTCCTGGCTTTGATACATCTCATTCAACCAATACTAATATGTGTGGAGAATATGTTATGTGTATTAGATTCATAGTAATCTCTCAAGAACAGATTCTGCACTGCGTTGGAATCTGTCGGGAGGTTCGTCATAACGTGTGCGCATTCAGATCAGGAAGCAGGCCGCGCTTTACCCAATCAAATGTAGTGGGCGGGATTCACATGTCCGTCGATCTTTCCCCCTCGAAACAAACCCAAACTAATTTAACAATAGCGTCCGCGGAGCAGACAAAACCACGGAAAGATATTCACATTTTAACTTACTCTTTCATTATAGAAACAAGTGGGCTTATAACCAAAACGATCCATGTTCTCTGGGAGAAGTGGTGTTAGTGTTCCGTGTAGAAATATTGTTAGTGGGAATGAAAACATAGTGGCACCCACCGGAAGTGAAAGCTGAAGGCAGACCTCTAAACCCCGGTTTCCTTGCGCACTGGTGTCACGTTTTCTTCCGCCCAGAGCCAACAGACATAGAACAAACAGCAGAGGTCGCTGTTTTTCATTTTCAGTTGGATTTGGGTTCCCAGATTGGATTCATAGTGTGTGTGTGTGTGTGTGTGTGTGTGTGTGTGTGTGTGTGTGCGCTTGCAACAGGTCTGTGGTGGTGGTGTGTCAAAGCTCCGCTCCCTGGTTGCCAGACTCATCTGAGACGATAACATTGACCTTCAGATCAAACCCACAACTTCCAGTGAGGGGAACAGACTGTCTTCACATCAGCTACCGGAGGGAATACTGACCCAGACCACTGGAACCTGCTGCTGACTCTGTTAGCTGAATGGACTTCAACAAAAAACAGGATTCACAGTGAAAGTAAACTTCAGGGAACATTGTAGAGGAAGTGTTACCACCACTGACTGGCTTCCTGTATTGAGCAGAGTGTTTGTAGTTTGTAGTTTGTAGAGTCAAATGGCTTCCAAGTTCTCTCTTCCAGAAGAGGATTATTCCTGTCCTGTGTGTCGTGATATCTTTAAAGATCCTGTTCTCCTGTCATGTAGACACAGCTTCTGTAAAGAATGTCTGCAGAATTGGTGGAGAGAGAAGGGAATAAAGCAATGTCCAGTTTGTAAGAAAATACATTCAACAGGTAATAATCCACCTTGTAACCTGGCTCTGAAGAACCTGTGTAAGGCCTTAATACAGGAGAGACATCAGAGTGCTTCAAAACGTCAGAGAACTTCTTCAGGGTCTGAGGATCTCTGCAGTCTGCATGCTGAGAAACTCAAACTCTTCTGTCAGGAATGTCAACAGCCAGTGTGCGTTGTGTGTCTTCATTCAGAAAACCACACCAACCACAGTTTCAGACCCATTGATGAAGCTGCACTGGATCACAAGAAGGAAGTCCAGAAATCACTGAAGCCTTTACAGGAGAAACGGAGGTTATTTATTAAAGTTAAAACAAACTGCGACCAAACAGCAGAACACATTCAGGCCCAGGCCTGGCACACAGAGAGGCAGATTAGACACCAGTTTAAGAAGATTTATCAGTTTCTACAAGAGGAAGAGGAGGCCAGCATCACTGCACTGAGGGAGGAAGAGCAGCAGAAAAGTCAGATGATGAAGGAGAAGATTGAGGGTCTGAACAGAGACATATTAACCCTTTCAAACAACATCAGAGCCATAGAGGAGGAGCTGAGAGCTGAACACATCTCATTCCTGCAGAACTACACACTACTCACACTGCAGGACCCACAGCTGGTCTCAGGAATAGACAGGGCCAAACACCTGGGCAACCTGACCTTCAGAGTGTGGGACAAGATGAAGGACATTGTCTCCTACACTCCTGTCATTCTGGACCCCAACTCTGCCCATCCAAAATACTTCCTGTCTGATGATCTGACCAGTGTGGGAGATGGAGAAAGCCAAAATATTGCTGACAACCCAGAGAGGTTTGACCTCTTTCCCTTTGTCCTGGGTTCTGAGGGCTTTAACTCAGGGACTCACAGCTGGGATGTTGAGGTTGGAGACAATAGTAACTGGATGCTGGGTGTGTTAGTGGAGTCTTTTCCGAGGAAGGGAAGGCGTCTGGGTCTGGGTCAATTCTGGAGAATAGGGTTCTATGAAGGTAAATACACAGCATGCTCCTCACCAGAGTCAGTCATTGATCTCTCAGTGAAGCAGAAACCTCAGAAGATCAGAGTCCAGCTGGACTGGAATGAAGGAAAGCTGTCATTCTGTGATCCTGATACTAACACACACATGCACACCTTCACACACACTTTCACTGACACACTCTTTCCATACATTTGCACTCATACTTTCCCTCTGAAGATGTTACCTTGGAAGATCAGTGTAACTCTGGAACAAGTGCAGCCAATTAGTGAAGTCGTTCACTTTGTGATAAAAGCACCACATTTTGCATGAATAATGCATAATGCTTACGGCCTACTTTTTCCAGAAATTTCTGATAAAATGAGTATAATCAGTATAGAACTTGCATTTCTGAACATAATGGAATGATCTAGTTGTCCATGTGTGTCTGACAGACACAACACTTTTTCCAGTCAGTTTGAGCAGCACAATTATAAGTGGACATTTTGTGTGACGGTGTAGGCAGAGGGGCTGATATCCTTTTACCACCTATCCAAACAGAATATCTACTACTGTAAGCACAGGTATGGGATACAACTAGGTTCAAACAAAGTGCTCTACAACACCTAGCCCGATCGTTCATCCAGTGCCATTAAGTCAATTAAATTCAAAGGAGCTTTATTGGCTTGAGAAAACATACGTTTACATGCCAAAGCTAGTGTCAAAATATAATGAAACAATTTAAGAAAAAAACGGAAAGTATGAATAATCGCCAATCGACAAGTAGTCAATAATAAATTGTTATAAGCGTATTTAGTGTCTTATCAATTGTTGATCAATAACAGTATTTGCTTATTATAATGCTGCTAATAATGGATAGTGATGGTTACATTTGGTGAAAGAGGGGAATGTTGCACTGGGTTAGGCGTGTAACAAACTATATTTGATAATAAAAATCTCATTTAATAAATTAATCGACTTAAAAATAGCAGCTCTACAAGCTCGCAATGCGTTGCCATGCGACACAAGACCCTTTAGATCGGCAATTTGTGTGTGACACTGTTGTAGGAAAAAGTATAAAATAGGGCTTAAGTGGTTTATCGCAGTAATCGATTTAGTCGATACAAATATGTCTCTGTAGTCTGTATACTGTCGACTCATTGTGAATCACTTGGTGTTGATAATGTGTCCATACAGTCTTTATTTCTTCCACTTGCTATAATTATTTTTGCTACTTTCTTGATGGATGCTAATGATGGTTCTCTACTGTTGGTGTTTAGATCACTGTTTCTCAAGGTCTGGTCCCGGGACCACCAGGGGTCCAAAGGGATCCTAATGGGTCCATTTGGTTCCATTTGGTTCCATTTGTAAACACTGAGGAGATTACACAGTGTAGATTGGGTGCCCTAAAAGCACAGTATAGAATGCTATTGGAAATAAATAAGGAAGTAGGGGGCCAAAATCGATGAACTGATTTTGTGCTGGGATAGATGATGGGGGGGAGGAGGGGGGGGGGGAGTAAGAGCTGTAAAGAATATGAACTTGAACATGGGCTAGTTTTTGTACCTCTACATTTTGGGTTTTCCTTTCTTCTTTCTTTCTACTGATGTATATTTTTTCAATGTTTTGCCTTGTTTTTCTTGATGATATTTTTCTTATAGTATTTTCAATGGAAAAAGTTACCCAGGGAGATAGTGTCCTCTAGCGGCAGTGATGACAGACTTGGGTTCTCTATGGATATCAAACTGTTGGTCTCTTACTGATGATGGTCATTTATGTTTCTTTAAGTGAATCCTCTGTTTTATTGTGTTCCTCAGTTGAAATTGACTCTTTAAAGTGGAATATTACGTATTCTTTCATCTTGACTTTTTGGCTAGAGTGACTTTCACCCTTTAAAGTGTCAAGCTTTGTGCTCTGAAAAAAGCAAACTTACAATGAATTATAAGTCATTCCAATAAACTGATTTTCAAAAATAACATTTATTTCTCCCTTGTCATTGTCTGCACATCAATGTTATTCACTGTAACACTCTACTAGGGCCCTAGATGCAGTGGTGGAACAAGTACTCAAATGTTTTACTTAAGTAAAAGTATCAATACTGCAATGTAAAAGTACTCCTTTACAAGTAAAAGTCCAGGAATTCAAAATTGACTTGAGTAAAAGTACAAAAGTATTGGTATCAAAATGTACTTAAAGTACCAAAAGTAAAAGTACTAAAATGTTTGAAAATAGCAGATCTACAAGCTCACAACGCGTTGCATCGCAACGCGTTGTGAGCTTGTAGATTTTCAAATAGCCTATAGGTATAAAATAGGGCTGAAGTGGTTAATGTATGTTTTATAATGTAATAATTTATATCTGAAAAGTAACTAGTAGTACCTAAAGTTTTCAAATAATTGTAGCAGAGTAAAAGTACAATATTTGCCTCTGAGATGTAGTGGAGTCGAAGTAAAGGTATAGACAATTGGAAATACTCCAGTAAAGTAAAAGTACCTCAAAATTGTACTTAAGTACAGACTAAATGTACTTAGTTACTCCATTGACATCCTATCTGATTGCATTAAACAACGATACATTTAGATTTGATACCAATACTTTTGTAAGTTTAATACTTGGATACCTACAGGCCTTTTACTTGGGCCTAGTATTTCACATTGTGGTATTGCTACTAATTTAATAAGTTGGAAAAAAAAAAGAAGAGAGAGTAGCCCACTTCTTCCACGACCACCAGGAAATACAAAATAAATACTGTCTGGAACAGTTATACTGTTCCCTGTTCCAGTTAACATAGAAAATCCCTGGGGAAATCAAATCAAAAGAAGCCACATGAGCACTTTAAACCCATGCGACGCGTTGTGAGCTTGTTGCAGATCTGCTATTTTCAAAAACTCTTGCAATAAAATGTGGAATATTTAGAACATGTTTTGAAACATTTTAACAACAGAAAATCCTGGCACAAAACATTTTCATTAAAACTATTTGAGAATCACTAGTTTAAATAATACTTAAAAAATGTAGAAGCAAGCCAAAATAAGCGAGTACACTTTAGAAACAACAAGCCCAGACCCCAAAAAACGCACCCCGCAACCACCAATTTTTACAAGCAACTTTACAGAAAAATAAGCCCAAAGTCGCTTATAATAAGCTGACATGGCAACACTGGTTCCAACTGCTCCGCCCCCGCATGCTTCTGATTGGCTTCCTAGCCATCAAGTTCTGCTGCGTGGCGTGCGTGCGTCTGTTGCGTCATCACGTTGTAATGGCGGCGTCCTGCAGCAGCAACAACAACAACAACACATCCAACATGAAGAACATGCTGCAGATTATGAAACTTATAGGACAACTTAAAGTAAGACTTGACACTTATTTCACTAATATATATTGATAGAATATACTGTGTGTGTGTGTGTGTGTGTGTGTGTGTGTGTGTGTGTGTGTGTGTGTGTGTGTGTGTGTGTGTGTGTGTGTGTGTGTGTGTGTGTGTGTGTGTGTGTGTGTGTGTGTGTGTGTGTGTGAAATGTCATCCTTTCAAACTTATGAAATGTCATCCTTTGGTGGATGGTATTATGGCCTTGGGGGAAATAACTGTAAACTTATTATCCTTGTGTCTGGGAGTCAGGGAAGCAGATCAAGGAACTCTTGTTTTATTTTCTGGTTCATCATTGAACAAAAAAAATAAGATTTTAAAAACACGGCCCCCTCACTGATTAGCACAATATCAGTCACCAGAACCAAGGACGGGTGTTTTTGATGAATCTGTCATGGTTAAAATGCAGTTTAAAGTTACAATGTGTTTTTATAGGAAGTCTGATATAATGAATAATATCAAATATCTAAATACTGAATCAAGCAAGTACTCAATTATTGGATTATTATAGTTTTTTTGGTTGAAATATTCCTTTAATGCACACCTTCCAGCCTATCAGAAACAAGGATTCAACTGAAATATTTTCTTTTTTCTGTGTTTGATTTAGAATCCTGTTCAACACAGCTGAACCTTACCTGACCCCCTGGGACTAGAGTTGGATCTGGAACCAGAGGAACCGGACCCAACATTGAGGAACCGGACCCAACATTGAGGAACCGCAGTCAGTTCCATCACATTAGGGAGCGTTTCACACTGTCAGAGCTGGTATGTGGACTTCACGTCTGCTGGTTCTCTCACTTTTTAGTTTCAAGGCCCCACTATAACTTGAGAGTTTACACATGGAACCAAAAGGACCCTTCCAGGTCCTTTTGTACACTTTCAGAGTTACAGAGTACAGACCTGTAAGGGTCCATTTGGAACCTCCTCAAGTAACCCAGAGGGTCCCTGGACCTCACTTTGAGAACCACTATAATAATATGTATAGCAATACTGTATGTATGATTGAATTTGTTTAATGAAGGCTGATTATTACGGGGCCAGAGCTCAGCTCTGGACCTGTTTTAATGTTGCCCTCTTTTTTCTTCTGCCACTTCTCGCAGTTCTGGCTGAACCGTGCATACGCTTTTTACGAAACTTGGCCATATGGTAGATGGTCATGAAAAACTATCAAGAAATAATTCTCACAATCTTTCGTCAAAAGGTGGCGCTATAGCAAAATGCCAACTTTGAACAGGTACAACTCATGCCCTGTTTGACCTACAGCCATGAAACTTCAATATACATATGCGTCTACTCATGATCAACAACTTTCACACTCTGACTTTTGACCTCTGACCTTTAGATCTCCCACCATTTTGAATAATATGAAAAACAGTTAAAACCTATCTCCTCCTGGGATTTTTTAGTAATCTGCACGAAACGTTTTACACATGAACTTTGAACCTATGCCGAAAAACTGATGCAAAAGATTTTCCATAAGTGAAAAAATGAAGCTTTAATGAGCCAATGAATATTGCAGTTTTATGACAATTATTCATCTGCCCCTAACACATACATGCAGACTCACATTTCTTTGAAACTTTGCGGTAATGTTGAGGGTCATTCCAAATATCACTGAAACCAATCTTACTCCAATTGGTCAAAGGGGGGCGCTATAGCGATTTTTTTTAAATGCAAACTTTAAACAGGCAAAAGTCATGCCTCGTTTGGCCGACAGCCATTAAACCTGCTTACACATGTGCCTTGACTCATGAGGAACACATGTATCACGTTAACCAGTAAGCTCCGCCCTTAGATTGTCTGCAATTTTGAGCAGTTTGAAAAACACTTAAACCCAGGATTTTTCAGCTATTTGCGTGAAACTGTATCATCTGTGTGATCTCCTTTTTCACAGGTTCTTGTCTGTTGGTCCAATGGCTTCTCCCTTAAGCGAGTGCCTCACGACCGCAAGGTTGCCGGTTCAAGCCTCACTTGATGCAGACTCATTTAAGTTGAATTGCAAAAAACATGACTGTATCAATGAATACATATGCAAACGGTAAAGATAACATGAAATGCTTATTTGAGAGTATGTTTTTTCAATGTATGACGTACTTCATTGTGAAAATATCCGATCTACAATCTCACAACTTTTCAGATAGCAACGTTTTGTGAGCTTGTAGATCGGCTGCTTTCACTGGTTTCGGTTTCGAGGAGACATACAATTTCTCTATTGGTAAATGGTTTGTGAACGAGTGATCTTAGTGTTAGTGAAACAGGGGCTTGGTTCATGACAGAAGGCAAAAGTGTATGATCTTCAACAGACAACTTCAGCCTGGATGAAGCTATAGCACTACTTGTAGTGTCTCATTCTGTGAGTCTGAAGGTTGAGAGTTTGATTCCTGTCAATGGCAATAGGTTGAGCTGTCTGTTTCTCTCACTCTATCTGGCTCTGTCTGTAGGTGGGTCATTCCACTTTTCAATTGCATCGCACAAAACATGACTGCATCAAATAATGCATGTGCAATTTTTTAAGACATTACAATCTAATATTTAATTCAGACACTGTGAAACCACATGTTGCTTTTCACTTGGCAGGATGTAAAATGTCTCTCTCTCTCTCTCTCTCTCTCTCTCTCTCTCTCTCTCTCTCTCTCTCTCTCTCTCTCTCTCTCTCTCTCTCTCTCTCTCTCTCTCTCTCTCTCTCTCTCTCTCTCTCTCTCTCTCTCTCTCTCTCTCATATATTCACCAGGTCAGGTCTGTTGGTCCAATGGCTTCTCGCTTAAGTGTGTGCCTTAGAACCTCAAGGTTGCCAGTTCAAGCCCCACTTGATGCAGACTTCATTTAAGTTGCATTGCACACAACATGATTGTGTCAATTAATGCAAGTGCAATTGTTAAAGATAACCTGAAATGCTTATTTGAGAGTATGTCTTTTCAATGTATGACATAGTTCATTCTGAAAATAGCCGATCTACAATCTCAAAACTTTTCAGATAGCAACGTGTTTCTGAGCTTGTAGATCGGCTGCTTTCACTGGTTCACTTTTATCTTCAACAGACAACCTCAGCCTGTACAAAGCTATAGCACTATAGGTAGTGTTGCAGCTTGTCAATCCGAAGGTTCAGGGTTCGATTCCTGTTAATGGCAATAGGTTGAGATGTCAATTCCGCTTCCATCTCTCTTCAATCTATTATGTTTCCAAGTCTCTCTCTCTCTCTTCAATCTATTCCGTTTCCATGTCTCTCTCGCTCTCTCCCTCTCTCCCTTCAATCTATTCCGTTTCCATGTCTCTCTCTCTCTTCAATCTATTCCGTTTCCATGTCTCTCTCTCTCTTCAATCTATTCCATTTCCATGTCTGTCTCTCTCTCTCTCTCTCTCTCTCTCTCTCTCTCTCTCTCTCTCTCTCTCTCTCTCTTCAATCTATTCCGTTTCCATGTCTCTTTCTCTCTCTCTTCAATCTATTCCGTTTCCATGTCTCTCTCTCTCTTCAATCTATTCCGTTTCCATGTCTCTCTCTCTCTCTCTCTCTGTATGTATGATTGAATTTGTTTAATGAAGGCTGATTATTACGGGGCCAGAGCTCAGCTCTGGACCTGTTTTAATGTTGCCCTCTTTTTTCTTCTGCCACTTTTCGCAGTTCTGGCTGAACCGTGCATACGCTTTTTACGAAACTTGGCCATATGGTAGATGGTCATGAAAAACTATCAAGAAATAATTCTCACAATCTTTCGTCAAAAGGTGGCGCTATAGCAAAATGCCAACTTTGAACAGGTACAACTCATGCCCTGTTTGACCTACAGCCATGAAACTTCAATATACATATGCGTCTACTCATGATCAACAACTTTCACACTCTGACTTTTGACCTCTGACCTTTAGATCTCCCACCATTTTGAATAATATGAAAAACAGTTAAAACCTATCTCCTCCTGGGATTTTTTAGTAATCTGCACGAAACGTTTTACACATGAACTTTGAACCTATGCCTATGCCGAAAAACTGATGCAAAAGATTTTCCATAAGTGAAAAAATGAAGCTTTAATGAGCCAATGAATATTGCAGTTTTATGACAATTATTCATCTGCCCCTAACACATACATGCAGACTCACATTTCTTTGAAACTTTGCGGTAATGTTGAGGGTCATTCCAAATATCACTGAAACCAATCTTACTCCAATTGGTCAAAGGGGGGCGCTATAGCGATTTTTTTTAAATGCAAACTTTAAACAGGCAAAAGTCATGCCTCGTTTGGCCGACAGCCATTAAACCTGCTTACACATGTGCCTTGACTCATGAGGAACACATGTATCACGTTAACCAGTAAGCTCCGCCCTTAGATTGTCTGCAATTTTGAGCAGTTTGAAAAACACTTAAACCCAGGATTTTTCAGCTATTTGCGTGAAACTGTATCATCTGTGTGATCTCCTTTTTCACAGGTTCTTGTCTGTTGGTCCAATGGCTTCTCCCTTAAGCGAGTGCCTCACGACCGCAAGGTTGCCGGTTCAAGCCTCACTTGATGCAGACTCATTTAAGTTGAATTGCAAAAAACATGACTGTATCAATGAATACATATGCAAACGGTAAAGATAACATGAAATGCTTATTTGAGAGTATGTTTTTTCAATGTATGACGTACTTCATTGTGAAAATATCCGATCTACAATCTCACAACTTTTCAGATAGCAACGTTTTGTGAGCTTGTAGATCGGCTGCTTTCACTGGTTTCGGTTTCGAGGAGACATACAATTTCTCTATTGGTAAATGGTTTGTGAACGAGTGATCTTAGTGTTAGTGAAACAGGGGCTTGGTTCATGACAGAAGGCAAAAGTGTATGATCTTCAACAGACAACTTCAGCCTGGATGAAGCTATAGCACTACTTGTAGTGTCTCATTCTGTGAGTCTGAAGGTTGAGAGTTTGATTCCTGTCAATGGCAATAGGTTGAGCTGTCTGTTTCTCTCACTCTATCTGGCTCTGTCTGTAGGTGGGTCATTCCACTTTTCAATTGCATCGCACAAAACATGACTGCATCAAATAATGCATGTGCAATTTTTTAAGACATTACAATCTAATATTTAATTCAGACACTGTGAAACCACATGTTGCTTTTCACTTGGCAGGATGTAAAATGTCCTCTCTCTCTCTCTCTCTCTCTCTCTCTCTCTCTCTCTCTCTCTCTCTCTCTCTCTCTCTCTCTCTCTCTCTCTCATATTCACCAGGTCAGGTCTGTTGGTCCAATGGCTTCTCGCTTAAGTGTGTGCCTTAGAACCTCAAGGTTGCCAGTTCAAGCCCCACTTGATGCAGACTTCATTTAAGTTGCATTGCACACAACATGATTGTGTCAATTAATGCAAGTGCAATTGTTAAAGATAACCTGAAATGCTTATTTGAGAGTATGTCTTTTCAATGTATGACATAGTTCATTCTGAAAATAGCCGATCTACAATCTCAAAACTTTTCAGATAGCAACGTGTTTCTGAGCTTGTAGATCGGCTGCTTTCACTGGTTCACTTTTATCTTCAACAGACAACCTCAGCCTGTACAAAGCTATAGCACTATAGGTAGTGTTGCAGCTTGTCAATCCGAAGGTTCAGGGTTCGATTCCTGTTAATGGCAATAGGTTGAGATGTCAATTCCGCTTCCATCTCTCTTCAATCTATTATGTTTCCAAGTCTCTCTCTCTCTCTTCAATCTATTCCGTTTCCATGTCTCTCTCGCTCTCTCCCTCTCTCCCTTCAATCTATTCCGTTTCCATGTCTCTCTCTCTCTTCAATCTATTCCGTTTCCATGTCTCTCTCTCTCTTCAATCTATTCCATTTCCATGTCTGTCTCTCTCTCTCTCTCTCTCTCTCTCTCTCTCTCTCTCTCTCTCTTCAATCTATTCCGTTTCCATGTCTCTTTCTCTCTCTCTTCAATCTATTCCGTTTCCATGTCTCTCTCTCTCTTCAATCTATTCCGTTTCCATGTCTCTCTCTCTCTCTCTCTCTGTATGTATGATTGAATTTGTTTAATGAAGGCTGATTATTACGGGGCCAGAGCTCAGCTCTGGACCTGTTTTAATGTTGCCCTCTTTTTTCTTCTGCCACTTTTCGCAGTTCTGGCTGAACCGTGCATACGCTTTTTACGAAACTTGGCCATATGGTAGATGGTCATGAAAAACTATCAAGAAATAATTCTCACAATCTTTCGTCAAAAGGTGGCGCTATAGCAAAATGCCAACTTTGAACAGGTACAACTCATGCCCTGTTTGACCTACAGCCATGAAACTTCAATATACATATGCGTCTACTCATGATCAACAACTTTCACACTCTGACTTTTGACCTCTGACCTTTAGATCTCCCACCATTTTGAATAATATGAAAAACAGTTAAAACCTATCTCCTCCTGGGATTTTTTAGTAATCTGCACGAAACGTTTTACACATGAACTTTGAACCTATGCCTATGCCTATGCCGAAAAACTGATGCAAAAGATTTTCCATAAGTGAAAAAATGAAGCTTTAATGAGCCAATGAATATTGCAGTTTTATGACAATTATTCATCTGCCCCTAACACATACATGCAGACTCACATTTCTTTGAAACTTTGCGGTAATGTTGAGGGTCATTCCAAATATCACTGAAACCAATCTTACTCCAATTGGTCAAAGGGGGGCGCTATAGCGATTTTTTTTAAATGCAAACTTTAAACAGGCAAAAGTCATGCCTCGTTTGGCCGACAGCCATTAAACCTGCTTACACATGTGCCTTGACTCATGAGGAACACATGTATCACGTTAACCAGTAAGCTCCGCCCTTAGATTGTCTGCAATTTTGAGCAGTTTGAAAAACACTTAAACCCAGGATTTTTCAGCTATTTGCGTGAAACTGTATCATCTGTGTGATCTCCTTTTTCACAGGTTCTTGTCTGTTGGTCCAATGGCTTCTCCCTTAAGCGAGTGCCTCACGACCGCAAGGTTGCCGGTTCAAGCCTCACTTGATGCAGACTCATTTAAGTTGAATTGCAAAAAACATGACTGTATCAATGAATACATATGCAAACGGTAAAGATAACATGAAATGCTTATTTGAGAGTATGTTTTTTCAATGTATGACGTACTTCATTGTGAAAATATCCGATCTACAATCTCACAACTTTTCAGATAGCAACGTTTTGTGAGCTTGTAGATCGGCTGCTTTCACTGGTTTCGGTTTCGAGGAGACATACAATTTCTCTATTGGTAAATGGTTTGTGAACGAGTGATCTTAGTGTTAGTGAAACAGGGGCTTGGTTCATGACAGAAGGCAAAAGTGTATGATCTTCAACAGACAACTTCAGCCTGGATGAAGCTATAGCACTACTTGTAGTGTCTCATTCTGTGAGTCTGAAGGTTGAGAGTTTGATTCCTGTCAATGGCAATAGGTTGAGCTGTCTGTTTCTCTCACTCTATCTGGCTCTGTCTGTAGGTGGGTCATTCCACTTTTCAATTGCATCGCACAAAACATGACTGCATCAAATAATGCATGTGCAATTTTTTAAGACATTACAATCTAATATTTAATTCAGACACTGTGAAACCACATGTTGCTTTTCACTTGGCAGGATGTAAAATGTCCTCTCTCTCTCTCTCTCTCTCTCTCTCTCTCTCTCTCTCTCTCGCTCTCGCTCTCGCTCTCTCTCTCTCTCTCTCTCTCTCTCTCTCTCTCTCTCTCTCTCATATTCACCAGGTCAGGTCTGTTGGTCCAATGGCTTCTCGCTTAAGTGTGTGCCTTAGAACCTCAAGGTTGCCAGTTCAAGCCCCACTTGATGCAGACTTCATTTAAGTTGCATTGCACACAACATGATTGTGTCAATTAATGCAAGTGCAATTGTTAAAGATAACCTGAAATGCTTATTTGAGAGTATGTCTTTTCAATGTATGACATAGTTCATTCTGAAAATAGCCGATCTACAATCTCAAAACTTTTCAGATAGCAACGTGTTTCTGAGCTTGTAGATCGGCTGCTTTCACTGGTTCACTTTTATCTTCAACAGACAACCTCAGCCTGTACAAAGCTATAGCACTATAGGTAGTGTTGCAGCTTGTCAATCCGAAGGTTCAGGGTTCGATTCCTGTTAATGGCAATAGGTTGAGATGTCAATTCCGCTTCCATCTCTCTTCAATCTATTATGTTTCCAAGTCTCTCTCTCTCTCTTCAATCTATTCCGTTTCCATGTCTCTCTCGCTCTCTCCCTCTCTCCCTTCAATCTATTCCGTTTCCATGTCTCTCTCTCTCTTCAATCTATTCCGTTTCCATGTCTCTCTCTCTCTTCAATCTATTCCATTTCCATGTCTGTCTCTCTCTCTCTCTCTCTCTCTCTCTCTCTCTCTCTCTCTCTCTCTCTCTCTTCAATCTATTCCGTTTCCATGTCTCTTTCTCTCTCTCTTCAATCTATTCCGTTTCCATGTCTCTCTCTCTCTTCAATCTATTCCGTTTCCATGTCTCTCTCTCTCTCTCTCTGTATGTATGATTGAATTTGTTTAATGAAGGCTGATTATTACGGGGCCAGAGCTCAGCTCTGGACCTGTTTTAATGTTGCCCTCTTTTTTCTTCTGCCACTTTTCGCAGTTCTGGCTGAACCGTGCATACGCTTTTTACGAAACTTGGCCATATGGTAGATGGTCATGAAAAACTATCAAGAAATAATTCTCACAATCTTTCGTCAAAAGGTGGCGCTATAGCAAAATGCCAACTTTGAACAGGTACAACTCATGCCCTGTTTGACCTACAGCCATGAAACTTCAATATACATATGCGTCTACTCATGATCAACAACTTTCACACTCTGACTTTTGACCTCTGACCTTTAGATCTCCCACCATTTTGAATAATATGAAAAACAGTTAAAACCTATCTCCTCCTGGGATTTTTTAGTAATCTGCACGAAACGTTTTACACATGAACTTTGAACCTATGCCTATGCCTATGCCGAAAAACTGATGCAAAAGATTTTCCATAAGTGAAAAAATGAAGCTTTAATGAGCCAATGAATATTGCAGTTTTATGACAATTATTCATCTGCCCCTAACACATACATGCAGACTCACATTTCTTTGAAACTTTGCGGTAATGTTGAGGGTCATTCCAAATATCACTGAAACCAATCTTACTCCAATTGGTCAAAGGGGGCGCTATAGCGATTTTTTTTAAATGCAAACTTTAAACAGGCAAAAGTCATGCCTCGTTTGGCCGACAGCCATTAAACCTGCTTACACATGTGCCTTGACTCATGAGGAACACATGTATCACGTTAACCAGTAAGCTCCGCCCTTAGATTGTCTGCAATTTTGAGCAGTTTGAAAAACACTTAAACCCAGGATTTTTCAGCTATTTGCGTGAAACTGTATCATCTGTGTGATCTCCTTTTTCACAGGTTCTTGTCTGTTGGTCCAATGGCTTCTCCCTTAAGCGAGTGCCTCACGACCGCAAGGTTGCCGGTTCAAGCCTCACTTGATGCAGACTCATTTAAGTTGAATTGCAAAAAACATGACTGTATCAATGAATACATATGCAAACGGTAAAGATAACATGAAATGCTTATTTGAGAGTATGTTTTTTCAATGTATGACGTACTTCATTGTGAAAATATCCGATCTACAATCTCACAACTTTTCAGATAGCAACGTTTTGTGAGCTTGTAGATCGGCTGCTTTCACTGGTTTCGGTTTCGAGGAGACATACAATTTCTCTATTGGTAAATGGTTTGTGAACGAGTGATCTTAGTGTTAGTGAAACAGGGGCTTGGTTCATGACAGAAGGCAAAAGTGTATGATCTTCAACAGACAACTTCAGCCTGGATGAAGCTATAGCACTACTTGTAGTGTCTCATTCTGTGAGTCTGAAGGTTGAGAGTTTGATTCCTGTCAATGGCAATAGGTTGAGCTGTCTGTTTCTCTCACTCTATCTGGCTCTGTCTGTAGGTGGGTCATTCCACTTTTCAATTGCATCGCACAAAACATGACTGCATCAAATAATGCATGTGCAATTTTTTAAGACATTACAATCTAATATTTAATTCAGACACTGTGAAACCACATGTTGCTTTTCACTTGGCAGGATGTAAAATGTCCTCTCTCTCTCTCTCTCTCTCTCTCTCTCTCTCTCTCTCTCTCTCTCTCTCTCTCTCTCTCTCTCTCTCTCTCTCTCTCTCATATTCACCAGGTCAGGTCTGTTGGTTCAATATTCTCGCTTAAGTGTGTGCCTTAGAACCTCAAGGTTGCCAGTTCAAGCCCCACTTGATGCAGACTTCATTTAAGTTGCATTGCACACAACATGATTGTGTCAATTAATGCAAGTGCAATTGTTAAAGATAACCTGAAATGCTTATTTGAGAGTATGTCTTTTCAATGTATGACATAGTTCATTCTGAAAATAGCCGATCTACAATCTCAAAACTTTTCAGATAGCAACGTGTTTCTGAGCTTGTAGATCGGCTGCTTTCACTGGTTCACTTTTATCTTCAACAGACAACCTCAGCCTGTACAAAGCTATAGCACTATAGGTAGTGTTGCAGCTTGTCAATCCGAAGGTTCAGGGTTCGATTCCTGTTAATGGCAATAGGTTGAGATGTCAATTCCGCTTCCATCTCTCTTCAATCTATTATGTTTCCAAGTCTCTCTCTCTCTCTTCAATCTATTCCGTTTCCATGTCTCTCTCGCTCTCTCCCTCTCTCCCTTCAATCTATTCCGTTTCCATGTCTCTCTCTCTCTTCAATCTATTCCGTTTCCATGTCTCTCTCTCTCTTCAATCTATTCCATTTCCATGTCTGTCTCTCTCTCTCTCTCTCTCTCTCTCTCTCTCTCTCTCTCTCTCTCTCTCTCTCTCTCTCTCTTCAATCTATTCCGTTTCCATGTCTCTTTCTCTCTCTCTTCAATCTATTCCGTTTCCATGTCTCTCTCTCTCTTCAATCTATTCCGTTTCCATGTCTCTCTCTCTCTCTCTCTCTCTCTCTCTTTCTCTTCAATCTATTCCGTTTCTCTCTCTCTCTCTTTCTCTTCAATCTATTCCGTTTCTCTCTCTCTCTCTCTCTTCAATCTATTCCGTCTCTCTCTCTCTCTCTCTTCAATCTATTCCGTCTCTCTCTCTCTTCAATCTAATCCGTCTCTCTCTCTCTCTCTCTCTCTCTCTCTCTCTCTCTCTCTCTCTCTCTCTCTCTCTCTCTCTATTCACTGGCCCCGTATTATCGCTGCTTGCAGCTATATTTATTATTATTTTTCCAATCGTGGAATCGTTAAAGGGAACCGTTAAGTAATCAGACCTTTGAGAGGGAAAAACACAGAGGTTGGTATTTACTCTCCTCACTTGACAAATACACCAGATGTACAAGCTGACAACACCTTACCATGAAATGAAATATTGTCTTCTTTTTTTGTGACACCATCTGTGTCTATTCCTGATGCAGGACAGTGGATAGTTAGCATGCTTAATGCAAGGGACACCTTTCCCCTTGATGATCAATAAAACTCTAATGCATATCAGATTTTTCTAGTGTCCTCATTCACTTCATCATATCAAACCACTTTTTTTCCTTCTTTTCTTTACCTTAGCAATGGTGTTCTGTAGAACAATATGATAATGTGCCTACAGGCAAAAAAACATAGAGAGAAGCTTTTCAGTTATTGCACTGACAGCATTGTTGAATGATACATCTCATTCAACCAATTCAATATGTGTGGTGCATACGTTGTTTGTATTAGATAATTTGTTAATTTGTGTCTGTCTGTGTGTGTACTTGAAACAGGTCTGTGGTGGTGTGTCAAAGCTCCGCTCCCTGCCAGACTCATCTGAGACAATAACATTGACCTTCAGATCAAACCCACAACTTCCAGTGAGGAGGACAGACTGTCTTCACATCAGCTACCGGAGGGAATACTGACCCAGACCACTGGAACCTGCTGACTCTGAATGAAACAAGAACCAGGATTCACAGTGAAAGTAAACTTCAGGGAACATTCTAGAGGAAGTGTTACCACCACTGACTGACTTCCTGTATTGAGCAGAGTGTTTGTAGCTTCACTCACACTAAATGGCTTCCACGTCGTCTCTTCCAGTAGAAGCTTTTTCCTGTCCTGTGTGTCATGACATCTTTAAAGATCCTGTTCTCCTGTCGTGTAGACACAGCTTCTGTAAAGAATGTCTTCAGAATTGGTGGAGAGAGAAGAGAATAAATGAATGTCCTGTTTGTAAGAAAATACATTTAACAGATCATCCACCCTGTAACCTGTCTCTGAAGAACCTGTGTGAGGCCTTAGTACAGGAGAGACATCAGAGCACTTCAAAACGTCAGAGAACTTCATCAGGGTCTGAAGATCTATGCAGTCTACATGCAGAGAAACTCACACTCTTCTGTCAGGAATGTCAACAGCCAGTGTGTGTTGTGTGTCTTCATTCAGAAAAACACACCAACCACACTTTCAGACCCATCGATGAAGCTGCTCTGGATCACAAGAAGGAAGTCCAGAAATCACTGAAGCCTTTACAGGAGAAACTGAAGGTCTTTGTTAAAGTTAGAACAAACTGTGACCAAAAAGTAGAGCACATGAAGGTCCAGGCCCGGCACACAGAGAGGCAGATTAAAGACCAGTTTAAGAAGCTTCATCAGTTTCTTCAAGAGGAAGAGGAGGCCAGCATCACTGCACTGAGGGAGGAAGAGCAGCAGAAGAGTCAGATGATGAAGGAGAAGATTGAGGGTCTGAAGAGAGACATATCAACCCTTTTATACAACATCAGAGCCATAGAGAAGGAGCTGAGAGCTGAACACATCTCTTTCCTGCAGAACTACACACTACTCACACTGCAGGACCCACAGCTGGACTCAGGACCACTGATAGACGTGACCAAACACCTGGGCAACCTGACCTTCAGAGTCTGGGACAAGATGAAGGACATTGTGTCCTACACACCTGTCATTCTGGACCCCAACACTGCCCATCCATACCTCATCCTGTCTGATGATCTGACCAGTGTGAGATCGAGAGGACGACGACAGCAGCTTCCTGACAACCCAGAGAGGTTTGACCCCTTTCCCCTAGTCCTGGGTTCTGAGGGCTTTAACTCAGGGACCCACAGCTGGGATGTTGAGGTTGGAGACAATACTTACTGGATGCTGGGTGTGTTAACAGAGTTAGCAGAGAGAAAGGGAAAAGCACAGGATGAAATGTGGGGTATAAGGTTAAAGGAAGGTAAATACAAAGCAGGCAAAGGGTTATCAAGGTCATTCACTAATCTCTCAGTGAAGCAGAAACCTCAGAGGATCAGAGTCCAGCTGGACTGGAATGAAGGAAAGGTGTCATTCTCTGATCCTGATACTAACACACACATACACTCCCTCACACACACTTTCACTGACACACTCTTTCCATACATTTACACTCAAGATGATTCTCTCCCTCTGAAGATGTTACCAGAGAAGATCAGTGTAACAACATGGTTAGACATCTCTAGTGTCTCTTATCGATTGTCTATAGTGTAGATTGGTCAGGAATGAAGGAGGAGAAAGGGTATCAAATGGAGGTCCGTCCGTGGCCAAATGATCATCAAACGGGTGGTCTCTGAAGTGAAAAGGGTTTAGAATGATGGATCGCTGTTGGTCTCCATGGAAGAGTTGTTTCTATTGAACACTTACTGATGTTGGTCATTTACGTTTTTTTAAGGGAATTCTTGCTTTTATTGTGTTCCTCTGTTAACTAACTGTTCAAGTATGAGGTTGCAATTTTATTTGTTTGCACCTGTGTTTGTTTATAATATCAGTTTAAGAGTTCTTTAAGTGGACAGTTACTAGTATTTGACCTTACCTTACATTGTTTTAAATACTCTAAACCTTGTTTTAAATACTGTAAACCTGTCTTTAATGTTATACCCTGATGAAGACTCTTTGTGTCAAAATGTGTCAATGTTCCTGTTGAAATAACGAGTTCAAACTTGATCACAGTGCCTTTGATGCCTTTATTCAATGCCACTCTATGAATTTCCTTATTAAGTCTTAACTCTCTGTCTGTTACTATAAGATGTATCAATTTAATATACTAATACTGTTTTAATTTTATCTATTATAAAGAGGACATAAATAATACCAACATGTTTTAAAACCATAGTCATCAAAAAGACTGATTTCTTGTCCTGCAAAATGTAAAGAATAAATAAATCCAGTGATGTGGATGAATACAATGAAAGGGATGGATTATGATAAGGAAGGAAATGAATAGGAAAACAAGACAATAAAAAGAGCAAAAAATCTCAAAACAATGAGTCAAGCTGAACTTTCCTGTTTGCTGCTTTTTTTTGTATAGTCATTTAAATGAGTTGGTAGAATGATGTGTAATGGGACTGCATTCCACATTAAAGTCTAACTATAGATTAATTATCCTAATTTAAAGATGGTTTTATAGTGAGGTCGTGAATTTGGGTGTTTTTATTATTTTAGGGGTGATCAGCCATTTAGAATGGAAGTCAATGGGGCTTAAATCTGAATTCAACCTTGCATAAATGTGTATAGTTTTTTTGTCCAATCTGTATGGTAATTTTGTCCAATATGTATGGTAGAGTATGTTAATTCTCAGTAGGAACACACTGAGGAGACTAGCAGCGCTCATCCAATGTCATTTCGTCTAAGCTTATCACCCCCCCCCCCCCACCACCACCACCAACTGTTTACTGTACATATCTTTCTTTCTTATTACTACTCGTATATATGATGTTTTGGCAAATTACTGTATATTATTGTTCGTCTTTAAATGTTTCGATGAATTGAATACAGGACCTTAATGGAAACAAGCCTTGAGGGCTTATTTGGGGCGTTGTGGGCTTGTAGATCTGCTATATTCAGTCTTGCAATAAAATGTGGAATATTATTTGAAACATTTTCACAACACAAAATAAGCAAGTCAATTTTAGAAACAAGCCCAAAAAACCGCACCCCGCAACTACCACTTTTTTCCAAGCAACTTTACAGAAAAGGAAGCCCAAAGTCGCTTATAATAAGCCGACATGGCAACACTGGTTCGAGGCCCCGCCCCTGCATGCTTCTGATTGGCTTCCTAGCTTGTGTCGTATGTGACTGACTCAATCAAGGACTGCTGCGTGGCGTGCGTGCGTCATCACGTTGTAATGGCGGCGTCCTGCAGCAACTAACAACAACAACACATCCAACATGAAGAACATACTGTAGTTTATGAAACTTAAGTAAGTGAGTAAAGTAAGTAAAGTAAGACTTGACACTTATTTATTACACTAATATGTATAGAGCACTGAAGTCTGACGTGATTTACACATCCTACCTGGGTCGCGGTGCCCCCCATTCTGAATTCTCATAGAGATGTTTAATATCGCGTCAAATAAGAACTGTGTTCCAAAAATAAACAAATGACCCCGGGGGGTTGACTCATATGGATTATGAAGCATCAACTGACGTGTGAGAAAACGCTAATGTTACTTCCGCCGAATTAGTAACATTTTTGCCAGAAACAGACTGTATCAAATATAAGTGACTGACTATCATTCATAAACGATACAGAGCCTCCTCCCTGACAATATCGCCGAGACAGTTTGTTTATTTATGGACCACAATTATTATATGAGACGATTCTATGATGACCCAATGTTATTCTCCATTAGAGAAATTACTTTACGACCCAGGGGATGAACGAGTGACGTCATGACTTCTGTGCTCTATTGATAGAATATACTGTGTGTGTGTGTGTGGGGACACTTGTTTTACATCCAAACTTATGAATGTCATCTTTTGGTGGAAGGTATTATGGCCTTGGGGGAAATAACTGTCAACTTATTGTCCTTGTGTCTGGTTCATCATTGAACAAAAAAAAAAGATTTTAAAAACACGGCCCCCTCACTTATTAGGACAATATATCAGTCACCAGAACCAAGGACGGGTGTTTCTGATGAATCTATCATGGTTAAAATGAAGTTTGAAGTTACAATGGGTTTGTATAGGAAGTCTGATAAAATGAATATCAAATATCTAAATACTGAATCAAGCAAGTACTCAATTATTGGATTATTATATATTTTTTGGTTGAAGTATTCCTTTAATGCACATCTTCCAGCCTATCAGAAACAAGGATTCAAGTATTAGAGTTAAGAGAAGAACTGAGTTATTTTATTTTTTTCTGTGTTTGATTTAGAATCCTGTTCAACACAGCTGAACCTTACCTGACCCCCTGAGACTAGGGTTGGATCTGGAACCAGAGGAACCGGACCCAACATTGAGGAACCGTAGTCAGTTCCATCACATTAGGGAGCGTTTCACACTGTCAGAGCTGGTATGTGGACTTCATGTCTGCTGGTTCTTTCACTTTTTAGTTTCAAGGCCCCACTATAACTTGAGAGTTTACACATGGAACAAAAAGGACCCTTCCAGGTCCATTTGTACACTTTCAGAGTTACAGACCTGTAACTTAGGGTCCATTTGTAACCCCCTCAAGTAACCCAGAGGGTCCCTGGACCTCACCTTGAGAACCACTATAATATGTATGCAATACTGTATGTATGATTGCATTTTCTTTCTTTTTTTTTAATGAAGGCTGATTTATTTTTATTTCCAAATATAGGAATTGTTAAAGGGAACCGTTAAGGAATCAGACCTTTGAGAGGGAATCGTTAATGAACCGCAATGGTTAAAATCCTACAGGATCCCAACCCTACCTGAGACAACACAGTAAACACAGAGGTTGGTATTTACACTGCTCACTTGACAAATACACCAGATATAGACAAGCTGACAACACGTTACCATGAAAATGAAATATTGTCTTCGTTTATTTTTCCAGTGACACCATCTGTGTCCATTCCTGATGCAGGACAGTGGATAGTTAGCATGGTTAATACATGGAACACTTTTCCCCTTGATGATCAATACAACTCCAACGCATATCAGATGGCAGCTTTCTAGTAGCCTGGTAAAGCCCCTCCCTCCGGAAAATCTCATTTCCATTTGATTTCAGGAAGGAGTCTGGCATGAGAACCTTTTTTGACTGTGGGCTGGAGTTGGGCGGGAGTAATACCGTTGACTGACAACCCCTTCAGCCAATCAGCAGTTGTTCCCCCTCAGCCAATCAGCAGTCTGTTTTTACCACCTCCAGACCGATGTGACGCAACGGGACTTTTGAGACGGCCATGCCCAAAATAGGTTGCCTTAATCGGATACATGCGTGTCACTGCCCGCCCCTGCCGGTTCTCTGAATTCTCATTTTTGAATAGGCTCTGTCATGATTAATTGACCACATATATGAAGTTAAATTCTATCCGAACGATATCTTAAAAGTAAATTCCGTGCATCAAAAAATACGTTTGAGAGCGTTTTCAAGTTTTAAAACGGAAACTAAAAACAGCAGACTGAAAACAATGGCTGCCGTCGGCTGCACTCAGATCTGACCACCTCGAACTCGCCACCTGATTGGCCAACTTTCGCTGTCACTCACAGAACGATGGGCTTTACCAAAAAGCCAAATAAGCCCTCGTGCCAGACTCCTTCCTGAAATCAAATGGAAATGAGATTTTCCGGAGGGAGGGGCTTTACCAGGCTAGCTTTCTAGTGTCCTCATTCACTTTAATATCAAACCACTTTTTCCCTTTTTTTTTACCTCAGCAATGGTGTTCAGTAGAACAATATGATAATATGCCTACAGGCAAAAAACATAGAGAGAAGCTTTTCAGTTATGTAGACAGCATTGTTGAATGATACATCTCATTCAACCAATTCAATATGTGTGGTGCATACGTTGTTTGTATTAGATTAAAGGATCTACACCATGAATTTAAAAAATATATTTGATATTTAATATCATATGGTGTATGTCCCTCAAACCTTTTTCAAAAGGTTTGAGCCTAAATCATCACTCAGATATACTCATCCCAAGTCAATTGTCTCTGGCTTATACAGCACTTTCAGCTGCAATACCAAAACGTCCTTTTGGGCAGGGGGGGGCTACTGAGCAATTCTGTCTGGCCATCATCAATGCAATGGCAAGGCAAGTGATGTCACTTGCATTGCCATTCTGGAATGGCCTGTTCAGACACGCCCATTCTGAAAATCTCTGAAATGAGAATGAATGACTGAATGTTAAAAAAATATATTTTTTGGGGTACAAGAGACACTGGGGAGCCCAAAAAATACCCCCCCCCAAAAAAAAAATTATGAAATTCATGGTGTGTCTGTGTGTGTGTGTCTGTCTGTCTGTCTGTCTGTGTGTGTATGTCTGTCTGTTTGTGTGTGTGTGTGTGTGTGTGTGTACTTGAAACAGGTCTGTGGTGGTGTGTCAAAGCTCCGCTCCCTGGCTGCCAGACACATCTGAGACGATAAGATTGACCTTCAGATCAAACCCACAACTTCCAGTGAGGAGAACAGACTGTCTTCACACAGCTACCGGAGGGAATACTGACCCAGACCACTGGAACCTGCTGACTCTGTCAGCTGAATGGACTTCAACAAGAACTAGGATTCACAGTGAAAGTAAACTTCAGGGAACATTCTTGAGGAAGTGTTACCACCACTGACTGACTTCCTGTATTGAGCAGAGTGTTTGTAGCTTCACTCAGACACTAAATGGCTTCCACGTCGTCTCTTCCAGAAGACGCTTTTTCCTGTCCTGTGTGTCGTGACATCTTTAAAGATCCTGTTCTCCTGTCATGTAGACACAGCTTCTGTAAAGAATGTCTTCAGAATAGGTGGAGAGAGAAGGGAATAAATGAATGTCCAGTTTGTAAGAAAATACATTCAACAGGTAATCCACCCTGTAACCTGGTTCTGAAGAACCTGTGTGAGGCCTTAATACAGGAGAGACATCAGAGAGCTTCAAAACGTCAGAGAACTTCAGAGAAAGTCTTCTGTCGGAAACAGCCAGTGTATGTTCATTCAGAAAACCACACTAACCACAATTTCGGACCCATTGATGAAGCTGCTCTGGAGGAAGCCCAGAAATCACTGAAGCCTTTGCAGGAGAAACTGAAGGTCTTTGTTAAAGTTAAAGCAACCTGTGACCAAACAGCAAAGCACATTAAGGCCCAGTTCTGGCACATAGAGAGCCAGATTAAAGACCAGTTTAAGAAGATGCATCAGTTTCTACAAGAGGAAGAGGAGGCCAGCATCACTGCACTGAGGGAGGAGGAGCAGCAGAAGAGTCAGATGATGAAGGAGAAGATTGAGGGTCTGAACAGAGACATATTAACCCTTTCAAACAACATCAGAGCCATAGTCTACTCCTCCTCTATCATAGAGGAGGTGCACAACGACACACTACTCATACTGCAGGACCCACAGCTGGTCTCAGGGATAGACATGGTCAAACACATGGGCACACTACTCACACTGCAGGACCCACAGCTGGTCTCAGGGATAGACATGGTCAAACACCTGGGCAACCTGACCTTCAGAGTCTGGGACAAGATGAAGGACATCGTCTCCTACACTCCTGTCATTCTGGACCCCAGCACTGCCCATCCAAGACTCATCCTGTCTGATGATCTGTCCAGTGTGAGATGGGGGGGAAGACAGCAGCTACCTGACAACCCAGAGAGGTTTGACATCTTTCCCTTTGTCCTGGGTTCTGAGGGCTTTAACTCAGGGACTCACAGCTGGGATGTTGAGGTTGTAGACAATAGTAACTGGATGCTGGGCGTTTTAGCGGAGTCTTTTCCGAGGAAGGGAAGTGGACTGGGTAAATTCTGGAGAATAGGGTTCTATGAAGGTAAATACACAGCATGCTCCGAACCAGAGTCAGTCACTAAACTCTCAGTGAAGCAGAAACCTCAGAAGATCAGAGTCCAGCTGGACTGGAATAAAGGAAAGCTGTCATTCTCTGATGCTGATACTAACACACACATACACACCTTCACACACACTTTCACTGACACACTCTTTCCATACATTTGCACTCACACTTTCTCTCTGAAAATGCTACCTGGGAAGATCAGTGTAACTCCGGAACACGTGCGGCCAATTAGAGAAGTCGTTCACTTTGTGATAAAAGCACCAAACTTGGCATGAATAATGCATAATGCTTATGGCCTACTTTTTCAGAAAAGCTGTTAGCCACCTAAACATTTTGGCATTTTTCTGTCGCATCAAAATTGATAAACATGTTTTTTCAGTGTAGAACTTGAATTTCGGAACATATTTTAATGATCTAGTTGTGTGTTTGTATGTCTGACAACACTTTCTATATAGTCAATTTGACATGCACAACTCAGTGGATTATAAATGGACATTTTGTGTGACGGTTTAGGCCGAGGGGCTATCCTTTTATCACTTATCTGTACAGATTAGTATATCTACTGTAAGCACATTCAGGTATGGGATACAACTAGGTCCAAACAAAGTGCTCTTCAACACCTAGCTTGATCGTTCATCCAGTCCAATTCAATTCAAAGGAGCTTTATTGGCATGAAAAAATATACGTTTACACTGCCAAAGCTAGTGTCAAAATATAATAAAAACAATTTAAGAAAAAAACGGAAAGTAATCGGCAATCGACAAGTTGTCAATAATAAATTGTTATAATCGTATCTATTGTCTTATCAATTGTTGATCAATTACAGTATTTGCTTATCATAATGCTGCTAATAATGGTTAGTGATGGTTACATTTGGTGAAAGAGGGGAGTGTTGCACTGGGTTAGGCATGTAACAAACTATTTCATTGATAATAAAAATCGTATTTTAATAAATTAATCGACTTTCAAAAATAGCAGATCTACAAGCTCCCGGTGGGGGCTCCTCATTGGTAGGTGAGCCAGTAGGATACAACTTGTAGACAACCCACATGTGTGTGTGGGGAGGAATTAATCGGCATAACTATTAAATTGGGGTGAAAAATATTAAAAGGCAGACGTATAATCATACATAAATATTTTCTTTCACTGTGATATACAGTTCTGAACTGCGTGATTTTTTCCATCTCTTTATACTGTCGACTCATTGTGAAATCCACTTGGTGTTGATAATTTGTCCATACAGTCTTTATTTCTTCCACTTTGGTGCTACATGTTTTTGCATTGCCGTTTCATTAATTTTGCTACTTTCTTGATGGATATTAATGATGGTTCTCTACTGTTGGTGTTTAGATGTCTGGTCCAGGGACCACCAGGTGTCTAAATTGTTACTGAGAGTTTACAAATTTGTCAACACTGTGGATTTTACAGTGTAGAGAGGGTGCCCAGACCCAGAAATGTATCAAATGGTGGTCTGTGGCCATATATAGAGTATGGAAGTCCTGACTTCACCCTGTTATCCCCTGGGTCACGGAAGTATTTTTTCTATTGAAAATACCATTGGGTGATCTTAGCATCTTGTCATGTAAGAACTGTTCCAAAAATAAACAAATCAGTCTGCCGATTCTGTCAGGTATGAGTATCGTTTATGATATTGAGTTACATTTGATAATGTCTGTGTTTTGGAGAAAATTATTATTTGGATAAATAAGTACTTTTTCACCGTCTGTTGATGCTTCATGTCCATATCCATCCATAGGAGTAAAATTGCCAGGCTCATTCGTTAATTATTTTGGGAACACGGTTCTTATATGCCACGATGATATTGAGACCTTATGGTATTTTCAATGGAAAAAAATTACCCAGGGAGATAGTGGCCTCTAGCGGCAGTGATGACAGACTTGGGTTCTCTATGGATATCAAACTGGTGGTCTCTTACTGATGATGGTCATTTTATGTTTCTTTAAGTGAATCCTCTGTTTTATTGTGTTCCTCTGTTACCAGTTGAAATGGACTCTTTAAAGTTAGAGTTAGTTTTTGTTAGTTACTTTCACCCTTAAAGTGTCAAGCTTTGTGCTCTGAAAAAAACAAACTTACAATGAATTATAAGTAATTCTAATAAACTGATTTTCAAAAATAACATTTATTTCTCCCTTGTCATTGTCTGCACATAAATGTTATTCACTGTAACACTACTAGGGCCCTAGATGCAGTGGTGGAAAAAGTACTCAAATGTTTTACTTAAGTAAAAGTATCAATACTGCAATGTAAAAGTACTCCCTTACAAGTAAAAGTCCAGGAATTCACAATTTACTTGAGTAAATGTACAAAAGCATTGGTATCAAAATGTACTTAAAGTACCAAAAGTAAAAGTACTAAAATGTTTGAAAATAGCAGATCTACAAGCTCACAATGCGTTGCGATGCGACGCGTTGTGAGCTTGTAGATCGGCTATTTTCAAATAGCCTATGTATAAAACAGGGCTAAAGTGGTTAATGTATGTTTTATAATGTAATAATTTATAATTTATATCTGAAAAGTAACTAGTAACTAAAGTTTTAAAATAATTGTAGTGGAGTAAAAGTACAAAATTTGCCTCTGAGGTGTAGTGGAGTAGAAGTAAAAGTATAGACAATTGGAAATACTTCAGTAAAGTAAAAGTACCTCAAAATTGTACTTGAGTACAGACTAAATGTATAGTTATTTTACGCCACTGTCTAGATGCAAGAAGCTCCATTGACAGCCCATTCATGAAACGGAAAAATCCTATCTGATTGTATTAAACAACGATAAATTTAGATTTGATACCAATACTTTTGTACTTAATACTTGGAATACAGGCCTTTTACTTGGTATTTTACATTGTGGTATTGCTACTAATTTAATAAGTAAAAAAAGGAGAGAGAGTAGCCCACTTCTTCCACGACCACCACTGATGGGAAATACAAAATAAATAAATACTGGATCAGTTATACTGGAACAGTAATACTGTTCCCTGTTCCAGTTACCATAGAAAATCCCTGGGGCAATCCCCTGCACTTTCCAACCACTGTTGCCATATCTTGTGAGAGAAACAAGCAACCATATATAGGAAAACAAGCCCAAAAGAAGCCACATGAGTACTAAACCTATGCGACGCGTTGTGAGCTTGTAGATCTGCTATTTTCAAACTCTTGCAATAAAATGTGGAATATTTAGAACATGTTTTGAAACATTTAACAACACAAAATCCTGGCACAAAACATTTTCATGAAAAATATTTGAGAACCACTGGTTTAAATAATAAGAAAATGTGGAAGCAAGCCAAAATAAGCGAGTGATCTTCAGAAACAAGCCCAGAGACCCCAAAAAACGCACCCGGGTGACCCCGCAACCACCAATTTTTACAAGCAACTTTACAGAAAAATAAGCACAAAGTCGCTTATAATAAGTCGACATGGCAACACTGGTTCCAACTGCCCCGCCCCCGCATGCTTCTGATTGGCTTCCTAGCTTGCGATTGACGTAATCAACGTCTGCTGCGTAGCGTGCGTGCGTCTGTTGCGTCATCACGTTGTAATGGCGGCGTCCTGCAGCAACAACAACAACAACAACAACAACACATCTAACATGCTGCAGTTTATGAAACTTATTGAACAACTTAAAGTAAGACTTGACACTTATTACACTAATATTTATTGATAGAATATACTTTGTGCGTGCGTGCGTGCGTGTGTGTGTGTGTGTGTGTGTGTGTGTGTGTGTGTGTGGACACTTGTTTTACATCCAAACTTATGAAATGTCCCCCAAAGCTGTAATACCTTACACTGTAAGGTATTATGGCTTTGGGGAAAATAACTGTCAACTTATTGTCCTTGTGTCTGGGAGTCAATGAAACAGATAAAGGAACTCTTCTTGTAACAAAAGCTTTAAATACATTTTCTGGTTCATCATTGAACCAAAAAAAAAAATTAAAAAAACACGCCCCCTCACTTATTAGCACAATATCAGTCACCAGAACCAAGGACAGGTGTTTTTGATGAATCTATTATGGTTAAAATGAAGGTTGAAGTTACAATGGGTTTGTATTAGAAGTCTGATGTAATGAATATCAAATATCTAAATATCTAAAAAAAAAAATGGTTGAAGTATTCCTTTAATGCACATCTTCCAGCCTATCAGAAACAAGGATTCAAGTATTAGAGTTAAGAGAAGAACTGAGTTATTTTATTTTTTCTGTGTTTGATTTAGAATCCTGTTCAACACAGCTGAACCTTACCTGACCCCCTGAGACTAGGGTTGGATCTGGAACCAGAGGAACCGGACCCAACATTGAGGAACCGGACCCAACATTGAGGAACCGCAGTCAGTTCCATCACATTAGGGAGCGTTTCACACTGTCAGAGCTGGTATGTGGACTTCATGTCTGCTGGTTCTCTCACTTTTTAGTTTCAAGGCCCCACTATAACTTGAGAGTTTACACATGGAACAAAAAGGACCCTTCCAGGTCCATTTGTACACTTTCAGAGTTACAGAGTACAGACCTGTAAGGGTCCATTTGGAACCCCCTCAAGTAACCCAGAGGGTCCCTGGACCTCACTTTGAGAACCACTATAATATGTATGCAATACTGTATGTATGATTTGAATTTGTTTATAATTTATTTTTAATGAAGGCTGATTTATTTTTATCTTGTTTCCAAGCATTGGAATCGTTAAAGGGAACCGTTAAGGAATCAGACCTTTGAGAGGGAGTAAACACAGAGGTTGGTATTTACTCTCCTCACCTGACAAATACACCAGATGTACAAGCTAACACCTTACCATGAAATGAAATATTGTCTTCTTTTTTTTTCTTCGAATGACACCATCTGTGTCCATTCCTGATGCAGGACAGTGGATAGTTAGTAGAGGTGTAACGATATAGTAACTGCATCGAAAAATTATTTTTATAACTACTATATCGATATGCAAACAGCTAAATATCGTGTCGTTTGACTTTGTATCGAATCGTTTTGCAATGCAAATAATACATTTTATTGATACTAAGTTCTTGTGTGTTGTATTTAGCAATTTAAAGAAGAATAAAGAGAAAGAGGGGTTTAATTACTTTTCCATTCCATATCGCTACACTTGGTTTATCGATAAATGTGTGTAATCTCTGTGTTCATGTCAAGGTGCGGCTTTGTCCATATGTGTTCAAATACAATGTCCATATATTTGCCAGAGAATCACTGTGTTTACTTATTTATATCCATAATAATTCATTTTCCCCTTAAAAAACCTGCACTATCCACATGTTTCACACAGATTAAATTTGTTTGCTAAATAGTTACTGTATGGATTTTAAATCATTGAATCGTATCGTATCGCCATGAATGAACCAATATCGTCCATGTATCGCATCGTCAACCATGTATCGTGATTAGGGGTGTGCCGATATATCGTCCCGTGATATATCGCGATACGTTTTCGTGAAAAATATATCAGTCTAAATGCAATCATAATAATATAAAAACAGAAGTATTTGTTTGCATTTGCTTCCCCCCCCCCCATATATTTTCATAAGCTTTTTTTCCCCACCATATATTTTCATATTAAAAAAGTGCCATATATCGTATCGTATCGATATCGTATCGATGTTGTGAGCCCAATATCGTATCGTATCGTTTCGTGAAATTAGTGTATCGGCACACCCCTAATCGTGATGCGTATCGTATCGCTGTTAAAATGTATCGTTACACCCCTAATAGTTAGCATGCTAACATGGTTTTAATGCAAGGGACACTTTTCCCCTTGATGATCAATACAACTCTAATGCATATCAGATAGCAGCTTTCTATTGTCCTCATTCACTTCATCTCAAACCACTTTTTCCCTTTTTTTTTACCTCAGCAATGGTGTTCTGTAGAACAATATGATAATATGCCTACAGGCAAAAAACATAGAGCGAAGCTTTTCAGTTATTGCACTGACAGCATTGTTGAATGATACATCTCATTCAACCAATTCAATATGTGTGGTGCATATGTTGTTTGTATTAGATTAAAGGTTCATTTGTGTGTGTCTGTCTGTCTGTCTGTCTGTGTGTGTGTGTGTGTGTGTGTGTGTGTGTGTGTGTGTGTGTGTACTTGAAACAGGTCTGTGGTGGTGTGTCAAAGCTCCGCTCCCTGCCAGACTCATCTGAGACAATAAGATTGACTTTCAGATCAAACCCACAACTTCCAGTGAGGAGGACAGACTGTCTTTCCACAGCTACAGGAGGGAATACTGACCCAGACCACTGGAACCTGCTGCAGACTCTGAATGAAACAAGAACCAGGATTCACAGTGAAAGTAAACTTCAGGGAACATTCTAGAGGAAGTGTTGCCACCACTGACTGACTTCCTGTATTGAGCAGAGTGTTTGTAGCTTCACTCACACTAAATGGCTTCCACGTCGTCTCTTCCAGTAGACGCTTTTTCCTGTCCTGTGTGTGATGACATTTTTAAAGATCCTGTTCTCCTGTCATGTAGACACAGCTTTTGTAAAGAATGTCTGCAGAATTGGTGGAGAGACGAGAGAATAAAGCAATGTCCTGTTTGTAAGAAAATACATTCAACAACAACAGGTAATCCACCCTGTAACCTGGTTCTGAAGAACCTGTGTGAGGCCTTAATACAAGAGAGACATCAGAGCGCTTCAAAACGTCAGAGAACTTCTTCAGGGTCTGAGGATCTCTGCAGTCTAGTACATGCTGAGAAACTCAAACTCTTCTACCGGGTAGAGGCCCTGCCTCTCCTCCCCGGGGGTCCCTGCCTCGTAAGGCTTGACCCGACTGGCGGACAGGCCGGGTCGAGCCTCTGGAGCCAGGGACGCCCGGGGGTCCCCGGTCCACCTCCGTACCCAGGGGCGGTGGCTCCCGGGGCGGGTGAGGGCGGCTGGCGGGGACCCACACTGGCTGTTGAAAAGTGTCAACAGCCAGTGTGTGTTCATTCAGAAAACCACACCAACCGCAATGTCAAACCCATCAAGGAGGAAGTCCAGAAATCACCGAAGCCTTTACAGGAGAAACTGGAGGTCTTTAATAAAATTAAAGCAACCTGTAACCAAACAGCAGAACACATTAAGGCCCAGGCCCGGCGCATAGAGAGGCAGATTAAAGTCCAGTTTAAGAAGATGCATCGGTTTCTACAAGAGGAAGAGGAGGCCAGCATCACTGCACTGAGGAAGGAGCAGCAGCAGAAGAGTCAGATGATGAAGGAGAAGATTGAGGGTCTGAACAGAGACATATTATTAACCCTTTTTTCAAACAACGTCAAACAAGAGGAGGAGCACAACGACACACTACTCACACTGCAGGACCCACAGCTGGTCTCTGGGATAGACATGGTCAAACACCTGGGCAACCTGACCTTCAGAGTGTGGGACAAGATGAAGGACATCGTCTCCTACACTCCTGTCATTCTGGACCCCAGCACTGCCCATCCAAGACTCTACCTGTCTGATGATCTGACCAGTGTGAGATGGGGAGGAAGACAGCAGCTTCCTGACAACCCAGAGAGGTTTGACATCTTTCCCTTTGTCCTGGGTTCTGAGGGCTTTAACTCCGGGACTCACAGCTGGGATGTTGAGGTTGGAGACAATAGTAACTGGATGCTGGGTGTGTTAGCAGAGTCTTTTCCGAGGAAGGGAACTGGACTGGGTAAATTCTGGAGAATAGGGTTCAATGAAGGTAAATACACAGCATGCTCCGAGTCCTCACCAGAGTCAGTCACTAAACTCTCAGTGAAGCAGAAACCTCAGAAGATCAGAGTCCAGCTGGACTGGAATAAAGGAAAGCTGTCATTCTCTGATGCTGATACTAACACACACATACACACCTTCACACACACTTTCACTAACACACTCTTTCCATACATTTGCACTCATACTTTCCCTCTGAAAATGTTACCTAGGAAGATCCGTGTAACTCCGGAACACGTGCAGCCAATTATCGTTCACTTTGTAAAAAAACTTTGTATAAAAGCACCAAACTTGGCATGAATAATGCATAATGCTTATGGCTTACTTTTTCAGAAAAGCTGTTAGCCACCTAAAAATGGTGGCATTTTTCAAGATGGCTGTCGCATCAAATGTTAAACACGTTTTTTTTTTCAGTGTAGTTCTTGAATTTCTGAACATATTTTAATGATCTAGTTGTGTATGTATGTCTGACAACACTTTCTATATAGTCAATTTGACATGCGCAACTCAGTGGATTATAAGTGGACATTTTGTGTGACGGTTTAGGCCGAGGGGCTGATATCCTTTTACCACCTATCTGTACAGATATATATCTACTGTAAGCACATTCAGGTATGGGATACAACTAGGTTCAAACAAAGTGCTCTACAACACCTAGCCCGATCGTTCATCCAGTGCCATTAAGTCCAATTCAATTCAAAGGAGCTTTATTGGCTTGAGAAAACATACGTTTACGCTACCAAAGCAAGGTTTATCAGAGGAAATCGATTTACGGTAGTCAATTTATTTTTATTTTCATGTATGTTTAAAAATAAAATGATCCAAATATTCATGATTTACCATTATTAACTAAATATAAAGTAATATGTTTTTATAAGTAATTGATCTAATAATCTCCAAGAAGATAAGCGATAGTTGCTCGCAGCCCTACACTGTATTAATACTGTAATAAAAACATAGGTGATCTTTCAAGAACGATGGACATGGGGCACAGTGGCACAGTGCCTGCCCACCACCGTTTGAATCCACAGCGGTGCATCCGGCTTTGTTCGAACGTCTATTCGAACACAATGGTGTCAAAGAATACTGAGATATAGGGCGTATAAACATGTAAATTAACTCAAAAGTTTATATCTCTCTCTAACACACAGTTGTGTAAGAGTGGGGTGAGACACACAAATCTTGTCCTGAAGACGGGTATTTACTGCTTGCCTTGACCAGAGCAGCTGTGGAGTTAAGATCTGGCCTGAAGTCCTGTTTTTACTCAACCCCTCATTATAAATGACACTTAGGCCGGGTCTGACTACTAGTAATACTCATTATTGTTGTTCCTCGCCTGATCTTGTTTTTCTGTTCTAAGCAGTATAGTCAAGCCCCCCAGAACCCAGTGGTTTCATTGAAGCCAAATGGACATGCTGGCCATTTGAGGTATTGCAGGTGTGGCCAATGTATATGTACGAGCCCATGGTGCTCCAGTGTCGTCACTGAGGACCCAAATAGGCCGCGCCCATCACATTTTCCAATACGTTTCCAACCCGGAAGAAGGGTTCAATTGGGCCCATGCGCTGGGTGAGCAACTCAATGCAAGTGAATGGGAGGCGATATCCGGTGCCCTCTCTATTATTTTTAACTCTATGAGTATAGTCAGACCTGACATGCGCTGGGTCAGCCAGGATGTTCCATTGCATTGTATTGTAAGTCCTGGCTCAGTACTCGAGTACTAAATCTTTGGAGTACGGAGTTGTTGTCTCTGCCTCATTTTGTGTCCTTATGTTTTCTGAGTACCCCCAATACAGAATGGCTTTGACAATGGAACTTGTTGTTCGGGGGAGAGACGCCGGTCAGGGAGCTTGATACTAGTCACTGCGGAGTGTTGGGCGGGAGGAGTAGGGCGAAGGCTCTATCTACCTCACGGTGTGGGCTCCTCATTGGCAGGTGAGACAGTAGGATGCAACTTGTAGACAACACACAAATGTGTGTGTGTGGGGAGGAATTGATTGGCATAACGATTAAGATAGGGAGAAAATGGTGTAAAAATAAGTTATACAAATATTATTATGGAATCAAATATTAAAAGGTAGACATATAATCATACATAAATATTTTCTTTCACGGCTTTGAACTCAAACGAGAGGTTTGACATCTTTCCCTTAGTCCTGGGTTCTGAGGGTTTTAACTCAGGGACCCACAGCTTGGGATGTTGAGGTTGGAGACAATTCATTCTGGTCATTGGGTGTGTTAGCAGAGTCTCTTCAGAGAAAGGGAAAAGCACTGGGTCAAATGTGGGGTATAATGCTATGGGAAGGTAAATACAAAGTAGGCTCATCCACTCTTTCAGTGAAGCAGAAACCTCAGAGGATCAGAGTCCAGGAAGGAAAGCTGTCATTCTCTGATCCTGATACTGACACACATACACATACACACCTTCACTGACACAATCTGTCCATACTTTTTCACTCATACTCCCCCTCTAAAAATGTTACCAGGCAAGGTCAGTGTAACTCTGGAATAAAGTAGTTTTCTATCTCTGTAGGCTATACAGATTATGCCTTCCACATCTTTTTGCATTGATGATTCATTATTTTTGCTTCTTTCTGTATGGGTATTAATGATGTTTCTCTTGTTGTTTGGATCAATGTTTCTCAACGCCGGGTACGGGGACCACCAGGGCTCCAAATGGACCCTTATGGGTCCTTAACTCTTGAGAGTGTACACATGGTACCAAAAGGACCCGTTAGGGTCGTTTTGGTTCCATTTTACACTCTCTGAATTAAATGCACGCAAGAGTTTACAGTGCATATTTTGCCTAGAGATGTTTATTTTTCTAACTTTAATCAAATGGGGGTCTGTGGCCTAATGCATCAAACTGGAGGTCCTTGATGTGGAAAACATTGAGAATCTCTGGGTTAGATCCTTGTAGGGCTCCATGTTCTATTGAACACATATTGATGTTGGTCATTTGTTCTCACTCTCATTGTGTTCCTCTGTTACCAGTTCAAGTATGAGGTTGCAATTTCATTTGTTTGTACCTGTGTATTTTCTACTACAGTTTAGAGTTATTTTAGTGGACAGTTACTAGTATGTGATTTGACCTGTGTCCCATCCCATGACCACTTAATTTGTTTTTGTTTTTTCATACTGTGCACCTGTCTTTAATGTTATACCCTGATGAAGACTCTTTGAGTCAAAATGTGTCAGAGTTCCTGTTGAAATAAAGAGTTTGAACTTGATCACAGTGCCTTGGAGGCTTTTTATTCCGTCAGGTCAGTCTATACTAATTTTCTAGTGAGTTGAACATTCACTGCTTTTATTATTACAATAATGTTGAGGACTAAGGGTACATTACTATAAAATGTATTATATCACACTAATGCATTACAGTACACTAATATCGTAGTTTTAATGTCATCCATTGTAGGGGAATGAAATAACACCATTACTTAAGGTTAAATTGAAGTTTTATTTGTTAAACATTGTGTGCGGTCTTCAAGGAAACAAATAGGAACTCTCCAATAATGTTAAAGTTTTGATGAGTCTACTTCATCATTGAACAAATTAAAATCAAGCCTACATGTTTCTGCCTAACCTTCTTCAGGGCAAGCAGGAAAAAGACCACACAACCAAGCCAATACAAATATCTATAGTAGTCAATACAGATCTGTTGTGATAGGATTCTTTTTATCAACTTCACACAGTGCACACCGCCAACCTTGATTGATAGGATCACTGATTCTCCTTATTTGTTTTCATTAATATTATTTTATTTTATTGTCTCAGATCTCTCATGGCCTTATATGGTAGTGCACGATCATCAAGCACTGAACATATAGCATGTATAAGATGTACAGTATTTTGTGTTCTTGTGTTGGTATGAGGAGCTTGTATGTGTCCTTTGTTTTGTAACATGTATGAGCTGAGCTGTTTGTGTTTTTATTTGTGTTATATGATATCTGTCATACAAGTAAAAAACAAGTGCAGTAACATTGCTTTACTAATCCTATAGTGATGATTCAAATATTGAATATTAACATCAAATATAGCAACAATGGAAATATTGCAAGTAAGTTATTCAGGCAGTACTGTATTGGGAATAAATTACTTTGAAGAACCACAGGTTTAAGATGATGGCCATTATGGTTCTGCCTGAACTTGTGCTACAGTGACGCCTTGTGGCGGTGCATACATGCTGCATGTGTTCTAAACCAGGGGTCTTCAACGTTTTCAGGCCAAGGACCCCCTAGCTGAGAGAGAGATGATGAAGCAGGGACCCCCTCTATATTGTATAAAATTGTGTTTCAGATAAACTTTTGCTGCTCTTTTTTCCCTCTACACCTATAACTGTTTGCCAAAAATAGCCGATCTACAAGCTCACGAGGCGTTGAGCTTGTAGATCTGCTATTTTTGTCTAAAATTCTCCCTAAGAAAAGGGATGCTAAGGTTCAAGTGGTTAATGTAAAAAAAAAAAATCATATCACACAAAGATTTGGCGGACCCCCTGTAGTAACTCTGAGGACCCCCTAGGGGTCCTGGACCCCCTGTTGAAGACCCCTGTTCTAAACCACAAGTCATTCACCCTAAACTGCAAACCATCCGAAGCAAACAACAAAAGGTACATACAGTATATAAACAGGCATAACTAACTAATGGGCTGATTATTTTCATTATCCTAGCTGCAAAGTTTCTTTTCTCAAACAAAGGTGTTTTAAATCACTGCCTGGTCTAACCTTTTCTCAAAGAACTGAATGATGATTTTATTAAACAACCAAAAAGTGATAAACTATAAAATAATCATAGAACTTTTTTTCCCCTGAAACATTTTGACTAAATAATCGTGTGTCCAGCAGAAACAACGCAAAAAAAAAGCATGAAACTGGACCTAAAAGTAAGATTAACATGGTTATTATTTGTATTTATTGTATGTTAAATATGTGTTTGACTGTTGCACTTCCTCCATTTGAACTAGATGAGGTTTGTTTGTTAGTTTGTCATAGGTTTGTTACTTTTTTTTTGTGTAAAAGAGAATATTCTAATTATATTGTTATGGACATTTTATTTACTATTAGTCATTTCTTTACAGTTTGTAGGCCTACTGGTTGTTTTGTACATGCATGGACCTTGGACATTGGTTGCGGCCTATGCAATGCATCATGTGTTTGTTTGAAGTGTATACTATTTTCTATTTGTCATCATCTGTTTGTTTGTACACTATATGGGTTTGCTTTAGCCTTGGATCAAGACTATATCATAGATTAATTTTATCGAGACTTTTACTTTCGTATCTATGATAGTCTTGGTCTCAACCCCCCTAATAGTCACTGGACATCCGCGCGGAAAGCCCGTACTTCTCCTCACATGTTCAAAACAATCATATTAAGTATTTAACCTGTAGCCACGGGTGTTAACTAGACATTCGGAACATGTGTTCACTGTATTAATCTGTATTTTGCAATAGATGTGTTTTAATCCCGTCTGTGTCGGATTATGTCTGAAATTCCCTGTATTCCTCAATGAGTGGTAGTGACGGGGCGCATCAGGTGAAAACCGGTATTACACTTAATGTAAACGAAGGAAAAGTGGCGTTCAGGCACAGACGGGATTAAAACACATAATTATATATTGACAAATAGGGATTAATACAGTGCACGAAGACTCCGAATGCCGAGTTAACATCCGTGGCTACCGGGTATAAGCACTTTATATTTTGCGTTTTTACATGTTTGGAGAATTAAGGGTTTAACGGGGGTTAAAGACCAACACTATCATAGATGTGCAAATGTCAAAATCGATCAAATACTGATAGTCTTGATCCAAGGTTGGGTTTACCTTATATTTCTGTTAGGTTTGTGTTTAATGTGATTGTTTATTTGTTTATACTTAGTGTATTACCACTGTTCAATGTTGTATTTGGGCTAAAATAATGATGTAAATGAGTCACAGTGAAGCTATATCAGTGTATGAGATGAATAACTATTGAGGGTTGTGTTTGCCTGGAGGGAGTGATACTTGACACTTATTAAACCATTAACGTTTGATCTAAGTGTGAAAACAAACTATAGCTTTGTCACAGTTCTGTATAAATAAACACAATGTTTGTCTGTCAGTAGAATGGCTTTCACAAAAATACACTTTTGTTATCTGACAGTAATCTCTGTGAATCTGCAGCATTGCATTTCTATACAGTGTTCTTTTTTTGTTGTGTTTTACACAAAAGTGCATTAAGTAAGTAACTAACTGAATTTACTCAGCACTGTATTCAAGTACAATGTTGAGGTACCTTAATATTATTTATTACATTTAATCTACTTTGCTATATCTCAGAGAACATTTTTCTTATAATTCCACTGCAGTTATTTAACATTTAGATGTATTACTTACCTTGCAGATGTATTTATTTATATTCATTATTACAAAACATACATTAACCAATTTAAGCCCTATTTTAAAAGTAGGATATTCTAAAATAGCCGATCTACAAGCTCACAATGTGTCACATCAAGTTGTGAGCTGATAGATCTGCTATTTTGTGAAATGAGACGTTCTGCATAATGAGTATTGCAAGTATATTTTGCTGCCAATAGTGTACTTTTACTCAAGTAAAAGTTTTAAAGCAGGACGTTTTACTTGTAAATGTATTTCTACATTGTGATATTGCTACTTAGTACTTTAACTTCACTAACAAAACATCTAAGTAGTTCTTCCACCACTGTCTGAACCTATGTACCTGTGTGTGGTCATTATAGACGGCATGTGAGCAGAATCGCAACAAATATTTTGGAGAACGCTCGTTTTGCATAACTCAATGTCCTGTTTATGTGCAATTTAGAAACGTTTTTTTAAAATGGCACATAAGTTATAGACAGTCTATTTTCACTATTTGACTTACAACAAAGTAGCATCTAGGTTTAGCCAATAATCCAATATTTGACTAATGAAGTTAATAGGAGACCAATCTTAACAAGAGCAAAACCATATCTTTTTCTAACCTGAATCATTAGTAGGCTCACCAGTAATCCCTGTGATAGTTGTTTTGGAGTTTATATTCTTTTATAGTTTAATTTTGGTCTCCTACTGCAGCAGAGTCCTTAATTATTGAATTATTGGTTCAGGAATGCGACAAAAACCAAAAGAATCTAGGTATTCGAGTTCAGAGAAGAACTGAGTTATTTTTTTTTACTGTTTGATTTAGAATCCTGTTCAACACAGCTGAACCTTACCTGACCCCCTGAGACTAGGGTTGGATCTGGAACCGGAGGAACCGGACTCAACATTGAGGAACCAGAGTCGGTTCCATCACATTAGGGAGCGTTTCACACCGTCAGGGCTGCTATGCATGTGGTCTGCTATACAATGACAGTACCTCTGGTTCTCTCACTTTTTAGTTTCAAGGCCCACTATAACTCTTGAGAGTTTACACATGGAACCAAAAGGACCCTTACGGGTCCATTTGGTTCCATTTGTACACTCTCAGAGTTACAGACCTGTGAGGGTCCATTTGGAATCCCCTCAAGTAACCCAGAGGTATGCAGTACTGCATGTATGATTGCATTTGTTTATACATTTCTTTAATTAAGGCCAATTTATTTATTTTCAAATATAGGAATCTTTTAATTATAGGACATTGTCTCCTACTCTCCTGTCATTCTGGACCCCAACACTGCCCATCCAGGCCTCATCCTATCTGATGATCTGACCAGTGTGAGACAAGGAGAAAGACAGAAGGTCCCTGACAACCCAGAGAGGTTTGAATCTCCGTCCTTAGTCCTGGGTTCTGAGGGCTTTAACTCAGGGACTCGCAGCTGGGATGTTGAGGTTGGAGACAATCCATACTGGGCACTGGGTGTGTTAGCAGATTCTTGTCAGAGAAAGGGAAAAGCACTGGGTCAAGTGTGGGGTATAAGCTTTAAGGAAGGTAAATACAAAGCAGACACAGAGTTAACACTACCAACTCTTCTCTCATTGAAGCAGAAACCTCAGAGGATCAGAGTGCAGCTGGACTGGAATGAAGGAAAGGTGTCATTCTCTGATCCTGATACTAACACACACATACACACCTTCACACACACCTTCACTGACACAATCTTTCCATACATTTACACTCATACTCTCCCTCTGAAGATGTTACCAGGCAAGGTCAGTGTAACTCTGGAATAAAGTAGTTTTCTATCTCTCTATACAGATTATGCCTTCCACATCTTTTTGCAATGATGTTTCATTATGTTTGCTTCTTTCTTGATGGGTATTAATGATGGTTCTCTTGGTGTTTGGATCAATGTTTCAGAGTATGGGGACCACCACAGGTCCAAATGGACCCTTATGGGTCTTTAACTCTGAGAGTGTACACATGGTACCAAAAGTACTCGGAAGGGATACAGTTCTGAACTGCATGATTTTTCCATCTCTGTATACTGTCGACTCATTGTGAAATCCACTTGGTGTTGATAATTTGTCCATACAGCTTTTATTTCTTCCACTTTGGTGCTATAATTTCTTTGCATCGCCGTTTCATTATTTTTGCTACTTTTTTGATGGATATTAATGATTGTTCTCTACTGTTGGTGTTTTAGATCGCTGTTTCTCAACATCTGGTCCAGGGACCACCAGGGGTCCAAATGGACTCTTATGGGTCTGTTACTGAGAGTGTACAAATGTATCCTAAAGAGACCCTTATGGGGTCCATTTGGTTCCATTTGTAAACACTTGAGGATTTTACAGTGTAGTTTGGCGTGGTCAGAAATATGAGAGAGAAAATGTATCAAATGGTGATCTGTCACTCCGTTAGCCCCTGGGTCACGGAAGTAATTCCAATAAACTGATTTTCAAAAATAGCATTTATTTTTACCTTGTCATTGTCTGCACATCAATGTTATTCAAACAAGAAAAATGCCCTCCAATGAAGGTTCAAGGTATTCTAGTGTTCTATTCTAGTGTACAGGTACATCAAGAGTCACATTATTTCGTTGTGGTTCAGACATTGTAGCAGCATTAATAATGGTAAACAGGTGCTTGAAAGTGCTGTGTGCATCGTTATTACTAGGCTCCTAGATTATAAACATCTGTGATTCTGTGAATGATTAAAAGAAAAGTACAAATCAAACATAGATAATAGGTGTGGTTCTCTAAAAACACAATAAAAATATAACATACATTTAATCAAATATAATGAATAGTGCACATGTGACATGTTATAATATAAGTGAAGATCCGTGAAATGTATCTTCTTTTAGCAGCCATTGTTATCCAGTGAGACGTACAATAAAATTAATAATGTACTACATAATTAAAATTGTCAACTAGCACTCTAAATGTTTTGGGTTACAGTTTCCACCATTAAACTATGGGCATGAGCAGCAGTTTCTCTCCATCGACTTGTCTCTCAGGCTCACAATAACATCTCACAAAAGCCCCTGGGAAGAAAGAGAGCACAATGAATAAAGTAATTTAAACTCAGACAGTCATAAAGAAAGAGAGAACACAGGCATGAGAGTGAGAAAGAGACACACACAGTCAGAGGCAGCACACACGTACGCTTACACCTTAATCAGCTATCTTCTTCTGAGTGTAATGAATATTCAGTAAGACGATGAATTAGAAACCATAACAACTAAAAAGAAAACAGACCATATATACTTCCAATTAGAATTCACAAAGTGTATTCTTATTCACCTACCTGTCAAATATCAGGTGTTTGGGTATTCAATAGGCTTATTCTTCTGTGGAGAACACTGTTTAATCTGATCTTGTGGGACTAATGGCTCCTTTTTCCTAGAAGGGGGGACGGGGGGCATTCAGGTTAAAATAGTTCAGAAACGTACTTAACTATTATTGTATTAAAAAATAAATAAAAACATAGACCAATGGACAGACAGAGTGGTTACTGGTGTTCAACTGTGTCTTACTCATGGATTGTTGTTTGGATTTCCGGGTCATTGTACGACCTAAAGGAGAAAAAAGAACCAAAAAACAGTTAGAAAGTCATCCGTCTAATTTATGTTCAGAGATCACCTCTGGTTCAGCTGAGCTGCAACTCAAAGACGTTTAAAACAGATTGTTATACCTGATCGTTCCTTGTCGTTGAAGTCTGAGGACTAATCCAAATGCGATGATTATCACACCAACACCAATGACAGCAGCAACACAACCAACCACTAGAACTGTGAGGAAAAGATGACAAATGTGACTTTGTGTCTTTACAATGAAACACTCAGGATTAACACAGGCACGCTGATGAACAAGAACTTACCGAGACCACCCTGACACGCTTCAGATTTATCACACACATCTGGGAAAAGAACGCATCATAGAGAAATTAGTAACAAAGATCATATATCCATAAATCCAACAATCCATCACCTACTTTTGTTTTCATGTTACTCTCCCTATCTCAGCCCCCCCTTTTTTTCTCAATTTTCTGAAAACATTATAGCTTGCACAAAAACTAATTTCACCCACTGATTTACAGCTGTAAACTGTGATGTGACAATAAAACTGATGCTCATTCTGATGCTAAACCTTCAGTCTAATTAGACCTTTTCGACTTCAAGAACTAAGCGACCAGTGGTCAAGTAACTAAGTGCATTTACTCAAGTACTGTACTTAAGTACAATTTTGAGGTACTTTTACTTTACTGGAGTATTTCCAATTGTCTATACTTTTACTTCTACTCCACTACATCTCAGAGGCAAATATTGTACTTTTACTCCACTACAATTATTTGAAAACTTTAGTTAGTTACTTTGCAGATATAAATTATTACATTATAAAACATACATTAACCACTTTAGCCCTATTTTATACATAGTATATTTGAAAATAGCCGATCTACAAGCTCACAACGCATCGCGATGCGTTGTGAGCTTGTAGATCTGCTATTTTCAAACTTTTCAGTACTTTTACTTTTGGTACTTTAAGTACATTTTGATACCAATACTTTTGTACTTTTACTCAAGTAAATTTTGAATTTTGGACTTTTACTTGTAACAGAGTACTTTTTCCACCACTGTAAGCGACACATAGTGCCGCGTGACAGGTTTCAGGTTGTGGAAGGCTCTTGCTTACCACCTTGTATCTGAATAGTTTTTTTAATTAAAATATTGGAAACTGGAATGAACAATAGCAACATTATGGAAAATTAAACCATCTCTCACCTTGCTTATCAGAATAAATGACCGTGGACGCCTCCTTTACGACGCCTGAGTAGAGACGCAGCACACAGCGGACCTGCGTGTCGTTGCTACAGAGCCTCTCCAGTGTGACATTACTGGTCACTGTGACGGTGCCGTTGGAGTTGGCCGTATGGACGGTGCTGTAGTTTGAAGACCCCACGTGTCTGGGGACCTCCAGGGTCACCATGGGAGCGGGATGGGACACGGCCTGGGCCGTGTAGGACACGACCGTCAGCTCTGTGCCGTTGGGTTTCGTGACGTGTAATATGGGCTCGGGTTGCTCTGCAAAAACAAACAATCGTTTTGACAAATTGTCGTATATACTTATGAGGACACTCCATTAGTCCTCCTGTATATCGGGCGCAAACCTCCTAGCTAATCCTATTTAATTTTCTTATCAGTGCATATTGAACACCCTTTACGTCTGTGCGTAGGTTTTACAAATATTGAACCAAAGAAAAGTATTAAAAAGCGCTTCTGACTAAACCTCCTAACTCCTCAAACTGTCGGTCAAACCAACTAACTTTTTTTTTTCATCTGACTTCCAGTGGTGGAAAAAGTACTCAAATGTTTTACTTAAGTAAAAGTACCAATACTGCAATATAGAAATACTCTGTTACAAGTAAAAGTCCAGAATTCAATACTTACTTGAGTAAAAGTACACAAGTATTGGCATCAAAATGTACTTAAAGTACCAAAAGTAAAAGTACAAAAATGTTTGAAAATAGCAGATCTACAAGCTCACAACGTGTCGCGATGCCACACGTTGTGAGCTTGTAGATCGGCTATTAGTAGGGCTTAAGTGGTTATTGAATGTTTTATAATATCATAATTTGTATCTGAAAAGTAACTAGTAACTAAAGTTTTCAAATAACTGTAGTGGAGTAAAAGTACAATATTTGCCTCTGAGATGTAGTGGAGTAAAAGTAAAAGTATTGGAAATTGGAAATACTCAAGTAAAGTACAAATACCACAAAATTGTACACACACACACACACACACACACACACACACACACACACACACACACACACACACACACACACACACACACACACACACACACACACACACACACACACACACACACACACACACAGAGGACCATTTCTTACCATAAACTGTGAGGCAGGTTTTCCTGTAGATGGCTCCTTCGGGGTAGGCATTAAACAAACATCTGTAACAGCATTCGTCTGCTTTGGTCACATTCCTGACCACTATGGCAGTGTTATGCAGTCCCGTGTCTTCAAACTCCACTAAACCCTGAAAGGGAGGGTTGATCTTTGTGCCAAAGCGTTTGTTACAGCTGCCAACGTCCTCCGTTCCTCCTGGTATTATTTTCTGCCACGTAACCTGAAGAACGTTCTTGGGTTGCGTGAGTTGGCATGTGAAGTGGGCCTCCTCTCCCACCATGGCCCTTACATCATCCGTTTGGATCATGTTTGATAGAACTATAGGTGGAGGAGGTGACAGTTTTAAGTGCATAGCATTGACTTTATAATCATTGCAAACAAAGAAGCAATGCTACTATACAAAAGGTTATGAGGCAAATTCTATACCATAACTTTTTTAAATTATTATTATTATGTATTTATTTACTTGTAATCTTTGGGAGACCAATCTATGAACATGTTTATTGTTAGACATGACCATTTCAGACCTAATTGTGGTATGGTCTGTTAGTTGGTCCAGAATTCCTATGTACTGCAGGTACAGATAACAGTGAAACTGTGATGAAAATAAACATTCTTGTACTTTCTCTAGTTGTATTTAACTTGCACATGTAATAATGTTGAAGATTAACTATCAATCAATTAGTGGGGGACCCCCTGGAACCCCCTCAAGCACCTCGGGGGTCCCCGGTCCCTATGTTGAGAACTACTGTATAGGTATGCGTATAGGCCTACATTATTGGTCTATTTTTGGCCTTGGTTTGGGCTTGGTTTATTGGCCTATAATTATCAACACAGTAGCCTTCAAATGAGTTGTCATTGATAGCTCTTGAAAATAGATGATCTGGTGCCATCGTCTGGCGGAAGAAGAACTGGGCTCTATGCTTTGGTGGTGGGGGTTGGGCTTTCTCTTTACATTTTACATTTAGAACCCATCTATGTATGACATGTTAAAAGCCAATTTGTCTATAACAGTGGCTGTGGCGCAAAATGAGCTAAATCCACTGGGTTAAATTGGGCCAATTATCCCACATTTTTTATCATTATTCTTTTTTTTCTTTGCTACTCAAATTATGCTGAATGACCTTTAATTTGGATGAATACACTCATTTAAGAGACGTTTTCAATACTAGAGGTTCGGCCCTCACACCTACATGGCTCCACCGATCCGACCGGTCGGATATGTTGGTGAGAACAGACTGCAGCCCTTTACAGTGGTGGAAAGTAACTAAGTACATTTACTTAAGTACTGTAATTAAGTAACATTTTGAGGTATTTGTACTTTGCTTGAGTATTTCCAATTTCCAATACTTTTCTACTCCACTACATCTCAGAGGCAAATATTGTACTTTTACTCCACTACAATTATTTGAAAACCTCTTTGCAGATATAAATTATTACATTATAAAACATACATTAACCACTTTAGCCCTATTTTATACATAGGCTATTTGAAAATAGCCGATCTACAAGCTCACAACGCGTCGTGATGTGACGCGTTGTGAGCTTGTAGATCTGCTATTTTCAAACATTTTAGTACTTTTACTTTTGGTGCTTTAAGTACATTTTGATGCCAATACTTTTGTACTTTTACTCAAGTGAATTTTGTATTCCGGGCTTTTACTTGTAACGGAGTACTTTTACATTGCAGTATTGATACTTTTACTTAAGTGAAAAATGTGAGTACTTTTTCCACCACTGGCCCTTTATATTAAGTTAGGCAAAAAACATCGCAGAGGCGCTCCGTCTGAATCGGACTCGAGCCACGAGAGTCACCACCGAGCGAGCTCAGGCGAGCAAGTGTCTGTGCCCAGCAAGGGCGTACCGTCATAGAGGCCAATGGGGCCATGGCCCGGTCTGGAAAACTCTGCTCCCCTATTTTTTTATATAGCCTATATTAAAAAAAAAAAAAAGTATTTTTTTTCCTCTACCGGCGCAGTAGCTCCGCAGCCTCCGCCCACCCCACCGTTCCCATTGTCAAGCGGCCCCAGCCAGACATGCTAATTGCCTCTAATAAACAAGTCGTGATCTCTATGGCTGTGCTAAACATGTTCTGCAGGTTTTGGCTCTGCTGTCTGCCCTTATTGAAATGAAGGGTCGCTATGCTGTGTCCCTCCTCCCTCGTCCTGTGTGCACTAACAGTCACTCACTGCATGCACTGAATACCAGTGGTGGAAAAAGTACTCAAATTTTTTACTTAAACAAAAGTATCAATTCTGCGATGTAAAAATACTCTGTTACAAGTAAAAGTAAGGTATTCAAAATGTACTTGAGTAAAAGTAGAAAAGTATTGGTATCAAAATGTATTTAAAGTACCAAAAGTAAAAGTAGGCTACTCATTATGCAGAAGGTCCCATTTCACAAGTTTTCAAATGTGAAAAAAAAGTTTTCTAACCCTTGATACTTTTACTCAGTAAAACACGAGGATGGAACACACTGAGGGATGGGAAGAGTGTTGTTAATGTTGTTTTATGGTCATTTAATGAATTAATTAAGCAAAAAAATCGCGCGCGCTTTGCGCGCGTACATGCCCGCAACGCAGTGGGTGGGGGGCCGGGGGGAAGGGGGGAGTCATTAAGAATCTTGCCCGGTCCACGTTAGAACCCACCATACGCGCCAGACTGTGCCGAACGTGGCGAAATCTGCTTCAACCGACTCAGTGCCGTTCGAGTTACGTCCCGATAGGGACAGAATCATAAACCATCACCCTATTCTCAGCACCCCCGAAACGTCAAACATGCCCTAGTAGGTTCTGGTGGCCAGAAATACCTGGTGGGTCCGACCGTTCCGAGGTCGCCGGATTTGACTGGGGCGAGTGGACTTTGGTGGCCAGAACTACGTGGGTCCGACCATTCCGAGGTCGCCGGATTTGACCCGGGACGAGCGTGTTTTGGGGCGAGCGTTCTTGTATTCTTCTAAACTGTCCACAGCCCTCCGCTCTGAGACACACACATAGTAGACAGATGGTAACATATTATAATGAGCAGTAGTGTGGACCAAATATATGAAGATAGGTTGGAAATGGGTGAAGTGGTCCTTTAAATGATCTAGAATTTGAATACTAATCCAAGAGTAGGCCTATGACACAAACATTTAGAACAAATTATAGCTCTAGTTGCTAGCCTCCATTCATAGGCCTAGAGATGCATAATACAAATAAATGACATGAATTCTTAAAACTTCACGAGTTATCTCCAGTCTAGTGCCCACATTAGTTTTGGTGCCGAGTTGCCCCGTGCACTCTTAATTTCAGTGCCCAGTTCTCTCCAGAGCCCATCACCGTACCCAGATCACGTGTACCCCACCCGCCAGGTGAAACTTAAAAGAAAGTATGATGTGATATACATTACCTGCACCAAGCAGATACCCGAACACGAACAGCACAGTTGTCCTCCACATTGTGCCTGAGTCACGAAAGCTTTGGGGTTGTGTCTGTGTACTAGGTATAAATAATGTTTCCAGATGGGAGTGGCCAGAGTATACAGTATAGTGTCCCCACACACGTAGGCTCTTCCAACTAAAGCCCTGTTGGAGTGCTGGCACCGGCTTAAACAGAAACAGATACCATTCCCGGCTTCTCCAGAAAAAGGAAGAAGTCATTGCAAAAACAGTGCTTGAAGTTTGTTTAGACTCTATCTAAACAAACTGAATGTTATTTTAATAATTGTCGGCCTATTTGACTTATTGGCCTAGTCAATACGCATGACGCATCTAGCTGTAACACAATCATGTGTATCATCCACGGGATGAATTTAATGAATTTTAAAAGATGATAAAGGCAAAGTTAGTTTAATGAGTAGGCCTAGCCTTCCTATTCTGACCATTCATAAATTAACTGATATAAGAGCTATGTTTCAACACCAGTGAGCAGATTCTCAGGGTGTAATTGATGAGCTTTTATAAGAAGAGAAAGCATAAAACAGTGGCTTTTACTCAGGTAGCGGTAGTCTACTGTATTTAAGTTCAAATTTGAGATACTTATAGCCTACTTTAATTGAACATTTACATTTTTCGATTGGCCTACTCCATAGGCTACTTCTACTAATCGAGTCCACACTTATAGATTGATTCATCCAACATTTATAACCGTCTTGAACTTAAGGCTGATCCACACTACTCACATCAGATGCATGCAAATACATATATAGGCCTACCTTTTGCTCAACTAAAATTAGGCTTTTCGACAGCTTTAGTTATTAGTTATTTTATAGTTAAATTATTATTACAAAACATATATTAACCACTTATTAAAGTTAGACAAATGTTGAAAGATTTGAGTTCTTCAGGCTTACTACTTTGGTAGCCTACTTTATATTTTTATTTGATACCAATACATTACTTGGAGTGCAGGCCTTTTACTTAGCCTAGTATTTTATATTGTGCTAGTGGCTACTAATAAGTAAAACAAAAAGACCAAAAAAAAGCGTAGCCCACTCCTTGATTTCCACCACCACTGATGAGGAAATTCAAAATAATCACTGTTCCACTTCCAGTTACCAAAGAAGAATAGATCAGAACATTCCTTGGAAAATTCCCCGCTCATTCCAGTGTAATCCCCCGCATTGGCTTCTTAGCCGGTGACGTATGTGGCTGACGTAACCAACGTCTGTTACGTCATCACGTTGTAATGGCGGCGTCCTGCAGCAACAATAACAACACATCCAACATGAAGAACATGCTGCAGTTTATGAAACTTATTGGACAACTCAAAGTAAGACTTGACACTTATTACACTTATATTTATTGATAAAATATACTTCATGTTAACTCCGTCACACCAAGCGCAGATAGAGTGGCCTTGGATCCAGCCCTGAAACATGATTGTCATATCACGACCGTCATGGATTAACTTCAACCTGGTGTTTGCACTTTCTCCCTTTTTGGTCCGTACATCTACATAAACGTTTTGATTTCAAATATAAAGTGTTTATCCCATGGCCACGGATGTTACAATTATGTACAGGTCCTCAGAAGTACCCGTATCTTCCGTATTGTTAAATAAAAAGCATTTTAATCCGATTGATGGCCATTTTTCCGTATGCTGTCAACAACGCTACCCTATTGGTTGGGAGGTGTATTGCACTGTGATACAAGTGCGATACTCTACGAGAAAATGGCCACCGATCGGATTAAAATACCTTTTATTGAACAATACGGAATACACGGGTACTTCTGAGGGCCCGTACATAATTGTAACATCCGTGGCCATATATAATATATTTGAAATGTGAACGTTTGTGTAGATGCATGGAGCATAAAGGGAGAAAATGCAAACACCAGGTTCATCCATGACACTGTCGTGACAGACAGCCGTCGTGTGATCCAACTCATCCAAGGATCATTAATTTTCTCATTTAAATGTCAGAATTGGTCTTGATCCAAGGCCAGTGTCAGAGCTACGGCGGCGCTGGCTATGGCCAGATATTATTGTTATTTTTTAAAAATTATTTGTCTGTCATTTCATTCATTCAGTGTGTGTGTGTGTGTGTGTGTGTGTGTGTGTGTGTGTGTGTGTGTGTGTGTGTGTGTGTGTGTGTGTGTGTGTGTGGACACTTGTGGGGCACGTTCACAAACTTGTGGGAGGATTGCAAAAGACAAATGCAAGAAAGTTGACTAAATACTGTTCTGTCTCAGCTATCATGGGCAGTCTGTCTATCTGATGATGTTTCATATATATACATTTCTGTATATAGTAGTATGTCATCAATGTTTTATCTTTTTTCCTCTGTGTGTTAATAAGCATGTGCAGCAGTTGTATCTAGTTTAACCGTAATGTAACCTTCTACTGATCAGGGTTTGGATCTGTTATGTATTGCGCTTTTTGTGCAGATCCAAATAAAATAATTAAAATGTGTGTGTTCATTACAGAGGGTCCCGAGGACAGGCTGGGTGTACAGGAAGGTAAAGGAACCAGAGAGTGTTTCAGACCACATGTACAGGATGGCCCTGATGGCTCTGACCATCACAGACCCTACAGTGGACAAGGACAGGCAAGGATGCTGGCTCACTCACACAGATACCAGTGGTGGAAAAAGTACTCAAATGTTTTACTTAAGTAAAATTATCAATATTGCAATGTAGAAGTACTCAGTTACAAGTGAAAGTCCGGAATAAAAAATGTACTTGAGTAAAAGTATTGGTATCCAAATACTTTTGGTACTTAAAGTACCAAAATTAAAAGTACTAAAATGTTTGAAAATAGCAGATCGGCTATTTTCAAAAAGCGTATTTATAAAATAGGGCTGAAGTGGTTAATGTATGTTTTATAATGTAATAATTTATATCTGCAAAGTAACTAGTAACTAAAGTTTTCAAATACGAAATTTGGAAATACTCCAGTAAAGTAAAAAAAATACTTCAAAATTGTACTTAAGTACAGTACTTGAGTAAATGTACTTAGTTACTTTACACCACTGCCTAATACTCTGATGATAATAAAACATAATAATAAATGAATAATAGAGCATCAAAGTCTATCCGTTACCCCCCTTGGTAGATCTGTGATACAAAAATAAACAAATGAGGTTGGTGATTTTTCTCATAATGGATATGAAGCATCAACTGACAGTGAAAAGGCACTAATTTATCCAAAGAGTATAGAGAATAAATCACTGTCCAGAAATTGACTACAATTATCGGGCTTAAAAATTACCTAAAGACTACATCTCCCATTACCCAGCGTCCGGATCACAGCACAACCGTAGCGTATAATAAGCATCACGTTGAGTTACTTTCTGTAGGAGAGTAGCGCTGTCAGTTCTCAGTTGTTGCATTAGCGCATTAAGACCTGAGGCCGATTCTACAAATGCCTTCTAAATCAGTGGTTCTCAAACTTTTTCGTGCTAAGGACCCCAATCTGAAAATGTTTTGTGCCAGGGACCCCCAGAAGAGAAGATTTGTCTTAGAAATGCAAAATTATTCAAAATCTTCCAAAAATAAATGTTATTCCCCCCCCCAAAATTCAAAAATAGCAGGTGTACAAGCTCGCAGCGCTGCGAGCTTGTATATCTGCTATTTTTAAGAACCACTGTTCTAAATCCTAAGACTTTTCTGACAAAGGTGTATTTAATGGGTTAACCAAATTAAATACTAACACACACACTGATGACTGATGTCGTGAAATCTAAGGAATATCATGTCAGGAATGTTTGTATCGGAGCGTGACGTGTTTCAATGGGCACGGTGAGTCACGTGCTTTCCTACTGTAGTTTCCAACGTTACTTCCGGCTACCGCCACACTGCTAACCCTATTAAAATTGACCAATGGGTGTGTTGGTGGGTAGTGGGTGGACGGGCAAACACTTGACTCAGACATAACCATAATACATAAGAGTTCCCACCGCAGCTACACCCAAATGTGGCGTACATGCACTGATGTCAGACAAACAGAACCGGTTGCCTAACAACGCTGTGACGGGGCTGTGAGTTCACACTGCAGCTACACCCAAATGTGACGTACATGCACTGATGTCAGACAAACAGAAACTGCAAACAGAACCGGTTGCCTAACAACGCTGTGACGGGGCACGCATGACCATATATGGCGTGTGTCCTGCTGACTGTGACGGCATGTAAATTTAAGTTGACGATGAATTAACACAAAAATATTTGAGATTAGCAATTTAATTGTGTTTTTGGCATTGAACATTGGAACATAGGAATACAACTTAACATTTGTGTTTGGTTTTTAGGCTTCATAATCACAAATTGCACAGGGCAGATATGACAAGGGACACCTTGTCATATCTACTTGTCATATTTGTCATATTTACATTTCTTGAAAATAATTGTGTGTAATAATTGTGACAGGCCTAATGACATCAGACACATGACTCAGACATATCGGTTGGATCAGCGGTGTAACATAGGTGTGAGGGCCGCGTAGCGTAGAGGCCCGAACCTCGGGTTAATACAATTTTCTCCAAACACAGACATTATAAAATGTAACTAAATATCATAAACGACACATGCCTGACAGCATCGCCGGACTAATTTCGTTACCTTTTTGGAACAGTTCGTAATCGACGTGATGTTAAAAAAGTGAATGGGGGGAAAATCCAGGGGATAATGACTTTGCTACTCTATGACTCTATGTTTTCAGGCCAAGAACCCCTTAGCTGAGAGAGAGATGAAGTAGGGACCCCCCACTATGTATTGTATAAAATTGTGTTGCAGTTTAAACTTCATAGATTTCATAGATAGCTTCATATACTGTATTTTCAGACATTTAACCACTTAAACCGTCAATACTTAGTAAACTTGACCTTCGGCTCTATACTTGCTCTGCTCTTTTCCCCTTTCTACACCAAACCTCCTTGGCCGAAAATAGCAGATCTGCAAGCTCTGCGAGCTTGTAGATCTGCTATTTTCGGCGAATGTTCCCCTCAGAACAGGGATTCTAGGGGTCAAGTTGTTCATGTAAAAAAGAAGTTCCTCTCACACAAAGATTTGGCGGACCCCCTTTAGTAACTCTGAGGACCCCCTAGGGGTCCCGGACCCCCTGTTGAAGACCCCGGCTCTATTATAATAATAATAATAATAATAATAATAAATGATAATAATACTACTAATAATAATACTAACGTGGTGTTCTCCAGGTGTATGAAGCTGGCTCTGGTTCATGACATGGCAGAGTGTATTGTAGGAGATATCGCTCCATCAGACAATGTCAGTAAAGCAGAGAAACACAGACGGGAGCAGGTAAGAGACTGAGGAGTCACATCATCCACATAACCTGCATACCGTCACTGTCAGGTGAAAACCTTGTATGTCCAAAACTGTTACTTTTCAGGAAATGGGGGGACAAAGGAACCTGTGTTACAATGGATCCAGTGTAGTTATTATTAGTCACACGCTCCTGTTAATACCTTTGGTTCCATTTTTATGACATCGACAGACAGACTGAACCACTTTCACTTTGACTCTCAAAATGTTTCCAAGGTAGTGAAAATAGCAGATCTACAAGCTCACAACGTGCCACGATGCGGTGCCTTGTGAGTTTGTAGATTTGCTGCGACACCCTTGATGAATTAGGCTGGACATTAATTTACGAAAAAGAAAAAGTTAAATATGGAGGTACAAGGTTTCTGCCCGACAGCAACAAAATACTGATCTCTCCTCTCCTCCTCTCCTCAGGAAGCAATGACACATCTAACAAGTCTGCTGCAGGATGGACTTAAGCAGGAGCTTTATGGACTATGGGAGGTACGTGCGTGTGTGTTTGTGTGTGTGTGTGTGCGTGTGCGTGTGCGTGTAGTCATTCATCTTGTTTATTATGCCTCAGCAGCGCTATATCACTTAACCTGACTTACATAATGTAATAATTACACATTTATAGATACACTAGCATAGCGGGACCATTTGTATTGCTTTATTAGCTCTGTAAGAAGATAAAAGCCAGCTTAGATTGTACTATTCTCTGGAACTCTACTGGAGGGATGGAACACCATTCTAACAAAATATATTCCCTCATTTGGTGTTTTGATGATGCTGGTGGTGGAGAGTGCAGTCTAACACGTCGGTCCTACATCTCTGGTGACTGTGAAGGCCATAACATATGAGTCACATCATTTTCATACTCATCAAACCACTCCTGTGACACCTTGTGTCCTGTAGATGGCACTATTGTCATCCTGGAAGATACCAATTCCATCAGAATACATGTGTTACATCATAGGATAAAGCTGATCACTCAGAATAACTTTGTATAGATTTGTAGTGAACCTTCCCTCTAAGGCAGGGGGTTTGTGTGATATGATATTTCACCACTAGCATCCCATTTCTGAGGAGAACTTTAGCCAAAAATAGCAGATCAACAAGCCCACAACGCCTCGCAGCGCGAGGCGTTGTGAGCTTGTAGATCTGCTATTTTTGGCAAAGAGGTTTAGGTGTAGAGGGGAAAAAAGCAGAGTAGACCAAGTAAGAAAAAAATAGTTTAATCTGCAGCACAATTTTATACAATATAGAGGGGGGTCCCTGCTTCATCTCTGTCTCAGCTAGGGGGTCCTTGGCCTGAAAACGTTGAAGACCCCTGCTCTAAGGGGACAAGTGGACCCAAACCATGGCAGGAAAATGCTTTTCTCTTTTTTTTTTTACATACAGTAGTGCACTAATGCACGAGCATCACGGTCATCGAATGTGCACTTTTGACCATCATTTCCAACCCCTATATCCTAATGACATGAATGCAGATGTCACTCTAGTCACTGTTCCTATAGCTTCAGTCTTTGTGACTGAAGCTCCTGTCATCCGCGCCCAGTAATGACCCCTCTTTAATAGTCACTTAGATATCAATGTCAACTGGGCCTTCTCGTGATTTGTATTCATGCCACAGTGCATGATAGGATTTCAATTGTTTAATTGCGTCATGCCGTACACCTGTACAGAAGCATCTGCCTTCATTATGTTTCTTGTCTCATTTATTCAGGGTTTTCCTTTAATTTATCAACCGTCTGTATATAAATTATAAAAAAGAAAAACGGATTCCATGTGTTTCCATATGCCAGTTTATAAGGACATGCTTTCATAGTATTTTCTGGCAATTATCTCTGTCTCCCTCTCTCTCTCTTTCTCTCTCTCTCTGTGTATACATAGATAGATACATGGGTTGGGTAGATAGGTAGATACTGTATATTCTAATGTACTTGAGTTAGGGCTGGGCAAATAACCGAAAATAGATCGAAACCGATATGTAGAATCATTAACCAACTTATGACCGAATAATCGAAGAAGCACATTTTCTTTTTTTGTAACCCTGTATTGTCCTCCTTTGTACAATGTGGCGTACAAAAACAATGAAAATAGCCGATCTACAAGCTCGCGACGCGTTGTGAGCTAGTAGATCGGCTATTTTCACAACATAAATTGTTCGTTAATCAGAATCGAGGCAAAGGTTTGAAATAATGGTGATACTGATTTGAAGTCGTATGGATTGAGTAAACCCTTGTCTCTCTATAGGAGTATGAAAACCAGAGCAGTCCAGAGGCCAGGTTGGTGAAAGAGTTTGACCTTCTAGAGATGATCCTCCAAGCCCATGAGTACGAGCAGATAGAAGGAGCGCCTGGCAGACTGCAGGAGTTCTTTGATTCCACCAACGGTAACAGTGTCTTCCATCTCTGGTCTGGTCTCTCTCCCATTCTGCCCCTGTCACCGTATCACTCCATCATATTTTATTTTCTGTTTATCTTTCTCATTCATTTTCTCTCTGTTTAAAAACTCACTTTCTGTCTCTCTGGTCTCGCACAGAGCCACTGAGATATAAAGAGTTGTATTTTACAGCAATGGCGGATCATAGAAGCAAAGAATGTGCATATCTCTGCTGTCCAGCGCAAACCTGCTAACTCCAAAACGCTCATTGTTCAGGAAACGAAAAAACAAAATATACATTTTTCAGGAAATGAAGAAAACCTTATATTTTGAAAACAAAGCAATACTGCCTCATCAAAGTTGGTATAGTGACTTTATATATTCAGATACTTGCATGTGTCATTATATTATCAACACTTTACCCAAATCCAGCGCAAGTGGAGTTAGTAGTTTCAGACGAGCAGAAATCAAGCTGAAATGGAGTTAGGAGTCCGAACAACAATAGCTCCACTCGCTGCTGAGGGAGAGGTTTCAAAAGGGTACAAATTCCCAAAAGCTAACAATGGATCTCCAAGCTCACAATGCATCACAACGTGTGAATTAATGCCCTGATGCTTCATGACACTTATTATGTAGGCCTACAATAATAAACAGGACTTTAAATATTACAATAACTTCTGCAAAGAGGTAGTAGAACTAGCGCAACAGAAATGCTATTAAAGGGATACTCCACTTTCAAATAAAATAAACATTTGAAAAATATATTAAAAATAAATGAAAAAAGTAATGGAAAAATCACGGCCCCCTCACGCATTAGAGTGTCCTACTAATGTGTGAGGGGGCCGTGATTTTGCCATAACTTCTTTCATTTTTTTTAATATATTTTTTTAATGTTTATTTTATTTGAAAGTGAAATATCCCTTTAACTCCTTTCTTCTTGTCACATTGCTCTCCTCATTAAACACTTCATAGATTTTAGAAATATAATTACTTGTTTTCATAACATTAGCGTCAGTGCTAAATTTAAACAGGTACACTGCATAGTTTTAACAGACTACGGGGAGAAAAACCCTGTTGTTTAGTTTGTTTATGTGCTGCTCCGTATTCCTCCTCTCTGACTGCGCAGCCAGCGCGCTCTGCCTGTGTTGTGCAAAGGCAGCAGGAGACGAGAGGGGGGAAGTTGTGTGGTATTGACGGACAGTTTGAGGATCCAATGGAGTTGTTAGGAGTTAGCTGGTTCGTCCTGGACACCGACGATATAATAATCAATATGAAATCATGTGTAGCCAAAACCAACTTGCAGTTGATTTGGAATTTGTTTAGGTGTGCTCAGAGACAAGAATGCCCGATGGCAAATAACATTTGGCGATTTCCAAACACTGCTGTATAGTTCCAAACACTGCTGTATAGTTCCAAACATTACTGTATAGTTCCGAACACTACTGTATAGTTCCAAACATTACTGTATAGTTCCAAACATTGGACATGTACATTGGAATATGTTATTTCTGGAAATATTTTTAAAATGTCACCCAGGTTAAAAATGGTTCTTAATAGTAATAAAACTAGTGATGATGTTTTCTGTGCTATTATTAGGTCGCTTCCGGCACCCAGACGTGGTCCAGCTGGTCAGCTGTCTGAACGAGGAGAGAAGAGATGACATGAGCAAAGCAGACGCCGCAAAGCATTCTGGGAACATGGAGCCCGCCAGTAACAACACAGAGTCTGCAGAACCACACACTGACAGACACAGCTCCTGACTGTAGCACACACACGCGGACACACAAACACACACACACACACACACACACGCCCACACACACACACACATTTTATGTATTTTGTTTGTATCGTTGTTTGTTAAAGGAGAAGAAAAACTGGGTGGGAGCAGGCAGCATGGTGCCTCAGCTGTGTTAAGACAGTGTCTACATGATCCAAAGGTTGTGGGTTCAATTCTTCCTGTTTCTTTAACCCTTTAAGACCGGGAACGCAACTGTGTCATTTTAAGATTTCTTTGGCTTTATAAAAATAGCAGATATACAAGCTCGTAGCGCGGCACCGAGTGCCGCGCTACGAGCTTGTGGATCTGCTATTTATTTTTTTTAATCGTGAAAATGTGTGCAAATCTTTAGTTTGAATATATATATACTTTTTTAAAGCGAAAGTTTTTAACTCAAATCTTTGCTTCTGGGGATTTTACAAATGTCTTCTAAATCCTAACAGATTTTTTCCCTAAAGTTTTTATTTTATTTTATTTTTTATTTATGTTGCTGTATTATCAATGGTTTTCAAACTTTTTTCATGTCAAGGACCCCCTGTAGTAAATCAGAATCAGAAACCCCCAAAATAAAATATGTATTTTTCCACGGACCCCCTGCCATCTAAAAATATTTTGTTCCAGGGACCCCCAGAAACAAAGATTTGAGTTAAAAATGTATATAAAAGATTTGCACAAATATTGAAGATTTTTCTAAAAATAGCAGATCTACAAGCTCCGAGTGCTGCATTTTTTAAAGACTAGCATCCAGAAACTTCACTTAAAAGCACTAAAGAAACATGTTTAAATGTGTGGAGGTGCCATAGGGCAGCGGCTAGTTTGTGGACACCTCTGTGGTCTTTGGCAAATGGCCAAACATGGCGAACAGGGCCACAGGTTCAAGGCCACATGCAGGTTCAAGTCCAGCCTAGGGGAGGCACTCAGGGTGGGGAGCACTGTTGCTCCCTGCTGTTTCCACACAGTAAAGTTGGGGGGTTATGGCAACAAAAATAACACCCACCTGACCTTTTATGTAACCAAGGTAACAATGTCAATTAGGTGAGGTCACTTCCTGAACACCACTCCTCAGTGTTTGGTGTTTCTGTGCGGTGCTGTGTCAGCTGTCCTGTTCTCATGCTAAACTTGTTTATTCACACTGTTCAATATTTTTTTTAAATAAAGCATTTGTTAAAGCATTTGTTTTTTGGTGATTTCCTTTTTTTGTGCGTTGGTTTTTTAAGCATTTTATTTTAGATAATTTACTATTTTAGTTTTTTTTAATTTTCTGTCATTTCTAGTTTTTTCTCTCCTATTGCTGTATATGATTAGTTAACAAATTACTAAATTATAACTGTTCTGTTTTTTTTATTGAGGCATTTGAGATTTGGATGAGTTTTTTTTTTGTTAGACTTCTGTGGTTTGATTGATTGTTTTGCATTGTTGTTTTGTAATGTATGTGACCCATTTCGCCCTCTAGTGGCTACAATTGGGATGGTGTATGTTCATAAATTAACCATCTTTGCTTCAGACAGTCAGACACACACACACACACACACACACACACACATATCAATGAACCTGCAGTGAAAGTATTCCAGTCTGCAATCAATATAATAAACTATAATAAACTATACACATATGACGTCACAACCATGCCGTTTAAAGGTGTGTGTGTGTGTGTGTGTGACCACCGATCCAACCAATATGGTATCAAAATGTACTTAAAGTACCAAAAGTAAAAGTACTAAAATGTTTGAAAATAGCAGATCTACAACGTGTCGCAATGCGACGCGTTGTGAGCTTGTAGATCAGCTATTTTCAAATAGCCTAGGTATAAAATAGGGCTAAAATGGTTAATGTATGTTTTATAATGTAATCATTTATTATGCATTTCATCCTCTATATATTGTCCAGCAACCTTTATGATAAAGGCGAAAAAAGATAGTAGACCCGTAGGAGCCAGATTGCTCAGATGCCAAGGATCCTGTGTTAGGATTCGATCCCATGACCTTATGGTCTGAAGTCAAGAGCTCTTCCAACAGAGCTATCCAAGCACACTGACATTTGTACATTGACATTACACGATGGGTCATTCCACCAAATTAATTAAAGGCATTTGGCTCATGCACTTTACAAATGGGCTTATTGTCAGCAACAGCCAAGATCACAGGAGTCTATCCCTATTACAGCACTAGACCCCAGGGAGACAGACACATGCTGATTTGCCATTTCCAGGATTTGAGTCTTGAGTCCCAAGACTCAAGACCCAAAAGAGTCTTGAGTGGAACGAATTACTCCCGCGGAGACATCACATTTCTCTTTTGGGCCTTGAGTCCCAAGACTCAAGGCCCAAAAGAGAAATTTGATGTCTCCGCGGGAGTAATTCGTTCGACTCAAGACCCAAAAGAGAAATTTGATGTCTCCCCGGAATCATACGAGGAAGTAAAATGTATTTAAGCAAGAAAGGAAACATGGCCACAATAAATGGATCCAGGGAGAAAGCGTGGCAAAGTTGTCCAAAAATATATACAATTTATATGCAAGTTCATAATTATATAATTCAGTTAGGCTTAAACATGAGGAATGTATAGTGAATATTGGAATTATCGCCTAATCTACAATGCGATAGCCTATTATATGCGCCATGCATCCAACCAATATGTCTGAGTCTGCTCAGGAATGTGTCAAAAACAAAAAAAATCTATTCTTTTAAGTGTCTTGTTCAGGGACACTTTGACACATTGCTGAGGCCTGGGATCGGACCTGAGATTTATGGCTTGACAGGCAGGCTCTCTAACCATTCAGCTATGGCCACATCATCAACAATGATTCTAAGGCAGTTCTACTATGTAACAGTAAAGGGGTTTCAGGGGAAACCAGCAAAATGAGGAATAATATAATAAAAGACTGTCTCGCTAACAAAGCGTCATGTCTCTCATTTTCTACAATGTATTTGATATTACCTTTATATTATTTAATAAATTATGCATTTCATCCTCTATATATTGTCCAGCAATACCTTGTGATGTCAGTGACATTTTATTACAAATGAAAATAAAAATAAGAAACAGTGCAGTAACAATACGTTTTCGTATAGCAGCAATTTTGCATGTATACAATATAAATATAAATATATTGTCTGTCAGGCGGAAACCTCATTATGGCCAAAACTGTTGCTTTTCAGCATAAACATTCTAAAGCAACGAGGTCAGCAGAAATAGTGCAAAAAAACAAGACTCTCCCCACCAAAATCGGCAAGACACTATCTCCCGTTGACTGGCCGTATCTACATAGTCTCGCGTCTCGCGTAGCTTTCTACGTGAAGTGGGCGGACGCCAACCTGCTTCCGGTCTCCTAAAAAGGCGTCCGCCCACTTCACGCAGAAAGCTACGCGAGACGCGAGACTATGCAGATACGGGAAGGAAACCCGAGATGGTGTGTCTTGCCGATTTTGGTGGGGAGAGTCTTGGTTTTTTGCACTGTTTCTGCTGAATCAGCTGTTTTTGATTAAAGTCAGCTGCGAAAAACTGTCAAACTGGGGAAAAGTACAAACTTTGGCAGGCTACTAGTCCTACATACTTACACCTAGAAACCCCATTCAAACTTTAAAATGTTCATCTTACTGTGGACATGTTTGCCTGAAAACGAATCTTTGAAATGTTTCATAGTTTTAGAATTGTACTCCTTTAAAAGTCTGTATGACGTCCATACAATGTCCAAGAAGAGCTGAAGAGGTAGACCTCGTCGCTAAAAGACGCTGATGGGATTAATGAAAATGATTTTGTTTTGCTATTTCTGCTGAATCTGCTGTTTTTGCTATTTTAGAATGTTTATGCTGAAAAGTAACAGTTTTGGCCATAATGAGGTTTCCGCCCGACAGACAATATATTTATTTATGTAGTTTTTCAGGACTTTCAAAAAGCGTTAAGCAAAATGGGGTCCGGGGACCCCCAGGGGTCCTTGGGGGGGGGGGGGGGGGGGTTCCAGGGGGTCCCCAGAAAAATGTTATTATTATGGCTCTTTTGTTGCTACTTTTAACTTTTTAATGGATCCTATGTAAGTAAAGCCAGATAAAAGTGTCAAACTCCCAAAATCCACCAGAATACTGGAAATTACATCTAGGCCTACTCTGTTAAAAATGTTCTGTTAAAAATGTCCGTGTGTGTGTGTGTGTGTGTGTGTGTGTGTGCGCGTGTGTGTGTGTGTGTGTGTGTGTGTGTGTGTGTGTGTGTGTGTGTGTGTGTGTGTGTGTGTGTGTGTGTGTGTGTGTGTGTGTGTGTGTGTGTGTGTGTGTGTGTGTGTGTGTGTGTGTCTGTGAGTCACATTCTAATAGAGTCCTAATAACGAACTACAGCATCGGCCTCATGTGACGCACCTCGCTTATCATTAGACTTCCAGTCCATTACTTTTGGGAGTCTGGGTTCGTCTCCCTTTTGAAACATTACTTTTTCAAACAGCCACAGACTACTTTTTTTCGCCGATAAAGTATATAGTTAAGAATACTTAATTCATTATTTATCTTATCTGTTGATAATCAGGGTATAATCATACCCTGACTGTCCTCAAAGCAGTCAATTTAAGTTGAAATACTCCAGCACAGACCTATAAGAGAATTGGAATTTGAACATAGCATCTCTGCACTGAGTCTGATGCTTAGCCTTAGACCACCACACCATCACCCAACCACATGTTGCACATGTGTCTTAAACTACAGTACCGTTCATTTGTATGCCCTACTAGATTGTCAATAATCATTGTTGAATGATTCATGCAACATAAAGTTCAGTTAAAAGAGTTTTTAATATTGATACCTCAGCCATAAATACAGTATGTATTGGAATATTATGAGAATAAGTCAAAACATTAAAATTAAAAAAAAGAAGAAGGAGGAAAGAAAGAAAGAAATACATTTTATTTTAACTCCACAATTCTGTCTTTGGGGATTTTTTTTTTCAGTTGTCATGGTCATTTGAAGTAACAGTTCTCTAAAATGACACAAGTTTAAAAAGTAAATGTAAATACAAACTGATGAAGCATTCATTTTGAGATGTAACAGACCAGATGCCTTCTCATGCTAATTGGTTTTCAATGTACAGGAAATAACTGATGGCATTTTGCAAACCACAGCAAATGAAAAGTAACAAATCTTTAACACAAATAACAGAAAAACAATGAAAATAAATATGTCAATGTTAAATCCAGTAATTATATATATATATATATATATATATATATATATATATATATATATATATATATATATATATATATATATATATATATATATATATATATATATATATATATATATATATATATATATGGGCAGATTACATTACAGGTTTATATCCTACATGAACCTGATCTTATTTTTTCAGCTAGACATAGAAAATCATTACAAATGAGTTGCATAGAATTACAATATATATATATCCTGTTTGAATTCAGCCCCGGTGTGCCTCTTTCTGACAAATTAAGGGTGCGTTTGGATATAAGCTCTGAGAGTGCTGGAGCGCACCTGGGGTGCTCTCTGGTCTTTAGGAAATGTGAGTCACTGTTGTTAGAAAATTCAGAGGCTTCAGAGCACGCACTGTCCGCTCCCAGTGAAAAGCCTGATTATTCCGAGCTTCTGAACATTGGCGACAACAATGGCGGAGTAAGTCTTTGCAAAATGCAATGATTGCAGCTTGTTCTGGTCTCAAACAGTATTCAACTACATAATGTGCATCTATCATGTAACAAAACAGGTTATAATCATGTTTATACATGGGATGGACGTTGATTTGAATGAATTTTGAAAGATGAAACTGGCAAAGATCTATATTAATTGATATAAGAGCGTTCTATGACGTCAAAACCAGAGCGATCTGAAATCTCAGAGCGTATTTTGGAACGCACCTTAAATCTAGAGGATCTTCAGTCCCCAGTGTGCTTGAGTGAAGACATTGTTTAAAATAAGAAGATTTACTGTCTTATTCTCCAGCATTTGACCTATGGTCCCAAATGGCCAAATCACAAACCACATATACACAAGGAAGAGAAAATCTGATTTTTGAAAAATGTCTGTGGAACAGATTTGATAAATAAGGGAGAACTCAAGGTTCATACTCTTCCTGTTTAGACGAGTGTGTTTGGATCAGATCTAGATGTACAGTATGTACTTTGATGCATTGTGAGCTTGTAGATCGGCTACTTTCACTATTCATTGTAACGGCTGAAGTGTATGTGGCTTAAGAGGTCAAATAGACATTAACCCCCACAAAGATAATGTTTGTACAATTATTAACTCATTCACTGCCACAATTATTGCTGGCCGCGTTTGCCCACTGCCAGAGATTTTTCATTTAAAAAAAAAAGTACTCAGGAGCCGAGATACAGAATTTTTAAGTTTTAAGTTAACAAGGAAGTGGATGGGAGTGTAGATCTTTAAACAATCATATCTCCTTGGTCTTTGGGTCAAATTTGAAAAAAAAACTAAAAAAAAAAAAAAAAAAAAAAAAAAATTTTTTTTCAAAAAAAAAAAATTACGTTTTTTACGTCAGTGGCAGGATTGGTAAACGGGACAAATTACGTTTTTTACGTCAGTGGCAGTGAATGGTATTTTTCAATATTTCCTTAAATGACAGACTGGATTTTGACACTTGTCCTGTCGTGTAACTGCCAGGTCTTAAATCAGACCTTCTTGACCCGTGTACATGTAGTCCAGTGAATATTATCCAGCAGTCAAGTAATCACGTTAACATTTTTCATATCATATCCCATTCGACCTCAAACCCCAAAACTCATCTGCCACAAGTCGAAGTGTCATACAGCACTTGATAATATACCGGTAGGCCATTATAATTTCTCAAAAACATGAAGAAAAGCTCAGTACTTAATAGCAGGATGACGGGCCACTGACTTTCCTGTTCCTGTGTGTTACTGTTTAGGTCCACTAAGTGACCTAACACACAGGCTTTCAACGTGGCTTTTCAACGTGGCTTTCAACGTGGGGGGCGCCCCAAGGGGGGCGCCAGGGGGTGGGGGCAATTGGAAAGGAGAGGAAAAAAGAAAAATATCTATATAATTATTATTATTTTTTATGCAAATTAAATCCATAATCCATTTTGTGCCAATTTAACCGCTTTCAACCTGGTCTACCTGTTTTGGGCATAAATTGCTAAAATAGCAGATTTTCAGGTCAAGACGTGTTGCATTGTGCTGCATTGTGCTGGTAGATATCGCTAGGTGGTCTACCACTATTAGCTGGTAGCCAGGTAGCTCGGCTATTTTGTATTTGGGAGGAGGGGGGGGGGGGGTCTTTAAAGGCATTTCAGCATTAGGGGGGCCACAGCCAGAGGCTATGGCTATTCCAGGTTCCATGGCATGGAAAGGTTTGTGAAACCTCTGAACCAACACGCCTCCTGCAAGCCACAATGCACACCGGTTTGTGTGATCCCATCAATTTCAGGAATATATACTCCTATTGGAATGGGTGTGGACTGTCCAGTTGCAAACCACAGTTTTAAGATTCTGTCGCAAGTGGTTGCAAGTGGGTTACCTTGCAAATCTTTGGTCTGGGCTGGGCTTAACCCATTCAATCCGGGAACGCATCTGTGTTCTTTGGGCTATCAAAAAATTGCAGATATAGAGCTTGTAGATCTGCTATTTTTTGAAAAATCTCGAAAGTTTGTGCAAATCTTTGTATGCAAAGTCTTTTAAAGAAAACATTGTTAACTCAAATCTTTGCTTCTGTGGGGGGTCCCTGGAACAAAATATTTTGAGATGGGGGGGTCCGCAGCCAAATACATATCATTTTGGGGGTCCTTGACATGAAAAAGTTTGAGAACCACTGATATTATAGCAACATAAGTTTTTTCAACAAAAAAAAACAGTTTAGAAGACATTTTGTAGAATCCCCAGAAGCAAAGATTTGAGTTACAAATGTTTGCTTTAAAACACATTTTCACGAAAAAAAAAAGCAGATCTACAAGCTCATGGCACGGCACTCAGTGCCGCTCTATGAGCTTGTATATGTGCTATTTTTGAATAGCTAAAGAAATCTAAAATGACACAGATAGGTTCCCGGCCTTAAAGGCTTAAAAAGGTCCACTGGTATTTCATGATGTTTATTGGGTTTTATCTATCTAATCTATGTCAGTCGACGAAGCACTGGATATCTACAATGTTCCATTTCATCACTCACTTTTTTTTACTTTTACAGACGCTCTCTCACTATTAATTTGGTGTGTCTTGGGAAAATATCATTGTTTTGACATGGCACCAAGAAAGTTGCGAACCAGCTTTTCAGATAAAATAAGATTATAGTCTAAACTATCACAGTGATAAGGGCTCAGTTTAGACAGCCATTCACACATTATTGGTCATTAAAGCTGTAATCCATAATGTTTATGTCCTACCCAGGATTTAAACCCGGGTCATCCACACAAGAGGGAGACCACATCATAGACAATCCACGCTTAGCTAAGGGGGGTAAAATTGAGAGTTTGAGGCAGTACTGCTTGTCCACCAGTAGGTGTCATACCAGACGGCGTGTGTCGTTTTCCTACCCGGTCGTAGTGACTGACTTGGCAACGCCTCCCTTCTGTGACGCACGCGGAAATGCTTTGCGCCCCTAGTCACTGCTAGTCAAGTGTCATTCCAAGAGGATAGCACTTAATTTATAATTCTGTCTGTGGACTTCGCAACATTCGGCGCGGCGACTCGCTCGGCGGTGCCTCTCGTTGCTCAAGTCCACAAGAGACGGCGCGCCTGCGTCACTGTAACTGATTTTTGCCTTTAACTACTTAATATTAGGGGCTGTAGTCTGTTCTTCTCACCAAGTGGGCCCGCTTCACTGGAGGTGAAAAAAAACTATGCCTAAACCTAACCTTAATCCTAATAAAACAACGCTATACCAAGACACCAGGCTCTACAGTAAATGTCTCAATAGAAGAGAAGGGAGACAGACAGACCACCTCCAACCACAGTACCTGTACTAGTTCTATATTGTATTAACATACGCTACAATACAGATTGGTTAAAATAACCCTTTATGCTTTAAAACAAGTTCAAGGTGGCAGCTGTCGTGGGTTTTTACATAAAATGAAATAAGACGAGAAGTTAACTTCTGGATCAGTGGTTCTCAAAGTGGGGTCCCTCAGGGTTCGCGGTTGATTATGATGAGTTTGCTAAACACAAGATTTTTTTTTGTTTTTTAACAGCGTCGTTATATCCAGTCACTAGTATACTGCACCCGAGATGTTCCTTTTTGTACTGAGAGGCCAAGTTTAAAGGCATATTATGTAACTTCGCCCTGCAGTGTTTACATAACAAAACAATAAATACTTTTTTTTACCAATCATTTCCCTCTATTCACCTGTTTCCTAGGCTGTGTGTTTTCCACTTCCTGTCGATTTGATCCAATGAAATCCAATGAAACTGGTCAGATGACCAATGATATCCAATGAAATCGACAGGAAGTGGAAAACACACAGCCTAGGAAACAGGTGAATACCAGCAGTTAAGCCACAATACGTCAAATACGTCATGAGGCCTGATGCCCCGTGTGCCACAATACGTCAAATACGTCATTAAAAAAAAAAAAAAAAAACATGTTCAGAACCCAAGATATGATGATTTGAAGATTTGCTGCTTCATTCACTTCTTGTTTAACGTTTTACTGAAAAAGGCTGTATCTCGGCTCCTAAGCACTTTTTTTTTTACAATTAATTTTGGTTGTGGCACTCAGAACCAAAATTCCATAAATAAGCATGGCACTGAAAGAGTTAATGTGGTGGTGTTTACCTGCAGAAACACACTGTGTTTTCACTGTTTGTTTTGGTAGACGGGGATGTTTTGGGGTCTATCAAAAACTGAAAACACCAAAATATAGCAAGAAGAGGGCAATGTGTTTCTGCAGGTAAACTCCATCACACTACTGCACTGGCTGATAACTGCTGATATAGAGAGAAATTATGGGTTTAAAAAAAATATATATATCATGTTTTGTTATGTAAACACAGGGCAAAGGCACATATTATGCCTTTAAAAGAAGAATTGAACACATTAAATATCAACACGAGGCATTTTTTCAATGGTAGTGGACGGAGAGAGGATTTCTTTTTTGTCCAACCAAGCAACAACGACCAATGGGTGCGAAGAGAGGCGGGGCCACGGGCGGGACTTGACAAAGGGTGAATTCTCCGGCAGCAGTGAGTTCTTCTAGCAGGGTCTCTCAGAGCTGTCCGTCAAGGTGCTGGTGGGCGTGTCCTGGGCACTGGCCTGTGCCGCCGAGGAGAGGACTTCCTCAAAACTGCCTCCGCCCCCTGTCCCGCCCACCTTGGTCTGGAACGAACCACACGCACGCACGCACGCACGCACGCACGCACGCACGCACGCACGCACGCACGCACGCACGCACGCACGCACGCACGCACGCACGCACGCACACACACACACACACACACACACACACACACACACACACACACACACACACACACACACACACACACACACACACACACACACACACACACACACACACACACACACACACACACACACACACACACACACACAGGGAAAGCATCTGTCATTTTAGCTACCTGTATATGGCAACAATCAGAAAACTCTTTTAGAACAGTGGTTTAGAATAGTGGTTCTCAAAGATCTCAACATTTTTGAAAAATATGGAAAAAGGCAGCCAAATACATATCATTTTGGGGGTCCTTGGCACGAAAATGATTTAGAAGGCATTCGTAGAATCGGACAAAAATTACTTATTTTCAATCAATTACACACCATTGTTGATTTAACTCAGAGTGTACACATTTGTACACTCTGAGTTACAGACCCATAAGGGTCAATGTGGTTCCTAACTATCTATCATTTAGCTGGGGACCCCCTGGAACTCCCTCAAGGACCCCACTTAGAGAACCACTGCTCTACTGTACTGGACGTGTTGTTATAGGATAATACCTTAGTGTATTCTATGGTTTACTCACACACAAACAAACATGCATGGCTGTACCTTTATGTTGGTGACGGTCTCCTCCACCTTCTCTTCAAAAGACTTGAAGCTGGGAGAGTTTCTGGAAGAAAGAAAGAAAGAAAGAAAGAAAGAAAGAAAGAAAGACAGGAAGAAAGAAAGACAGGAAGAAAGAAAGAAGGAAAGAAAGGAGGAAAGAAAGAAGGAAAGACAGAAAGAAAGAAAGACAGACATAATGATGAGATGAGAATGAGGGAATGGATCACAGGAAATGAAAAAGGGAAATGAGACAGAAAGGTGAAAGAAGAAGAGATACATTGAATGAATACAATGGAGATACAGTAACAGGTAAATTAGCCTTGACATCAGTTCGCTATTGGGTTTCTGTCCATCCAGGACATTAATTATATGTATGACATCATCGCTGTCAGGTGTTACTTTTCAAGAAATGAAAAAAAAAAGAACCATGTGTTATGAGTTATTTAATCACACGCTCTTGTTACTGTTCATTGGTTCAATATTTATAAAAACCCACACACACACTTAACCACTGTCAACCAGGCGTCCATATTTTGGACATGTCATTATAGCGAAAACTTTTTTTACGATTTTCAAATGTTTCAAAGGTTTTCAAAAATAGGGACACCAACATTTATGTGGTTAATAGCCAGAGGCCAGACAGGCACAAAATAAATGATTCCATTATTCACATTATCAACCAAGATGACACAGCATTTGACTAAATAAATACAATAAATGTAGGACTGGACCTTTACATTTACTGTATATACTGTACACACGCGTGCACACGCACACATGCACACACACACACACACACACACACACACACACACATGATTATTAACTAAATGATTGAAAGCTCTGGGCTGGAGGTGTGTCTGGTATTGACAGAAATGTCATGTCTGTGCTATTATACCAATAAAAATGTAATAAAAATGTTGTAGCAATACCAACTTGATTGGCCGATGACATCAGCAATAAAATAATAATAATAGGCCTAATAATAATAATGCTTTATCATCACAAAAAGATGAAACAAACGTGTTGAATTTTAGGGGGATAGAAGTTAGAAAAAGCACACGCTGAAAACAAATAGCCGGACATGTTACTCTCTTACAAATGTGCACACGCACACGCACACACACACACACACACACACACACACACACACACACACAGGCAAACAGACAAATAAACAGAGACATTACCTCATGGTGGGCATGCTCATGCTGTGTCGGATATTATATCTGTCCCCATGAGAGCGTGGTGAGAGAGGAGTTAATGATTAGCACAGGTTACACACACACACACACACACACACACACACACACACACACACACACACACACACACACACACACACACACACACACACACACACACACACACACACACACACACACACACACACACACACACACACACACACACACACACACACACACACACACACACACACACACAGGCCACAGACAGGGGCACTATAGCAAACAACAGCATGGAAGCTATATGCATCATGGCTGCACTATTTATTTATACTAGGAAACACATGCTGGGTTACATCAGACATGGTAAAGCTGCCCATAAATTCATTTCCCATGTATGTACTGTTAGACTGTCACTGTGAGAGAGTCAACTGATCTGTAATCAATGATCCAGTCCCATGTATTGATCTGTTACAATGATATATATACTGATATCAAGTACCATAATGCAGAGGTTTCACAGCCTTTTGCTGGATCAGGGCCCACTTGAAAATCTTAAAAGCAATTTGCGGCCCACCCATCTGACCAATTAGGCTGCTGAGTTAAGTGGTCAGATTGGTGGACCGCGGGCAAATTTAAAAGCATGGTTTATTTTATATGATCCTATATTATTGGTATCACAAGGTTTATATTAATATTATGTCATCATTAAAGTCTTTAGTGTTTTGCCATTCATTTGGGGGCCCCGCTTGCAATACCCTCACGGCCCCCCAGAGGTTGGGAGTCGTTGACCTAATCTGGATTGACTTTGTGTTTTAGGCTAGAGTTGCTGATCCCTGACTCCTCCACCAGGGGGCGTTTCAGCTGTGATGCAGTAGGAGGATGGCTGGTGTTACAGTAACAGTGTGTATATTCATGCTGCCTAGACTAACTGGTGGTTTTCAACTGCAGGGGGTCCCCAGCTAAATTATGACATTTTCTGTAGAATAATTAATTGAATTCAAGCCAAAACATCTTTTCACGTCAGTGTCACTATAGGACAGAATCCTTTGATATGGGTTTCCGTGGTCTAATGCAAGTCACTTCGGGGGTCCTGGACATAAGATAGTTTGAAGATAAGATAAGGTCAGAGTCTGAAGTTTTAACTTATACCAGAGATTCTCAAACATTTTGCCAAGGACCCCCAAAAATCACACATAATAAGCCACGCCACGGACCCCAATTTTAGAATGTCTTGAGAGCTTGTGCCAGGGGCCCCAAAGGGGATTTTTGTTGATGTTTGAAAAGTGTCTTGAGACCACTCGTTGTGATATGTTGTGATTATGGCACTACAATACAAACTGAATTGAATTGAGTAGATATTTAGAATAGAAATCTGAGTGGGGAGATAACAATGAAGAGAGTGAAAGCCATGACCTGAACAGATCATAGGTTTCCAGCAAAGAAAAACTGTTCCTAATCTTTCCGGGGACCCCCTGGAACCCCCTCAAGGACCCCACTTTGAGAACCACTGATTTATACTCCATTGCACCAGAGTGTCGCTATATAGGCAAAAAGTTGTGACACGTTTGTTAGCTTGTAGATCTGTTCTTTTTTTATGTGATACATGTATAAATGTAATCTTAACCACATGAACCCTATTGTGCCAAAATAGCAGCTCTACTAGATCTTATAGATCTTCCTTGTAGCTTGTAGATTAAAAAAGGCAGAGGGAAATACTAGTGGACCTAGTATAGAGCCCTGGGGGGACTCCAGTCATCGAAGTATAATATACTATATATGGTCTCTGTCGGGTGGAAACCTCATACTGTATGTCCAAAACAGCTTCTTTTCAGGATTCTAATAAAAAAATTGCCAAAGTAGCAGATCTACAAGCTCGAAACGCGGCGCGAAGCGACGCGTTTCGAACTTGTAGATCTGCTACTTTTGATGCTTTTGTGCGACGCTGTAGTATGATCAAGTAGGGCGTTAATTTACGGAAAAAAACACCAAAAGTTAAAATACGGAGATAAGAGGTTTCTGCGCGACGGCGACGACATAAGGTTTAAGTAGTTAAATACTTCAGCCGCCGTAGACAGAGCATTTATTCATTCACAAATCAGCTGACTGCGGCATTCCATTCCATTCCGTCCAGTCAGCGGAGTCACATGATCTGAGAGAGAGAGGGCTCTATTGAACTAACGTTCCTGCATTTAGGAATTTGGACAGACTTGAAAGATTTTTTTTGGGGGGGGAAAAGAGAAAGCCAGGCATTCCGAAGCACAGTCAAACTAATAAGTAAATAACTTCACTAAACTAAGTGTTTTTTTCCATCATGTAACTTCTGATGTTGCAGAATGTGAATCCAGATATATCTTTTTTTCTTGGGTTTTTGGACAGCAACCGGTATTCCCACGTGTGCCGACGGGAGCATCGTCTTGTTTTATGTGCACATATACACTGTGGTGTGAAGTGACTAAGTACATTTACTCAAGTACTGTACCTAAGTACAATTGTGAGGTACTTTTACTTAACTGGAGTATTTCCAATTTTCAGTACTTTTACTTCTACTCCATTACATCTCAGAGGCAAATGCTGTACTTTTACTCCACTACAATTATTTGAAAACTTTAGTTACTAGTTACTTTGTAGATTTTGATTATTATTACAAAACATACATTAACCACTTTAGCCCTACATACGTTTCGGCCATTTGAAAATAGCAGATCTACAAGCTCACAATGCGTCGCAATGCGACGCATTGTGAGCTTGTAGATCGGCTATTTTCAAACTATCTTTTATAATTTTTTTATATTTGAAAACTTGTGAAATGGGACATTCTGCATAATGAGTACTTTCTACTTTTGGTACTTTAAGTACATTTTGATACTAATACTTGTGTACTTTTACTGAAGTAAATTCTTAATTCCTGACTTTTACTTGTAACAGAGTATTTCTACATTGCAGTATTGATACTTTTTCTTAAGTAAAAAAAATACTTTTTCCACCACATTTCCACTGCATATACGAAGCTCAAAACAAGTGTAACATGCAATTCACCACAATGTGACTTATTAGGGAGACCCCCTAGAACCCCGTCAAGGACCCCTAGGGGTCCCTGGACCGCACGTTGAGAACCACTGAACAGGAAGAGAAAAGTGAAAGGTGTTTCTTACCCTATGGAGTTGGACCTTGGGAAGCACAAGGGAAGATAGAAAACATAAAACATTTAAAGAAATACATACTTTACTATATAGATCATATAGGCCTCTAATAGACAGCTAAGTGAAAGCAAAATGCACTGCAAGTGATATTTTGTGGCTAAAACAAAAGGTTTATTGTTAAAAAGAAACGCTAATAGTAATCATTGCTATAGTGTTTATTCAGTAACAGGGGTCACCCTGTCTCTCCAGCTCTTTAGTAAACAAAAAAGGTAGAAAATGGACCTGCCCATTTGTTTCCCCTTTACAGTGTCAGATGTAAATGAACACTGAGGATTTGACTGTGTACTAGGCCAACGGACAGCATGTTACGGGTTAGTTAGTTATTAGAAAGAGTTCAAACATAGACTGAATAATGTCTTGGTGACTGTCTGATACGTCCCATTCATCAGACAATCTGATCTGTAATTCATGAACTGAACCTCAACCACTTCTAAGACATCATCAACACAGATTTTCATGACTGATTTCACAATCACACAGACAGAGTTAAAGGTAGGGTGAGTGATATGTTTTGGTTAAAACAAAAGGTTTTTTGTTTAAAGGTTATATTGTGAAAGTAATCATTGCTATTGAGTGTTTGTTCAGTAACAGGAGTCTCCATGTCTCTCCAGCTCTTTATTAAACAGAAAATACATTTTTAGGTAGGTGACAAAATGTCAGCAGAGTACCCATTTATCAGCTTCATTTTGTGTGTCCAGTTCCAATTTTGTCTGCTCATTCCATGCCACCAAATTCCCTTGTTTAATCTGTATCCTGACTGAGTTCTCTATCCTGATTGGATAGAATTGTTATCCCGACCTGAAAATGTATTTTCTGTTTAATAAAGAGCTGGAGAGACAAGGAGACTCCTGTTACTGAACACTCACTCTATATAGCAATGATTACTATCAGAATATAGAGCTATTTAACACTTATTTAAACTAAAGAAAACCACTTCCCCTACCTTTAAAAATGTAATTGTTCTGTTCCTGAACGAGACATTGTGATGTAATGTATGTTGTTGACAATGGCTAAACCACACAGGAAGTTAAAAACCTATAAAGGGTTTTATGCAGGATGAGCCGTTGATATGATTTGCATAGCCTTATCATAGATATCCCTACACACGCAAACAAACAGAATATTCATAATATGGCCATGAAAACTGAAATTATAAATGATATATGAATGTATCCCCCAGTCATTTATCAATACATTCCTCAGGTATGTTTTTTAGATTTCCTATAATGAGCATAACAGGTTATCTTAATTCTTGTCAACAGGATATACAGTAATTGTTTACACATATCAACTGCTACTACTAAGTAGTACTGTTCATTAAATCAAATTTCAAAAGTCAGTAAAGTTGACAAGGCAATGCACAGTATAAAATACTCAAATTACATGCAACTTATTTAAAATGACACTTCAGCACTAGAAACAAACCACACGTAAGCATGCATTGGTGCACACGTCACACTGCGTGCACGTACACACACACAGACATGCGCGCACGCACGCACGCACACACGCACCCACGCACCCACACACACACACACGCACCCACGCACCCACACACACACACACACACACACACACACACACACACACACACACACACACACACACACACACACACACACACACACACACACACACACACACACACACACAGTACCATACCTTCGGGGGAACAGTAACTCTAGACCAACCATGCTGGAATAAATGAAAGATAATGTGTTTCTTTCTCTCCAACAACCCATAATACCGCAAACCATTCCAGAACGTTCTGTACAGTGCCAGACTTCCAGAAGATCCCACACACACCTCCCCCACCATGTCTCATTCTTCTGTCTATGGTCTACGACACCATCCATATACAGACTTATATACGCTATGTATTTCTAATAACAATACCCTGACAATGCTGGAAACAAACATGGTTGATTCAGTTGTGTTGCTTCCACAATGAGAACCTGGGACAAAGGCATACGCAGCATTTTAAAGTCATTACAATTCAATTATTTCCCCATATTGCATTGTACTATTAGAGGCATAGGGAAGAGAGGAAACATCGTTTCTGTTCCTGTTCCAGACATCAGATGTCATCAACTACAATGTATGTTGATACTTGTTCACATACCGCTGACATACAGTAGAAAAGATGCATGCAATGTCTATTGTAAGTTTGATGTCTGCCTGCTATCCTAGATACTTTGTAGCACCTTCATGTTTTCTTAGCACCCTAAGTGCTCATCCACTTAAAGCTTAATTTATACACAGGGGTGTCGTTTGCCAAAAGGAACAGATCTACAAGCTAACAGAGCATCACGTTGTCAGCTTATAGATCCGTTCTTTTTGGCATAAATTATAAATGAGGCTTTTAGCGTTGATTGACTAGGGTTCATGGCACTTAATTACTCCGACCCTTTGCACTTTGTATGTACTTTGTATTGCACACTGTATTTTGCTGTGGATAAAGAACGTGTGCTCTTGTAACATGAGTGTCTCTCATTTTCCTTCCAAAACTGTCACGTGATTACCTGGCCGATCCTCCTGCATTTTGCACATTCCTGAAGTGCTTGAAATGAAAGCAGTTTGATTTCATCCATTCAGTCCCTGAGTTCCTCTCTTGCTGATAGTATAAATATAGTATTGCATCGCTTGTTTTCAGGAGAGAGACTCAAATCAGTAGTTTTACATGATATTCTATTTGGGGACTGACTGTCCTTTTAAATGACACACATCTCTGTTTACGATGAGGCTTTTCCTGACAAATCCGGCACGGCTGACATCTTGACCTCACTCACAAATATAAATTTAGAAATTTAAGTGACTCTGCTTAAATTTTGCTCTTAGTCTTATCGTTGTTATAGGACTCGACCATATCCTCAGAATCTCTCCGTCTCACTCTCTCTCCCAGTCTATCTCCCTCACTCTCTGTCTCTCTCCTCCCTCTCCGTCTCCTGCTTTCCGAACCAGTCAAAAGCCTAATAATAATCACTCACTTCTTTACATCTGTAATCCTGTGATGTTACAATAAAAGTTGATTCTGATTCTGTTTCTGAATGAAACACTGTAATGTTTTGAGCAGTGTTGATTTTGACAGCAAATTCCATTTAGTTTTAGTCATATTTTAGCCATCTGAAATGTTTTACTGTTAGTCTAGTTTTAGTCGACTAAATATCATAAGATATTAGTCGACTGAATGTACAGTTGATTGAGTCGACTAAAATGTATTTTGGCGGTGCCTTGATGGTGTATAATGGCTGATTTTACACTTGGTTGCATTCTGAAAATAGCCGATCTACAAGCTCACAACGCGTCGCAGCGCGACGCGTTGTGAGCTTGTAGATCGGCTATTTTCAGAACGCAACACCCGAGCGCAACCAAACATAAAGTGACTTGTCTTTTAGTTCTACTGGATCTCTTCTCCACTCGTCCCTCACTAACAGTTTAGTCTAGTTTGTATTTGTTGAAGAAATTTTCAATATATTTAGTCTTAGTTTTAGTCATCATAGCTTAGTTTTTATTTAGTTTGTATTTAGTTTTCGTCAGTGAAAAAAAGGTAGTCGACCAACATTTTTCCTCATAGTTTTAGTCGACGAAATCAACACTGGTTTCGAGAGACTTCAGTTGGATGTCACAAAAGGGACGTTGCAACAATCAAGAGGTTTATTTGTCACTCGCGTGTGACTGTGATTAGGTTGTGTGTCGTGTGTTAGTGTGCGTGTGGTGAGTCTGATGTGGATCATGTGACCTCACGTACCTCATGTCTCCGAACTTCCTGGTGATGGCGCAGCCGAGCGTGCTGAACGCCGCCGTCGTTTTCTGTCCCGCCGTGGACAACGTCTCTGATGTCTTCTTATAGCTGTCACACACACGCACGCACGCACGCACGCACGCACGCACACACGCGCACACGCACACACGCACACGCGCGCACACACACATGCACACACACACACACACACACACACACACACACACACACACACACACACACACACACACACACACACACACACACACACACACACAGAAAGAGAGAGAGAGACATGTAATAGATATTTTAGAATGCCAATCTGATCTAAATCCTTTCTTTATGCATCTACTTGTATTCAGCAACCTTTCACGTCAATGTGCTAATTCTAACACAACTACAGCGGAGCTGACTCCTCCATACTTACTCTCACTCTGTCAGCGAATCTGTACTTGTGTAACTATTTGTGTGTCACCCTTATCTTTAGTACATAATAGGGGTGTGCCGATATATCGTCCCGCGATATATCGCGATACGTTTTCTTGACGATCTGTATCGTTTTGGGGAAAAAAAATATCGTTTTGAATTGCATGCAAACAGCCCCGAGGTGAAAAGGGTGACAACATGTTGTTTTTTTCGTCACACTATTGCCCTATTTGGATTCAAAACGGCTATTGTAGCTGAAGTTTGCATGTCTGAATAATGGAAAAACAGAATTATTTGTTTGCATTTCTTTTTTTCTCCCCCATATATTTTCATAATAAAAAAGTGCGTATCGTATCGAAATCGTATCGAAGTTGTGAGTCCAATATCGTATCGTATCGTTTCGTGAAATTAGTGGGACACCCCTAGTACATAATATCCCTATATGACCATTTAGAATAGCATCTCTGTTAGAGTGGCAGTGGTGGTCAAGGACCCCCAAAATGATATGTATTTGGCAGCGCGGAGCCCATCTCAAAATATTTTGTTCCAAGGACCCCCAGAAGCAAAGATTTGAGTTACAAATGTTCGCTTAAAAAAAAGTAGCCAAAGTATAAAAGGTTAAAGTGGTTGAAATTATTGTGATGCTATATTAACACATTTTGCTGCGTGGGGACCCCCTGGTATCTCCCCAAGGACCCCTAGGGGTCCCCGGACCCCACTTTGAGAACCGATGCTGTACACAACTTGAACAACAAAACTTGAACAACACGACCCGACCTTTGAATGAAACATGTAAACACAGCTGGGTGGGTTATTGCTGTAATTGCATTAATGCCATGCAAGTAAACACAATTAGCGTGGTAACCTGATTATGTCCAGTAAATGAGGAATTACTGTCCATGTAAACACACTTGGGCTCGATTTGTACTTCCATCGTATGATGGTGACTCGCGTCGAAAGTAGGCAATCTATAAGCTCACAACGTGTTGCGGACGCAACAACGCGCTGTGAGCTTGTAGATCATTGGTTCTCAAAGTGGGCTCCGGGGACCCCTTGGGGTACCAGGGGGTCTCCAGCAAAATGAGTCAATATAGCGTCACAATCATGCTAACCATTTTAACCATATTTTACTCAAATCTTAGCTTCTGGGGGTCCCTGGAACACAATACTTTGAGATGGGGGTCCGCGGCCAAATACATTATCTATTTGGGGGCCCTTGACATGAAAAGGTTTGAGAACCACTGTTATAGATAGCCTACTTACAGTACATTCGTACGATGGAGCATACATTTGCAGTCACTCGGACAGAGTAACAGCAGTCCAGCAACTGTCAACTGTTACTGTAACTGTCAAGAGGCTCCAGTATGCAAATAATTTGCCAGTAATAGTATCAACGCCAACTGCTCCAAACCTTTATCTGAATATGAAACATGAATATGAAAATCCATCTTTCAGGAGACCAAAAGGGGGGGTAAACTCACTTTTCCCATAAAAAGAGTGATGGTATTCACTCACCAGTTTCGATTTTTTTCTTCTACTTTGTACATATAGTGTTTTATATTTGTTGATGATATTGTATTTTGGTTTTATTTTTATGCTATGTTGATGAATTGAATACATTAGGACCACAATGGAAACAAGTCCCCAGGACTTTTTTTGTGTTATCCTTTTAGCTCAAATATCTGACTGTACCTCCTGCAGTTTACATTTCTGTATAATAAATCAACCACTCAATCAATCAAATATCTGATAAAAAAAAGGAAGGCCAGTTCTTTTTCCCAGGAAAATGCTAATGACGCGAAACGTTTAAGCTAACGTGTCGTCCATGTTCAATCTCACTGAGATCTCTGTCTCTTTGGGTACGTGTCACCGTCACATTACAGAGGATGACAGGGATGTGTGTTTAGCTACGTGCGCACGCGTGTGTGTGTGTGTTTGTATTACTATACTTGTGAGGACTAAATGCCCCAAGAAGCATAGTAGAATATGATAAATAGTTTTTTATTTTTAAAGATACGTTTACAATTATAAAAAGATTCGGGTACAGTTAGGATTAGGATTAGACATTTAGAGGTTAGATTTAGGGGTTGGAATTAGAGCTAAACATGATTTAAAACTTGGTTGGCGTGCCAGTGTCATGCACCGAAAAATAGCAGATCTACAAGCTCACAACGCATCGCAGCGATGCGTTGTGAGCTTGTAGATCTGCTATTTTTCGGCCTTAAGCTTACAGTTAAAAATGGCAAAATGTATAAAAGAAATCGCTGTCCTAAAATGTTGATGTCCTCACAAGTATAGTAATACTAACCTGTGTGCGTGCGTGTGTGTGTGTGCGCGCACACGCACGTACGTACGTACGTGTGTGTGTGTGTGTGTGCGTGTACTGTAATATGAACTGGTATGTAAAGTGTAACTGGATAACATGCACAGCCTCTAGAGACTATCGCCTTCCGTCTCTCCTCTCTGTCACTGCGCCGTCTTCTTCCTCTGACAAACACACTAGAGCTGACCTGCTCATTAACCACTCAAACCCCTCCTTGACCGGCCGGCGTCCCCCGGGGGTCCGTATTCGGCCCCCTCCTTTTTTCCCCTCCACACCAAATCTCTTCGCCCCCCCCCCAATTTTTTTTTGCAGATCTACAAGCTCACAAGCCGCCAATGATTTCCTCCGCCACACATTTACATTGGCTCACCTGCCAGTGAGGAGCCCCCACGGGGAAGACTTAGAGCCTCCGTCCTACTCCTCCCGTTCGACATTCCCCGCTGACAGGCCCCCAAGCCCCCACAAATATCACCCTCCCGAATGGTCTTCCCTCCCCCGAAACACGGGCCAATTGTGTTCCTGTAGACGCCTGGGCAAACCGGATGCGCCGTAGTGGATTCAAACCCCTAGACTCTGTGGTGGCGGACAGGTACTTTACCCCGGCCTGGGCGCCACCCGAGCAACCTGAATGTTCACTTATTATAACATGCCCAGAATAGGCACACTAGGGTTCATGTTCAGGTAGGTTAAGAAACAAGTTATAACTGCCTCTTTCAAAATCCAACAGGAAAAACTCATTACTAGTTGAGTCAAATTCTATTTCAGAACGCAATGACGACGTCAGTGCCGTGTTGTGAGACCACAGTGGACACATCAGTGCTACTTCATCACATTTAGTTCATAAATATACACAAAAAAAGATAGTTCCAGTCCTAGGTTATGATTGGTTGACAAGAGCTTGTGACTAAATAATGTCTACATTAGATCCATTGGAACACAGGTTATTTTTTTTCCCCCATTTCCTGAAAAGCGACAGCTTTTGGACATACAAGGTTACCTCTGGCAGTCATGACGATAACAGCCACACAGCTCCTCTGCAGTGTGGCTGCTTCATGTGTTTTTAATGTCATTGCATGTGCTTTTAATGGGGTTTTATGAGGCCTGTGCGCGTTGTGTTGTGTGTGTGTACAGCAGATATTACAAACACACGCTGGCCTGACAGGTAGATCTGATTATGGCTTTTTGATGATGATGTTTCTCTTTTTTTGATGTATCTGTGAGAGCACAGCGCGTTGAAATGGTCTGATGCTGTGTTCTAGCAGCTCACTCCCACACACAGACACACGCCTTCCCACTACATGTGGGAAGGCGTGTGTGTGTGTGTGTGTGTGTGTGTGTGTGTGTGTGTGTGTGTGTGCTGTAAAGGCCATTTCTGTTGACAGCAAAAGAACCTGCACAGACATTCTTTGTTGTTCTTTCACTCTCTCCCTGCGGCTTTGTCACTTTAACCCATTAAAACCCAGGAGAGCATCTGTGTCATATACGTATAAACTATAGCAACATAAAACTATTTAGATTTAGAACAGTGGTTCTCAAAAATAGCAGATCTACAAGCTCACAAGTTTGAAAATGTTTGAAAAATCCTGAAAGTGTTTAAAACATTTTGAATAATTTCGTTTTTTTTTAACACAAATCTTTTGTTCTGGGGGTCCCTGGCACAAAACATTTTCAGATCACACACACACACACACACACGCACACACACACACACACACACACACACTTACGCGGAGGAGCTCTGCATGTCGGACCAGCCTCTGGTGAAGTTGCTCCTGAACTCGCTCAGAGCCGTGATGCCCAGCTTCTGTTTGAGCTCTGTGTGCTGCTTCTCCTTAGAGGTCAACACCTGTCTCAGCGTGGAGATCTCCTCCTCCAGCTGCAAGCACACAGAGACAGAGAGAGAGAGAGAGAGAGAGAGAGAGAGAGAGAGAGAGAGAGAGAGAGAGAGAGAGAGAGAGAGAGAGAGAGAGAAAAGACAGACAGACAGACAAACACTGAAATACGGCTGTCATTTGTTTCAAAAGTTCATGTGGATGTATGACTATTTCTGATAGAAAATGCACAATTCTTACGTTTTTTTTAAGATAGAGTTCTCTAAGGTTTCTCTATTCCCGTTTAATTGTACATACATTGTTTTGTTTTGATTGTTTTGTTCAGGGATGCATTGGTCATCATGGAGCAGCAGGAGCAGGAGCACGCACATGCATTGATTTAAAACAACCCTTAATTCACACCTCAACAAAGTTTACAAAGGCTCCCGACTGCCGGGTGTCACACCAGCATGAATTAACATAGGAATGAGCCTGGATGCGTATCAATTGTCCATTGTCTGTGTGACCTGACCTGTAGTGTAGGTGTTAAGCGACGTGCACGTGACGTCTTTAAGATAGAGTCCCACCACTAACAAAATCACCAATACAACATGGTTTTGTTCCACGTTTGCTTTGGCAATTTAAACAAATCTTTCATTTTTTTTGTTGAAAATTATCATTATTTCCACGGCGTCCACAGTCTTTTGCAAAG
>NC_137616.1:43920752-44003252 GCF_963280865.1 Gymnoscopelus braueri | reverse complement strand
TAAAAAAAAAAAATCTGCGTTAAAAGGAGCATCTTAGAAAAATACAAATTCACAAAAAAAAAACTTTGAATGTTTTTGAACAATTCAACAAAGTGTTTGAAGTGCCTGTTTCACCCACTTCCGGGGGGCGGAGCCAAAATCCAAGCCCGAAGTATTTGTTCGTAGACCCCCACTTAGGGGGGGTAAAAAAAGTTTGGGAGCGATTCGGGCACTTTTCATTTAACATGGGGTTTCAATGGGGAGTTTTTATGAGCCTTCTCCGGGGCGTGGCTTCCGGGGGAAGGGGCGGGCTTAAACGCAACCTTGACAGGTGTGTTCAGTTTTCAAAGACCTTTCATTTGATGTATGGTACGTCTAAATTGGACATTTACTTATCTCAGAGGAGCTGCACACAGGCAGTGCACACAGGCAGTGCACACAGAGACACAACCCGAGCACGGTTTCATAGTAAGCTCCACTTGCGCGGAGGCGCCTCCTTCCGCTGCGTTCGCAACAAGTAAGACGCGCAAACTATTTGAAAAAAAAGTGAAAAAAGAAAAAGAAAAAAAACAGTGTGTTTATTTACACATTTTCTGTAACATCATTCTCTCTCTAATGTTAGTTTATCCCAGCGTGTCCCACAAGTTCTTGGGTTATTGTTTGGGGGGAGATTGAGTCAAATCATGTTTAGTCAACACAGCAGCAGAAAAAACCTGCATTTACACAACACATGAAACACAATTAGCCACTTAAACCCTACGGCCCACTGTATATTCTTAGTTGACAGGATTTCCAGGGGCTCTTACGCTAGGCGACATCTGAGGTGACATGATCGCTTGATAAGAAAGGCGACTCCCCTTCTACGTTAGCCTGATTATCAGACTGAAGCTGCGTGGAGCTTCAGTCTATGATCTGGAACCAGGCTACTTCTACGTACCTGTCATGGGGCGTCCTTCCTCTTCAAAACGGCAGCGTGAGAGAGTTAAAGTAAAGACCATAGTGATGTTAGTCTAGAGTGCGCGATCACGCGCACACACACACACACACACACACACACACACACACACACACACACACACACACACACACACACACACACACACACACACACACACACACACACACACACACACACACACACACACACACACACACACACTCTAACTTCGAGTGCACTGCATGGAGTCAGAGACACAAGACAAGAGCGATATCGGACGGACAGCAGTGAAAATCTGGGATATGGTCTCTCTGTCAGGGTGGAAACCTCATATGTCCAAAACTGTTACTTTTCAGTATGCAAATTCAAAAGCATCAAAGGCAGCAGATCTGCAAGCTCAAAACACGGCACGAAGCAACGCGTTTTGAGCTTGTAGATCTGCTACCTTTGATGCTTATAAGTAGGGCGTTGATTTACGAAAAAAACACACAAAGTTAGAATCATGGAGATAGGAGGTTTCTGCTCGACAGCAACGATACACTGTAACAATTCTGAATGAATACATATATTACAGAACAGAAGATATTTCAGAACTATATAATATACAGTAGAGGTGACTCCAGTGCACACACACACACACACACACACACACACACACACACACACACACACACACAGATACAGTCTCTACACAGCAGTGGTTTCAAACGCATCATCCCACCACAACAGGGCACACAGCACTCTATAGCAGGATAGATCATTCACATAAGACTACAGTATGTATGCCACACAGGAAGGAACAAACCGATCTGGTTTCTCCGTCCAACACTAGGTCTGATTTTCTTACTGCTGGACCAAAATAATAATAGGACCCAAGTACAGGTATAGTCTTCTTCATCTCGTTGAACCACTTTAACCACAGCAACTTAAAACTGTCTGGCCCAACACGTGAAAATGGCCCCAGAAGTGTTTTAAAGTGAAATTCCCCTCTAAAGGGATAGTTCGCCTCAAAAATTACTTTTCATCGATTAGTCCCCCCATGGAGACTTGAATTCATGGATATTTTGTAGTTTTTGTCACATTCCTAAGACAATAATTTGATGACCGTCAGCGGTTCCGGTAGGAGACACAAAGAGTCTCCTTTGTGTCTCCTACCGGAACCGCTGCCCAGTGCCTACCGGTCCACTGGTCATCAAATTATTGGTTTAGGAATGCGACAAAAATAAAAAAATATCCATGAATTCAAGTCTCCATGGAGTGACTAATCCCAGTTTAGTCTTCAGTTTCTTAGTTGTTGTTTTCTTTTATTGGTGTGATTTATTGGTTATTCTGTAGCACTTTATTTATTTTTTTATTACAAATGTAAAGTGCATTATAAATATTATCCATTTATTATTATTATTATCATTATTACTAATCGATATAAAATAAGTAATTTGTTGGGTGAACTATCCCTTTAAGCCCTATATATGCTATATAAATAGCTAAAGAAGCCAATCTACAAGCTCATGAAGCATTGTGAACTTACAGATCTGCTATTTTTTTTATTTTTATAAAAATGATATAATGACTGAGGTTGAAGCAGCCACGCGGAAAATCAGACCTGTGCTGGACTTGGTTCAAATCCAGATCATCTTATTTATTCCTCTGTACATCCAGCAGGGTTGAAAGGAAGCTAGCTAATAGCTCGCTATAATCACCCAGAACACAGCCACTAGAATACATGCGAGACAGAGAGAGTTGCAGCATGCCAAACTACTCACACCACAAAACAACCAGCCTTAACTGAACCAGACTCTATGCTGCTTAGGCTCGGAGCCTGGTTGACTGGGTCTGCCTCACATAGTTCTATCACAGGATGATTCAATGAGTTATTCTAGAGACAAAAGCACCGTATATGTTCTTTGTTGAAAGCCCCCTTGAGAACCGTCGTTCAAACTCATGTAGCGACCGCACGATCTAGTGGACGATTTGTCCTGCCACCACCTGACCGGAATCCCCCAGGGATCTGTATCTATATAATTTTACACCAAATCTCTTTGCAGAAAACAGCCGATGAGCGTGTTAGATTGACTATTTTCGGCGGATGTTTGTCTATTTTCGCTTAATGTTCTCCTACTACGACATGCCCAGAATAGGGATGCTAGGATTCAAGTATCCAAAGCCTACTGCACCCTATTGACAGTATAGCAACTGGAGAAGGGATTTATTTCTCAAGATATGAGTGACATTTTGAGACAACATTGAGAGGCGACTGTAATAAAAGCTTGAACAGCAACTTTTTGAAGTTCATACTGTATCATCTTTATGTTACAAGGCTCCGACAGTACCTCAGCCTGTAGGAGTCGGTAGTGCGGCCCTCCCTGCCCGGCTTCCCTCCTCCCCCGAACACAGCCAATTGTGTTGACCGCGGTGGATTCAAACCCTATAGCACTGGCGGGCAGGTATTTTACCCCTTCGCCACCCGCGCACTGTTCATACATTTTTACATCATTTTCTTCCTTTACAATTTAACAGGAAAAAACTCCCGCACACTGTCTTCAAATGCAAAATGTCATCAGTTTTTCGATCAGTTTTTCTATCAATTACACATGCCATGAAGTCTTCAATTCATGGATTATCTTTTGTCAGATTCCTAAACCAATAATTTGATGACCGGGTGGCTGCTGAGTCTCCTACCGGACTCTTTGAGTCTCCTTCCGGATAGACTCCGCCCGCCGGTCATCGCTGGTCATCAAATCATTGGCTCAGGAATGCGACAAAAACAAAAGTATTAGTATTAGAGTATTAGATTGAAAATAAATAAATAATCAAATAAATAAATTGATAGAAAATAAGTCTTTTGTTGGGTGAACTACTCCTAAGTATGTTTTGCATTTGAAGACAGTATTGCCTACGGGAGTTTTTTTTCCACTTATGTTTTGGGCCCCAGTTGGTCTTTTCCTACACACCTGTTCTTGTAGGTGTGCAAAAGCCTTGCTTTTCACTTTCTCTACAATTAAAAAAGGCAAACTAGTTGCTGCTGGCGAAAAATAACGCACTCATGAAGGTATGTGAGCTGTAAAAGTGAAAATCTTCATCTAAAGTGAGAAATAAACTCTAGTCTAGTCTATGGGCTCTATCTAGTCTACTGTCCCTTGTCACCTGTAGGTTCCAGCTGCATGTCCCACTCCCATGCGTTGGCCATTGCCACGGTGCTGTCAGAGACATAGTGGGACGTCCCACCCAGGTACGTCTCCTCCTCAGCAGGGGGACAACCCTCACTCCCATGCACAGCCGTTGGCAACATCTTACCCTGCTCTCCATTGGCCGTTTCCTCCGCCAGGCCGTCCCCATTTAGGGACAAGTGTCCCCCATGCCAGCCCTCTGTACCCAAATCATCACAAGGGAAAGACGCATCCTCATCAAAACCTGCGCAAAACGACAGCCAAATGCACGTCAATACTCGGGGACACCGCAAGGAATGCTCGACTGTTCCTATTGTACATGTGATATACTGTATAATGCCAACACTTGAAACTGCACTTTCACACATTAAAGGGATAGTTCACCCCAAAAAAATAAATTTTTATCTATCGATTACTCATCCCATGGAGACTTGAATTCATGGGGTGAGTAATCGATCGGGGAAAAAAATCATTTTGGGGGTGAACTATTCCTTTAAGAGAAGAATTTGATATTATCCAACAGAAATTAGAATAACCGTTGGGGCAAAACATATGATTTTGAGATTCTTCCTATGTACAGTACTTGTAAATGCATACATTTGTGCTGTGATTTTTTTTTAATTTTATCCAAGGGAAATTATCATAACCGTTTGGGCGAAACATATGATTTTCATGTATAAATTCAGCTAAGTGTGAGATATTTCCTACATACAGTACTTGCATTGTAGCATTATTATTAGGCTATTTGACCTCTCAAGTGCCCCTCATGTACAGTATGTGAAATATTCAAAGGCTGAGCTCTGTCTCTGTTCCATCCATGTACTGAAGGGCTGCATGAAGCAGCTCCTTGCCTGCATGGCCGGGGTCAATTCACTTTGACCTGACCTATATACTGTATCGCACGGTGGTGTGTCTCGCGGCGGATGCTGATCTACAAGCTCACACTTACTCTGATCTACAAGCTCACAATTACTCGTGTTGCGAATAGGGGTGCAACAGTTACTTTAACTAATAATTATAATTGGTTATATATAAAACATGATCAATTTTGATAAAATAATCAATTTTGTATTTTTTAAATACTGTAAAATACAGAATATATTAATTCATCAATACCAAAACATTGGTTGAGCATAACAGTTGTACAGCTATTTTAAATAAATAGCTTCCAAAAAAGGGTTCCTATGCAAATTCACCTGATCATTAGCGTCTTAACAGCATTTTAAGATGTTGCACTTTGGACTGAATTCCTTGAAAGCGATTTGAGCACACACACACACACACACACACACACACACAGCCTTGCTCTGCAGAGCGAGAGAGAAACAGAGAGAGAGCGAGAGCGAGAGCGAGAGAGAGAGAGAGAGAGAGAGAGAGAGAGAGAGAGAGAGAGAGAGCGCAGTGGATTAGCCTAGCTCTCTCAGTCCCCCATGAGGGGCTTGTCTTAATGCACTCAAACGGTAAGCCTCAGCCATGCTGGCCTCTGTCTGCAGGGAGGTATGCATTTCAAACGGAGGGAGGGGTCTACATGCTGCCATGAGAGATAAGAACAAAGTTCTTATAAGAATTTTTATTTTATTTTATAGGAATAGTAGAGGCCCTAGGAGGGGTCCACGCGTACCCTCTTATTTTTTTTTCTAGTTTAGATTTTTGGCATCCATAGGACCTCTAATATAGGGATTTTGATGATCCCAAGAAAAAAAGTGGTCCAAAGTGTGTTTTTTTCAATGTTTTATTACCCCTATGAGACCTGCAGGATTGCTGGCTGAAATGCCAGCGAGACTGTCTTTCGGAGACTGTGGCACGCTCAAATTTAGACGTAGCCCAAAGATAGCGATACCATTTGATTCTAGACAACCTCAGGTTTCTAATGGGACCAACCTTGTCATGCTACCTTGTCGGGAAGGGGGCTAAATACCTAAGGATTCAAAGTTAGACAACATTTTGTCGAGGGAAAAACGGCCATCACTGTTTTCCAAATGGTCCCCTGAGCTGTCACCTTGATATAGGTGAATTGAAATGGGTTACATGTATACCTACAAGCCTCCCCTGTACATAAATGCCACATGTATGCCAATCTCATGCAGTTTTGGGCAAGAATCATGCAGTTTATTGCATGCAGTACAAATATGTAATTTCCACCTAATGTAAAAAGGAGACCACTTTACTGTATCTATAGCTGTATGAGACCACTGTACTGTATCTATAGCTGTATGAGACCACTGTACTGTATCTATAGCTGTATGAGACCACTGTACTGTATCTATAGCTGTATGAGACCACTGTACTGCATCTATAGCTGTATGAGACCACTGTACTGTATCTATAGCTGTATGAGACCACTGTACTGTATCTATAGCTGTATGAGACCACTGTACTGCATCTATAGCTGTATGAGACCACTGTACTGTATCTATAGCTGCATGAGACCACTGTACTGTATCTAGACCACTGTACTGCATCTCTTTCTATATGAGACCACTGCATCTATAGCTGCATGAGATCATGTACTGCATCTTGACCACTGTACTGCATCTATAGATCACTGTACTGAATCTATAAACCACTGTACTGCATCTATATACCACTGTACTGTATATATAGACCACTGCACTGTATCTATAGCTGTATGAGACCACTGTACTACATCTATAGACTACCTACTGTATCTATAGAATGCTGTTCTGTATCTATAGACCACTCTAGTGCATCTGTAGACCCCTGTCGTGGTATGTAGACCATTGTGGTGCATTTGTAGCCCACTCTATTGCACCTGTAGACCACTCTAGTGCATCTGTAGACCACTCTAGTGCACCTGTAGACCACTCTATTGCACCTGTAGACCACTCTAGTGCACCTGTAGACCACTCTAGTGCATCTGTAGCCCACTCTAGTGCACATGTAGACCACTCTAGTGCATCTGTAGCCCATTCTAGTGCATCTGTAGACCACTGGCGTGATCTGTAGACCACTGTAGTGCATCTGTAGACCACTCTAGTGCACATGTAGATCACTCTAGTGCATCTGTAGCCCACTCTAGTGCATCTGTAGCCCACTCTAGTGCACCTGTAGACCCCTCTAGTGCTTCTATAGACACATCTGTAGACCACTGTAGTGCATCTGTGGACCCCCCCCCATTGAGTTGTGTTGAGTTGAGATGCAGTATAGTGGTCTATAGATACAGTACAGTGGTCAATGTATGTGGTCTATAGATGGAGTACAGTAATGTATATATGCAGTACAGCGGTTTAGATTCAGTATAGTGGGATATAGATGCAGACAGTGGTCTCATGCAGCTATAGATACAGTACAGTGGTCTCATGCAGCTATAGATACAGTACAGTGGTCTCATACAGCTATAGATACAGTACAGTGGTCTCATGCAGCTATAGATACAGTACAGTGGTCTCATGCATGCAGCTATAGATACAGTAAAGTGGTCTCATACAGCTATAGATGCAGTACAGTGGTCTCATACAGCTATAGATACAGTACAGTGGTCTCATACAGCTATAGATACAGTAGAGTGGTCTCATGCAGCTATAGATACAGTACAGTGGTCTCATACAGCTATAGATACAGTAGAGTGGTCTCATACAGCTATAGATACAGTACAGTGGTCTCATGCAGCTATAGATACAGTACAGTGGTCTCATGCAGCTATAGATACAGTAAAGTGGTCTCCCTTTTACAATAGGTGGAAATTACATATTTGTACTGCATGCAATAAACTGCATGATTCTTGCCCAAAACTGCATGAGATTGGCATAAATGTGGCATTTATGTACAGGGGAGGCTTGTAGGTATACATGTAACCCATTTCAATTCACTTATATCAAGGTGACAGCTCAGGGGACCATTTGGAAAACAGTGATGGCCGTTTTTCCCTCGACAAAATGTTGTCTAACTTTGAATCCTTAGGTATTTAGCCCCCTTCCCGACAAGGTAGCATGACAAGGTTGGTCCCATTGGAAACCTGAGGTTGTCTAGAATCAAATGGTATCGCTATATTTGGGCTACGTCTAAATTTGAGCGTGCCACAGTCTCCGAAAGACAGTCTCGCTGGCGTTTCAGCCAGCAATCCTGCAGGTCTCATAGGGGTAATAAAACATTGAAAAAAACACACTTTGGACCACTTTTTTTCTTGGGATCATCAAAATCCCTATATTAGAGGTCCTATGGATGCCAAAAATCTAAACTAGAAAAAAAAATAAGAGGGTACGCGTGGACCCCTCCTAGGGCCTCTACTAGAAACCTTTCTCTGGTTCTGACAGTCAAAACATCTAGGTGTGCTGGGGGCAGTGGTGGAAAAAGTACTCAAATGTTTTACTTAAGTAAAAGTATCAATACTGCAATGTAGAAGTACTCCGTTACAAGTAAATGTCCGGAATTAAAAATGTACTTGTACTCAAAGTAAAAAAGTATTGGTATCAAAATGTACTTAAAGTACCAAAAGTAAAAGTACTAAAATGTTTGAAAATAGCAGATCCACAAGCTCACAACGCGTCGCGATGCGACGCGTTGTGAGCTTGTAGATCTGCTATTTTCAAATAGCCTAGGTATAAAATAGGCCTAAAGTGGTTAATGTATGTTTTATAATGTAATAATTTATATCTGCAAAGTAGGCCTAACTAGTAACTAAAGTTTTCAAATAATTGTAGTGGAGTAAAAGTAAAATATTTGCCTCTGAGATGTAGTGGATTAAAAGTAAAAGTGCTGAAAATTGGAAATACTCCTGTAAAAGTGTACTTAAGTACAGTACTTGAGTAAATGTACTTAGTTACTTTCCACCACTGGCTGGGGGGACACACCGGATGTTCTGAGACCGCCCATAAGAACTTCTTAATGACATTATTCTGTTGTTATAAGCTGCCCCATAATAACATTGTTCTGATGTCATATGGTAGCATGTATAGTGCCATGCTGACCTCTGTCTACAGGGAGGTGCTGTAGACATCTTACCCAGCAGATCTGGCCCTCGTATGGCGGTGTTAACCCACTCCTCACTGGGACCCCACTCCACCACACCATCCCCCAGAACACTAGAGTACAACTCTGATGATCGACACAACATGGCAACCCGCGAGGCAGCGTGAATGAGAAGACACAGGAGAAAACTGGTTATGCACGCGCATGTGTACGCACGCACGCATCCACACACACGCACACAAACGTGCACGCACGTACACGCGCACACACACACACACACGCGCACACACACCCCCCTCCACACACACATTTGAAGTATTTATTTATGTCCACATAAACAGAAGTACAAGTATGCCTCGTACAAAGGACATAAACACTGCCAGTGCAGTCAGATAATGGGAAAACAGCCAGTTACAAAGTGCATGTAAGGCAGAACAGTGTTACATACAATAATGTTGGCACACTTGTCAAACACAGCAGACAACAATCATGGGTATAGGAAACAACGCCTCCTCCAAACTGAGCGGCTTCCTATAATAGCTGATATTGAGCAGTACCTTGCTAATTGATTGTGCACGTGTCCTAGGCTACCAAAGATAAAAAACAATAGTTTACATCTGTAGCCTAGCTGAGAGATGGTCTGCTCTAGCTGATGATATTTTAGCACTTTGGTTAGGAAGGCTTCCTCTAAGCTGTAATCAAAAGTACAGCCGACCTCGTGAATGAACACCTACCACACACGCACACGCACACACACACACACACACACACACACACACACACACACACACACACACACACACACACACACACACACACACACAACAATAGGCTCTATGCACAGCAGCGATATTGGAAAGAAATTGGGCCTTGCTTCCTTCACAGGTGTTACCAATGATACTAATGAAGGCTCTGTTCCATTCTGGTCAAACAGAGTCAGGGTGCTGATATTGTGTCACGTTGGCTCACTGGAAACACTCTGCTACACCAGTGGGTCTCATTGTGGTCCAGGGACCCTCATGGTTCCTTGAGGGGGTTCCAAATGGCCCCTTGCGGGTGTGTAACTCTGAGAGTGTACAATTGGAACCAAATGGACCCGTAAGGGTCCATTTGGTTCCATTTGTACACTTTCAGAGTTATGGGGGTCCTTGAAATTAAAAAGTTTGAGAACCACAATGCTACACTAAATGGAACAGAGCCTTCATTAGTATCATTGATAAAAGCCTATGAAGGAAGTAAGGCAGAGGCCCAATTTCTTTCCAGTATGGTTGCTGTGCATAGAGCCTATTACCAACATAACCAATAAGACCCTCCGAGTATGATGTCATGTGAATATGGTTAAATTCCAGCCATCTGTCCTAATCAACTTGTGCGCATGTGATCGAGGCTCAACTCCCCACTTGGGCCTGTCACAATATTATATAATCAGATGATCACAAATGAGGTCATATTTAGCATAATCATAATTATTGTTTCCATTCATTTGTATGCATCTGTTGAAAAATGCTCATTCATTTTCTAAAATAGTGGAAATAGCATATCTACAAGATCACAAAGTGTTGTTTTAAATAAAAGACTGTGGCTTTGTTTTGGCCATAGAACATTATTTATTTAGATTTTTGGTACCGGTCATTGTCAGTCATTTCTTTGTATAATGCAGTTATTTGTCTGCCCTGTACAACTTGTGTTTACGAAGCCTAAAAGCCAAACAGAAATGTAATTTTTATGTTCTGACAATGCTCAATGCCAAAAACACAATTAAATCATTATTTACAATTGTAATCGCAGTTAATCGTCAAGTAAAATGTCATGATCGTGGACAGCCCTAATCCCTTCCATACTAACTCCCACAATGAGCCATGGAAACAGCCATTTCACTACATCCACATTATGTCAGGGACTTATTCACAGTAGCTTAGTCACAGTTTAGTCTCCTCACAAAAGGTTAAATAATGTAAAAGAGCATCAGAGTAGTTTTTATGAACCCATTAAGACCGGGAACGGAACCGGTGTCATTTTAAGATTTCTTTGGCTATTCAAAAATAGCCAAAGAAATCTTAGCTATTCAAAGTATGAGCTTGTAGATCTGCTATTTTTGTTAAAATTCATTGAATATATATATATTTTTAAAGCGAACATTTTTAACTAAACTCTTTGGTCCCTGGAACAAAATATTTAGAGATGGGGGTCTGTGGCCAAATCCTGTCCTTGACATGAAAACAGTTTGAGAGCCACTGATTATAGCAACATCCAAATCCCCAGAAGCAAAGATTTGAGTTACAAATGTTCGCTTTAAAAATATATATATTAAAAGATTTGCACAAATGGTCTCGATTTTCCAAAAAATAGCAGATCTACAATGAGCTTGTATATCTGCTATTTTTGAATAGCCAAAGAAATCTATAAAATGACACAGATGCATTCCCAGTCTTAATGGGTTAAATAAAGAAAGATTTTTGCATAGATAATGACATGCCCATAATATGGGACATCATTGTTAATGTGATTAATGGCCATGAGGCCAGACAGGAAATAAACTATTCTATCATTCACATTATCAACCATGAGTCATGACACAAGTGGAAATCATTTCATGTATAGGCCTATATTTCATGTTCAGAGAATGAACGTCACATTGTCACTTCTGCCTCTCATTTTTCTCTCCGTTCGCTGTGTCTGTCTGTCTGTCTATCTGTCTGTCTGTCTGCCTGTCTGTCTGTCTGTCTGTCTGTCCGTCTGTCCGTCTTCTACCTTCCATTCTTCTGTTCATCTGTCTGTCTGTAAGTCACTCTGTCAGTCTGTCTTCCATTCCTCTATCCATCTCTCCATGTGTGTGTGTCTGTCTGTGTGTCTGTGGTGGAATACTTCAGGTCACAAGACAGACATTAGTGCACATGGGCTCAGTGGTCATGTGTTCAGGTTAAATCAGAGGCCTGGCGCTGGTCATATGGCTGCAAATCAATTGTTACTGAACCTCAGTCCAACTCTGTTACTGTACCACTCTACTCTACTATAACACTACAGGTATACTGAACCTGAGTCCAACTCTGTTACTGTACCTCTCTACTCTACTATAACACTACAGGTATACTGAACCTGAGTCTAACTCTGTTACTGTACCGCTCTACTCTACTATAACACTACAGGTATACTGAACCTGAGTCCAACTCTGTTACTGTACCTCTCTACTCTACTATAACACTACAGGTATACTGAACCTGAGTCTAACTCTGTTACTGTACCTCTCTACTCTACTATAACACTACAGGTATACTGAACCTGAGTCTAACTCTGTTACTGTACCTCTCTACTCTACTATAACACTACAGGTATACTGAACCTGAGTCTAACTCTGTTACTGTACCTCTCTACTCTACTATAACACTACAGGTATACTGAACCTGAGTCTAACTCTGTTACTGTACCTCTCTACTCTACTATAACACTACAGGTATACTGAACCTGAGTCTAACTCTGTTACTGTACCTCTCTACTCTACTATAACACTACAGGTATACTGAACCTCAGTCCAACTCTGTTACTGTACCTCTCTACTCTACCATAACACTACAGGTATACTGAACCATGAGTCCAACTCTGTTACTGTACCTCTCTACTCTACCATAACACTACAGGTATACTGAACCATGAGTCCAACTCTGTTACTGTACCGCTCTACTCTACTATAACACTATACTGAACCATGAGTTACCTTTGTGGTTAAAAGTTACACATCTTAATCATTGCAATAGTGTTTGTTCAGTAACAGGGGTCTCCCCGTCTGTCCAGCTCTTTAATAAACAGAAAATACATTTTCAGTTGGGTTACACATTTCATCCAATCAGGAGAGAGAACCCCACAAAGATAATGTATGACCTTGTGTTCCAGTTCCAATTTGTTCAGCTCCTTTTTTTTGTGTTTGTTCAATCACTTCCTATTTCACTCGCTTATATCCTGTATCCTGGGAGTTGTCTCTCCCGATTGGATCAACATGTATTTTCTGCATGTTGATCTGTTTACATGTATTTTCTGTTTACCAAAGAGCTGGAGAGACAGGGAGACTCCTGTTACTGAACAAACACTCTGTGGCAATGAGTACTATCTGAACATAGAGCTATTTAACACTTATTTTAACAAAACATATTGCAGCACATTTTAAAGCTGTATTTAGACAGGAATGTCTTTTTTTCTGGCAGTCCCAGGCTCTTCATTTAGAAACTCTGCATTAAATGATTGCACAGCCAATGTATACACAGACATTGTAGCCTACAACTAAATACACAGATACAAAGATATGCAAATAGACCTTGCATACATGCACAGTAAAATGTCATTATAAACCTCAATCCTGACATGCTGAGAATGTGAACAGGTGTCTACGCAGGTTGAAAACCCACCTCTTCAGGAAACACTACCCTTCCTCTTAGCCTTGCCTACTTGTTGTTAACTAGTTGTACAAGCTCTTGTTTTATTGGATCTTGTTTATTTGATACACTTATTTGTTTTAGCTCTTGCTCTTTTGATTTTCCTATTTGTCTCATCTGTTTAAGAAAGTAGGTAGCTGATATATTGCACTTTTATCTCAGCGGTATACTCTTAGTTGCTTGTTTTGGAAGAGAATGCACTTAAAGATGGGGTGCCATGATATTTTTCAACCCTAAAACCTGATCATAAGGTATTATTATGTAAGGATTTTTTTCAAAAAAAAAGAAGTGTACAGTAAGTGTTAAAATGTTGTTTTTATGTGGACACGCCTCCTGTTCATTAAGTATACCTGGTTCTCACCTTAGCACCTCCTCCAGCACCTTAGCACCACCCACCTGTCCTAGTCCCTCCTCCTCCTCATGCCCACACCTGTTGTGTTATGATAATGAGGGGGAGGGTATGGCTTTGTGATGTCACTAAAGCGCTGTTTCTCTATTGGCACGTTTGACCCTCAAGGTTTCAGCCTCCAGGAAGAAACTCCAAATAGTCAGAGAAGACATAAAACACCATAAAAACACCACCAGGGGGCTTAATGAAGTTCTATCAACCTCATGAAAAACAGAAAAAGTGCAAAAACATGGCACCAGCTCTTTAAGACTTCTGGTGATTAGTAGTTTTCTTGCCTACCTATGTTGAATGCTGTAAGTGGATAAAAGCGTCTGCTAAATGACTGTATGTAATGTACGGTAATGTGTCAGGTCGCACTGTTGCCCCCTACACAATGCACAGGTACTCTATGCTTCATTTATGCCTCCTGCAGTTACATTCTTAAGCAATTCACAAACTATATTCCAAGACAATCCAGCAAGTACAAAGCTGCCCGGACATTTTAGGCCCGTGTCTGTGCAGATAGTGTATGTGGACTGGACCAGTGGTGGAGGAAGTACTCAAGATATTTTACTTAAGTAAAAGTAGCATTACCACAATATAAAAATACTCTGTTAAGTAAAAGGCCTGTGTTCAAAATGTTACTTGAGTAAAATTACAAAACGTCGCAACGTTCGGGACGGCAACTCGTTCGCTTTAGCTCACTCGGTGGTCCCTCACGTGGCTCCAGTTCGCTTGAGAACAGTTCGCAGTGCGAGCCTCCAAATTGGTTTAGTGAATGGAGGAGATGCGAGGCGGCTATGCACAGATTTTCGGGTTTTCCAGGTGTCTATGCACGGAATGACATCTGTGCAATGTATACGAAGTTGTGTGAGATCGGGTTGCAGAGAGAGACTCAAAGAGTCTCCTACTGACCAATGACCTGGTCATTTTTTGGGTGAACTACTCCTTTAAGTTTGTCTTTTATACTCTCTCTAGCTTTAGTGTAAGAAGCTAAGAACCCAGAGGTCTCCTCTTGTCAAGTCAGGATCAAGCAGAAGGCCATTTTGGGATGGTGACCCATAGCTTAAGATACGCTGATAAGAATAAATCACACCATTTTGGTCAAGACCACAATAATAATATATCTATTTTTTTAAGAATATATTACGCTATACAGCGGTTCTCAGAATGATCTCTACACTTCTTTCACTGTTACTAAGGATTAGGGTTAGTAAGTAATGGTTGCTTTTTAACAGTCTCACACTATGACCCGCAGGCTCATTAAAAACGGTTTATCTTCTAAGGCTCCTTCATTAACCCTGTTGAAGCAACACAGATCTGAATGAATGCTGAATCTAAAACCCAAATTACACACTATACTACTGTACATTACACCCTGTTTCCTGAAATTATTGTTTGGGACAAAACATTATAATAAGAACCACAGAACTGGTTCTAGTTCATCCTGCCACTAGAACACTACACTCTTCTTATAGTGATAGACAGACAGACAGACAGAGACACTGACAGTATACAGACAGACAGACAGACAGACAGACACTAAATAGATAGAGTCATGATTGGACAAACAGCAGTTCTTTGACAAACACATCCTGAGGCCAGGCAGAGGCAACGTTATCCATCCAGCCTGCTGCCTTTTAACTTGATCTGAAATGTCCATGTTGTCTTCTTGAATAATCAATACGCAATGTTAACACAACACAGCAGGCTGCCATGGTCTATGGTTGCAGACTTCCCCCTCTCTCTCTCTCTCTCCATTCATACAGGAGTATGTTTACTAAACCTTATATTTAGCTCTGTGGTTCTGTGGGGGGGGGGTCTAAATGGACCCCTCACAGTGGTGGAAAGTAACCAAGTACATTTACTTAAGTAGGCCTACTGTACAATTTTAAGGTATTTGTACTTTACTTGAGTATTTCCAATCTCTGATACTTTTACCTCTACTCCACTACATCTCAAAGGCACACATGTTGCACCTTTACTCCACTGCAAATATTTGAAAACGTTAATTACTAGTTACTTTGTAGATTTGGTTTATTATCATAAAAAAATACACTTTATACCCTATTTTATTCATCAGCTATTTGAAAATAGCAGATCTACAAGCGAGCTTGTGGATCTGCTATTTTCTACCAGTTTAGTACTTTTACTTTTGGTACTTTAAGTATATTTTGATGCCAATATACTTTGTACTTTTACTCAAGTAACATTTTGAACACAAGCCCTTTACTTGTAACAGAGTATTTTTATATTGTGGTATTGCTACTTTTACTTAACTAAAAAAAATGTATTTCTTCCACCACTGAGTATAATAATAACAGATCTAAAAGCTCTCTTATTATAATAAAGGACATCCCATTATCTGCTACTGCGGCGTGCGCATTCTGCGTTCCAACTTCACTTCATTACGATCTGACACAATAATAAAGAGACAATAACCTCAAACCCCCAAATAATACACAAAACAGAAAAAGTAAACACATTGTATTGCAGTGGTTACCTTGTTGTTGCCTGGTTTCCATGGTAACCGTCAGGTAAATAGATTGATCGGTGGGTATAGCTACCGCACGCGCAGCCTTGATCCTGTGTGTTTACCGTCTGGATGTCACGCGCCGGTCAGACACCACCGACCGGACCACCCCGCAGGCGGAGCTATAAGACATGGCTTTAATTGTTAAAGGCGTCCGTTTAAAGGGATATTTCACTGTCAAACATGTTTGGGGTCGTTATAATGTCTAGCTCGGCTATAAAGGAGCAACCCAGACCGTCTTTAAGTTGCTTTGATTCAGTATTTATTAAGATATTTGATATTCATTTTATCAGACACGCCCCCTTCCTAATACAAACCTAGCCCTGAAACATGACTGACTGTCATGACGAAACTTTAACGTGGTTTTTGCACTTTCTCCAGTTATGGCCCGTACATCTACATAAACGTTCACATTTCAAATATAAAGTGCTTACCTCATGGCCACGGATGTTACAATTATGTACGTGCCCTCAGAAGTACCCGTGTCTTCCGTATTGTTTAATAAAAAGCATTTTGATCCGATTGGTGGCCATTTTCTCATAGAGTTGGTATAATGTTTCACAGTGCAATACACCTCCCAGCCGATAGGGTCTGGTAATTGAAGGCATATGGAGAAAATGGCCAACGATCGGATTAAAATGCTTTTTATTGAACAATACAGAAGATACGGGTACTTATGCGAGCACGAGTAGAATTGTAACATCCGTGGACATGTTTGTTCAATTACCCTTTTCATTTATTTAATTTATATTTGTTAGACAATTAGATTAGTTAGACAATATCAGTCACCAGAACCAAGGACAGGTGTTTTCAATGAAACATGCCATGGTTAAAATAAGTTTAAAGTTACTTACAATGGGTTTGTATAGGAAGGAAAGGGGCATGTCTGATAAAATGAATATCATGGTCTATATATGGCTTATAATTATATAGTATTATATGTGTTTTAACAATACATGTGATCCGTTTGAACGGTTTAAACATGTGTCTCGAGTCACGACTAAAACACAATTCATCCTATGATCAGTTCAACAGAATGATGGTGGCATTAATACGTGTGTTGTGTCTTTGTATGACCTCTAGTGGCTGAAACGTGTAAATGCAACCAAAAGTAACAATACTGAATACTGCAGAATGTCTCATTTCACAAGTTCAATATGTATACAAATATTGTATTGTACAAATATTGAAAATAGTAGCTTATTCAGCTCACAACGCCCACCACGACGCGTTGGGAACTTGTAGATTGACTAATTTCAATTTGTAATACAAATTCTAATCTAGTAACTAGTAATTAATGTTTTCAAATAATTGTAGTGGAGTAAAAGTACAATACTTGCCTCTGAGATGTAGTGGAGTAGGAGTAAAAGTACAGCAATTGGAAATACAATACTTGAGTAAATGTAGTTAGTTACTTTCCACCACTGATGGATACATGAATACTGATGTTTACAGTGCATGTGGACAGGCCAGCCAAGCTGTCAACCCACCTGATGATGATTATGACATTAACACATGTTTTGGGGTCTCTGTGTGACCTCTAGTGTCTAAAATGTGTAACTGCAATCTAAACTAGTTGTGGAATAAAGACAGTTTTGATTGACTGACATGTGTTAATTACTCCATTTTATAACTCTGAAATTGTGCAAAATGCGGGTCTGTGTGGTTACATTTGTACAATGTCTGATTTAAATGAAACACTGAGGTAGAAAGGCCTGTCATTTATGTCACTTGATTCAAGTCATTCTAGTGGTAACCGGAACAGTGGGCTCCTGAGAACGCTGGGCAGTGGGCACCATTTTATTTCTATTTTCTTTTCTATTTACATTTATTTTATAAATCGTTGACCAACCTTTTTTTCTCCATTTTGTTTTACATTGATGAATACTTTGTTAACAGTTTGCAAATTGTACAGAGGTACTGTTTACAATGATTGTTAAAAGGATAAAAAGCCCTAGGGGGCTTGTTTCCATTGTGGTCCTGTGTATTAAATTCATTAACATTTAAGGCCTAATATTTCTACAATTGCTACAAAACCTGTGGATAGCCAGTCATTTCAGACATAAACAAAACGTTTAAGGGTGAATTTATGTCTGATAATGATGGACCGTGCATGTTCAAACCATGTATACTTACGGTATACATATATACTGACTATTTTCCAAGCTTACATTTATTTTTATTTTACATTTTGGAAAAAAAAATTGCCAATCTAGCATTGAGATGCCCACAATGTCTAAGTGCCCACTCGTCCTGTATCCATTCCAGTCACCTGGCATTCACACATAACAAGCCAGACCAGTCAACCAGATCATAGTAACGCAAATAAAGCAAAACACAGGCAACACACCAAAAACATGACAACAGAATATGTAAGAATGCTTGATGTCATAGAGCTGGGACATCCTGCCAAACACACACACGCACATGCACACGCACACGCACACGCACACGCACACGCACAGAGACGCATCTTGACGTTTTTGATCCAGTTCAACTTTATTCTCCATCAATCAATCAAGCAATCCTTCAGAGGAAAACAGTGTTTGTTAAGAGCATTGGTCGCACCAAAACAATGTACAGTCAGCTGTAGTGTATCTGTGACAAAAAGTTTAGTTTCACTGGTAGGTATTCTACGGATATGGATATAGACCTAATAGTCCAGCAAAAAAGCCAACTCAGGGAGTGTACAAATGGAACCAAAGTGGACCCTTTCGGTTCCATTTTGTTTCCATTTTGTAGCCTACACTCTGAGTTAAATCAACAGGATTTTACTGAGTAAGAAAGTTGCTAGTATCACACGTCACAGAACGTTGTGATGCAGCCTTTTAGTATGGGTACATGTTTGTCTGATTGTCACTTTGAATATGTGCCTAAATAGTTTCGTCTTGACCACCACTTGCTGACGTGATGAAATAAAAAAAAATACACCACAAAATAACTGACCTTAAGAGTTCAGGTTTCTCAGGGGAAAAAAAACAACAACCCAAGATACATTATTTATCTTCAATTCTTTCCACTGATGAGACCTTTCTTAAACTCCGTTTGCGTGTGTGTGCGTGTTTCTACAGTATGGACTGAAGCTGGTATTGGCCAAAATAACATGACCCTTTAAGTTGTGCAAAGCTAGCTAATAAAAAGAGTATTTGGACTATAGCTGATATTCTAAATTATGTTACAAATATCATTATGTTAACTGAAGACCTGATTTTGACAACACAACTCAACATCACATATTCAATTGTGACCGACTGAAGGGAACGCACGATTGTTGGCAAAAGTTCCAAATAAAAATCGGTGCAGGTACAGTATTGTACATACATAGACATTATTATGTATTGGGGTAACAGGTCCAGAATCTCTGCAACATTTTTCTCTCATGCTCAATTCCTAATCGCCCCAAAAATAGCAGATCTACAAGCTTGTGAGCCTGCAGCTCGGGCATTTTTGAAGCACGGCACAGTCGTACAACTAACTATTAATCAGGGTTTTGTGACTAATACCCATAACCGAATCATAACATTTTTATGTTTAAGTATTTGTCCATGAATAACATCTGGGAAAATCTGCCAATTTAGTCTGTTTCTAAGGTGATATCTTTGCACCAAACTGTTTTGGGGAGCTTGTAGCTCGCCCCGTTCGAGATGTACAGAGACCCTCGCCTGCTTCCTGGACCACAACAGGATGCAGTGTGGATATTAAAGGCACCAGAACATATCATTATGGCAAACAACATTGACATGACTGGAGTTTATCAGCCAGCTGATAAATCCCCAGAAATGAGCAAATCAATAGAAGAATAACAAAAGTCACTGAATTTACTACTATACCAACAGGTATAACTTACAGTAACTACAAACATATTGTTTAACAAGAGAAGTTTGATTTTAGTGTATACTTTGTTGACTCAAAATGCTGTCTAGCGTTGCCATCACGTGTCACTGATGAACATCTCAAGGTGTGAGCAAATCAATATAAAGTACAGCAGTTGTGATGATTTCGACAATTAATGACGTTACATTTGTGGGCAGCGCTCGGCACTAAAACATATGCATTCAGCAGCACAACACACTGGAACAAGGATATATCTGCATCGCAGGCTAGGAAATTATTAACCGTCTATTGTTTGACCACGCATGTCAAGTGAGATCAAGTTTGTGTCTGCAATGATGATGGCCTGGCGACAAAACAGCCCCTTAAATTCCTACACCAGGAAGACGACGTTGTAATGTTTCAAATGTCTCACGAATTGGCACTTTTGTGCGATATATTAACCACTTAATCTCTATTATACTTCATCGTACAATGAATAGCGAAAATTGACGATCTACAAGCTTGTAGACCGGCAATCGTTGCTATTCCATGTCCAACATAGCGATGCCAGGTTAAAAGTAGTTAGAAATCGGGCAATGACAGGACGAAAAGCCTCGGACAGACACAGTTAATTAAACTCCTACCCCATTCTGTTCAACATTTAGTTTATATCTCTGTGCTGGCAACAATTGTGTATACAGTATGTAATCCTCCACTCATTGTCATAGAGTCAGTTACAATGTCAGTTTGCCACTTAAATCCTCTCTTCTAAGTAACACAGACCTATGAGTGGCAACTGTACTCAGACCGTTTTTTTCCCCCCTGTCTACATCAAATCTTTTTGCTGAAAATAGCTGATCTACAATCTCAGATAACGCGTCGGAATGAGACACGTTGTGAGCTTGTAGATCTGCTATTTGTTTTGGCGAACGTTCCCCAACTGAATAGGGATGCTGGGGTTCAAGTGGTTAGAATCTCACAGTGCAGTTTTAAATGACCATTCAGAGTGATATAACATCCAAGTGAAGACGTTCATAGAAGAACATTGACATGGTTGATGAAGACTTTTGTCCTTCGCCATCATTATTTGTAACATGGTCAAATTGCAACTCCCCTAAAAACAAAACAAAAAAAAACACTGAAGTTCTCCGTTCTATAATCAGGACAACGCAGTGCTATGCTACTATAGTTTTTTTTTGGTTAAGCAACCATACAGTTTTTGGTTAAAAAGTGTGGATGAATTTGGTTCGCTAATCGCTGGCAACCGTTCTATAAAGGCAATAACAAACTGAAGGCCATGCCTGATGTATCGGAATTATGCCACAGATATGAGTGGTTACAGCTTTGTGTCATGGAAAGAACATAATTCATTGGTATCATTACGATAGATCACAGCCGCTCATGTATTATTGGTAATTTAAAGATAGTTAAGCTGGGAGATGAGATGTGGTAAAACAGACAGCTACAGTCTTGTGTGTAAGAAGTACCGATCTCAAATCCAATTCAGTTTCTTTTCACTCCCTGGAACTAAACACTGTTGTGTTTCGGTCAAATCCGTGAAATGTCTTAGATTTGACCCTCGCTACGATTATTAAGGATTTAAGGGCTTATATTGCAGCAGAGTACAGAAATGTCAAAACCGTTGGGAGGGCGACATAAATTAGCCTTCATCGTCCATTCGTAACGTCAGAAGACAGGAGAACGAGACCCAGTTGACTGGTGTCCCCCAGGGGTTCATACTATGCGCCCCACTTTTTTCCCCTCTATACCAAATTTCGTAGCCAAAAAGTAGCCGATCTACAAGTAGTAAACAATGTAAATCAGCTATTTTCACCAAAAATGTTTGCGCCGGAATAGGGACGCTAGGGTTCCAGTGGGTAAACCTGGGTTATGGATTGAAATGTACTGTAATAGCTGTTGCACAACATTAGGCAAATATTCTCTCAGGAAGAATAGGCTCTATGGACAGCAGCCATATTGGAAAGAAATTGGGGCCTCTTCCTTACTGTCTTCAGGAAGGTGTTACCAATAATACTAACGAAGTGCTGATATGCATGTTGGCTCACTGGAAACACCCCAGTGGGTTTCAAATTGGGGTTCCAAATGGCCCCTTACGGATCCATTTGGTTCCATTTATACACTCTCAGAGTTTAGGCGGTCCTTGAAATTACAAGGTTCGAGAAGCACTGAGCTACACTAAAATGGAACAGAGCCGTCATTAGAATCACTACTAGTCCATACCCGGTCGACGCATCCGTGGGGGGATACATAAAAACACGAATAAACAGCTGAGATTTGGTGAAATCAAAAAAACGGGCTTCGCTGTTAGGTGCACATGGTAATGGTCAATGGCTGTGTGCAATTTCGGATCAATTGCTCCAGCCGCTGAGGAGAACCGGGCCGAGCAATTTTGGCCTCACCACCGACCGTGACAGAGGTTTGTCAAATTATAGGAGGATTATAGGAGGATTGGTAACACCTGTGAAGGATGTGTGGCTGCTGTGTATAGAGCTTATTGGTAACATTGGGGCAGCTGTAGGATTCCAGTGGCACAAGTCTTTTTAGATAGAGCCTAGAGAACAACACAATCTCCCTGAGAATACATTCAGAAGAGTGCAGATTTAGCCATCGTCAGTGTTCTGCAGAGACCTTGAATGTAATTCCAGTTTCACACTGACTGTCCACTGTCCATTTGCAAGTTGTGAGCAATAACATGGATGCTTTTTTTTTAGGAGATACAAGGTGTCCACCCGGCAGCGACGCTATATTCTTTTCATTGTGTCTATTTCTGTCCCATATTGTGTGTCCCTCCACTGAAAACGTCTTTGTTGTGGACTCTCAAGAGAGAGACAGAAGAACCATGAAACCAAACACCCAGAATGCTCTCTGCCGCTGGCGGGTCAAACAGGAAGCCAAACTGAACAAAGTAGAGGACTGGAGGAAATGGCTGGGCGCGCGGAACGGTAAAAAATCTTGGAACCAGTCTTGAGAGAGAGAGTAGTTTTGGCCGTGGTGTGAAAAACAGTTTTTTCACAATGTTTTATCATTTGCCAACGAAAAGGAAAGCTCCTGCTGTGGATTAGCACCCTGTTCGTAATCAAGCATTTTGATGTTTAGTATCTGAACTCTCACTGTCTCTACCAGGGCAGAGTTCAGTGTTAAGGGCCTTTCCACAGTTGTTTTTCTTTTTAGCTGGCAGCGCCTGTCTGCCATGCATTTCTATGGAGAAGACGCACTGGAGTGCACCTCTTCCTAGCGGAGCGCCCTGGGCCCTTCCAGCGGACAATAGTTCCAACTTTTGGAGAGGAGCGCCGGCCATTTGATCCTCCTGATTGTGTCTGTCAGATGCGGGCTGTTGTGCATGAGTGCCGGGTTTTCAGGGCACGTAGTTGGTCTGACGTAACGTTGGGGGGAGTGGTTGGCTCACTGGAAGAAAACTACAAGTCGAATGGCTGTCGAGTGGCGCTTCTTTCCAATTGTTTGGTGCCAGCCAGGTCAAAGTTCACAGATGAGTTACTTGAACACGCCTCTCCACCCCCTTTGCTCAAATAGAATGGAAGTTTATGTGACCACGCCCTTAAGCCTGACTTAGTGCTAAAATAGCCGATCTACAAGCTTGTGAGTGTGAGCATAGACGTACGCTTGTAGATCAGCTATTTTCGCACGACCAAGTATAGATCAGGTTTTATGTGCAGTAAGGAGTTCAGTGACACGACTCTGGATAGACGGACGGATGGACGGATGGAGTGAGGGAGAGAGGGATGAGAGAGTGAGAGGAGGAGGGAGAGGGAGGAACGATAAAGGAGAGAGGGAAGAATGAAGGACAGAGAGCAAAGTGTGGCTGTTGCCGGGCGATAACTCATAATGCTCGAGAAAATCCTGTTGCCTGGCAGCACTCCAGGTGTGTGTGTGCGTGTGTGTGTGTGTGTGTGTGTGTGTGTGTGTGTGTGTGTGTGTGTGTGTGTGTGTGTGTGTGTGTGTGTGTGTGTGTGTGTTGGAACACTGCAAAGGTCACTCAATGAGCAGGCTGACTGTCAGTAACAAACATTCTACTTAAGAGTATATATATGCTGCAAAAACTCTGCACTAGCGCAATTTAATCCTTGTATTGATGGGTTTAAAATCTTCCAGCTAAAAGTAAACATGAACAGGGTTCAGAGAATCTTTATCCTTTAACTTTCATGTTAGAACACAATTTAACTGAGAAAGGGGCTGGATTGTTACGTCTTCCTGGGTTTGCAGGCCATCCTACAGCCAAGCCCGGGTAAACGTCGACTACACTCTACACAACTACACAAATTCAGATGTATAACATACAGCAGTGGTTCTCAACCAGTGGTCCGGGGACCACCAGTGGTCCTTGAGGGGGTTCCAGGTGGTCCCCAGCTAAATGATGGAGAGTTGGCAACCAAATATAGATCTTTAACTCTTGAGAGCGTAAAATGAAGAGTTTTGTTAAACATCTGCATTACTTAATTAAACAATTGTTATTTTGATCAACGTTTGCCTGTTATCTCTCCTATGGTACCAACATCAATACAGCATGGAATTGTGGACACAATCGTATCCAACGGTAACAAAATATTCTAAGTTTTGGGGTCTGAGAGGCTAAATGTCATCAAACGGTGGTCAGGGGCTCAAATGCCGAATAAATAATGGACCTTGATATGAAAAGGGTTGAAAACCACTGACATACAGTATCTATATCATGTATAGCCTATGTAACGACAAAAAACGCAGATTCTTTTTTTCTTCTCTTTTCGGATGAACATACTATATAACATGGCTTTTGACATACAACACGGTTGTTTAACAAGGTATATGAATTAGCCTTTCGGTGCCCCCTGTTGTCCAGGGTTTTCATAGCTATTCAATAAAGGAAAGGGGATTAAGTCACAGGTCAGATTGTTGTGCAGAATAATTAGTATTGTATTTTTTTCCCCAGTGGTATTGATTGTCTCTGTTAGTGTCTGCCCAGCTAGACTTTACCTGACTCATTGTCACATGGGTCCTTTCCCATTCTTACTTCCTGTTTCATAATATATCAGCCTATTCATGACAGTTATTGAAGTCTGACACCTATAATATCTTAAAACACCACAAAATCACGCAAAACTCTAAATTGCGCCCTTTTTGGTCGCATATGCACACAGAATGTAATCTGTGCAAACATAAAAATATGATGAAACGATGAATGAACGAAAACGGGACCATACGTTTTTTTGGGGATACTTTCACCATTTTATGTTACTTGTAAACCGTGCTGTTATATTGTCATTTCTATCGATTAAAAAAATCTAGTACATATCGGTGCGCCTTACATTTTGGTTAGTGCTCCTAACTTAGGAGTGCACCAGTGCTACCAAGTAAAACCCTGTGCCCTGTGAACGCTAATGGATATAATAATTGTGCCACATTACGTCCCATATGCATGTACAGTATATGCATGAGGGATAAGATCATGGCACAATGGATATAAATCATTAAATCTAATCGACAGCACCAACAGAACAGCGTTTTGATGTTTTGAAAGTTTTGTGTGATTTTAAAATGTTTAAGATATGTTTTGAGGCATCAGAGCCAATAGATCAGAAAAACATAAAAAAAACATGGTTTTGCAGGAATGAAATCTGCCATACAATAGTGTCACGCGCCACGGATGCGACAAAGTTGTGAGCTTGTAGATACTATTTCGAGCGTGCGACGCCATCGTATGACGAACTGGGGGGGGGGGGCGGGGGGTCTATGAGTGTTTGTTGACGTGTCCATGAGGCAGACACTTAACCCCTAACTGCTCCCCGGGCGTTGTAAGCACCCACTGCTCCTCCTGATACTGTAGCTAGGAGAGGATGCAGAGGACATAATGTGCACTGTGTCTGTGCAGATGACTGGGACAAAAATAACCCTGTTCCCTCTGCTTTCTCTCTCTTAAGAGTGACAAAGAGACCCACAAACAGGCTGATGTGCCCTTTAAAGATGATGCAACTAGTGGCATGTGAGGACTGAGGCACTGGCAGGGACTGTGTGTGTGTGTGTGTGTGTGTGTGTGTGTGTGTGTGTGTGTGTGTGTGTGTGTGTGTGTGTGTGTGTGTGTGTGAGAGAGAGAGAGAGAGAGACACACACAGACACACACAGAGACAGAGACAGTGAGTCACAGTAATCACCGCAAACTTGACCACCATCAGCCTGTGTGTGTGTGTGTGTGTGTGTGTCAGCATCACTTTGTCATTTCCCTCTCAACCTGCCTGCGTTTGGCAGCCCACGCTAGAATAGGTGCTAAACGCTAGCCTAGAGTGTCCCTCCTCTTTCGGCTCAGTGTGAGAGGATGCTGGGAAGGATTTGGGGGATAGGAGAGGGGGAGGGGGGATAGGGGGACAGGGGAGACAGACACAGAGAGAGAGAGAGAGAGAGAGAGGGTAAAGACTGAAGTTGACAATAACAGAGAAAAGAGAGAGTGAGAGACAGGAGAAAGTCCATCAGTTTATATAACCGCAACGGTCACGCAAAAAGCTACTGTTGTCGTCACTTTGTGTGTGTGTGTGTGTGTGTTTCTTTTTGGGGGGTGGGGCTCTTGGCTGGCACTCTTAAGCCCGATATATACTTTGTGCACCACAAAACAGAAAGCTCAGAGGGCTTTCTGAGCTTGTAGGTCTGCTATTTTCGGCATAAATGAGTCATTACTCAGTCAGTACGTCATTCCAGTGTGTGTGTGTGTGTGTGTGTGTGTGTGTGTGTGTGTGTGTGTGTGAACCGTCACTGTATACCGGAGACAGTAGGTGGCGCTAGCAGTAGCAGTTAGTGGCTTAGAACGAAGCCTCAGCCTGAAGACTCCTGGTTTTAGCGTTTGGCTTTAGTGTCTCCCTTCCACACGCGGGAGAGGAGACACCGGGTTCGAATCCAGGGCGTTACACCAGAGCAAAGGTTCAAAGGATTGAGGAAATCAGTAACTCAGTAGCTTGTGATCAACAGCTTTCATATTATGCACCGTTCGTTCTCTCTGAACCCTGTTTTCCCCCCACGCGACGACGTTGTTTTCTACTCTTCTCTTGAGTCCAGGTACTCCTAAAGAATGGCCGAGTCTTTCATTATTTCGATGTCTCGTTTACATGTTTCAGACCTGGACCTGATGTTGTGAACAGTGAGGTGATATGGGAGGGGCGTGGGCGTCGCCCGGGCCACGGAAACGTGCGAAGGGGGGGGGGGGGGGGGGGGGGGGCGTCTCAGATCCAGCGTCCAGAACCCTGAGACTGTTGCTGCTTCCTCCTCCGCTTACACACGTAGTACACAGGAAATACTAGCAGTCCTGGATAGAGAGAGATAGAGATAGAGAGAGAGAGAGAGAGATATAATTGTTGCTAGTTATACTAAATATAGTCATGGAATCCCTGTCAACATTCTAAATGACTTATTAGCATTGCCCCCCAATGTTTTTCTGTAGATATACTTTTACTGCTCCTATATTGATGATTCATTGTATAGCATTGTATATGTCTTGATGAATTGAATACACAGGACCACAACGGAAACAGTCCCTCATGGTGCGTTCACACGGGCAGATTAAAAGATACAAAGATACAAAAATACACAGCATCTTTGTCGCTGTGTTGCTTTGTATCTGTGTTGCTCAACGCGGTCGCTGACGTCATCAAACGCGCCGACATCGGAGCTACAGTTGTAGCTTTGTATCTTTGTATCTGGAAGTTGAACCTGCAGCTCCACTTGAATGTGTAGCTTTGTATCTTTGTCGCTATAGAGCTACAGCTACAAACGTCAGACGTATCTTTGTATCTTCATGTCGCTGGTTTCCATTGAACATGAATGGGAGCATGTGTCTTTTAATCTGCCCGTGTGATCAGAGCTTTTTGTGTTATCCTTTTAGCATTATTGTATAACTGTATCAAGGTTACTTTAGGGTGATGACTAGGTCTAAACGGACGTGTCACTGTGTGCCTTTTTGTTTTTGTCTTTGTCTTGTACTGTATGGTATTGTGTATGCTGCTGGTCCGTGTGTCCAAGACACATTTCTCCCACGGGAGCCAAAATAAAGTAACCTTGAACCTTGAACTGTACCTCTGTACTTTTTGCAAACTGCTCATAAATAAAGTATTCAATCACTCAACCAAATTAACTTTAGACAGAGTTATTTTATACCTCATCATACGATGGTGCTGCGTGGCAAAAACTGCCGATCTAAAAGCTCACGTTGCGATGTGTTACATCGCAACGTGACATACGTGACATAGACAGAGACAACATAACACAAACCTCTTTGACTTTATCAGTGATGACGATGCGTTATATGTGTATGAGTGAGTGTAAAGTGAATTGCGTTGCTCATCATGCCAGATACGGAAACAAAGAGCTCTCATGTAGCCACCGGCCACAAGTGTTTATGTAAAACACTTTCACCCTCCTGAGATAGCATGTTCAGTAAAAGGTACAGTTAGTTACCAGGCAACCGGTGCTATTCCAGCCAGTGAGCCGGGTTTGAGTCCTACAGGACAGAGTAGCTTCCTTACTGGTGCACACTTCCAACTCTGGCAGTGTAAAAATGGACCCCAGGCCGAGTTAAACACTTAAACCCTATATACGTTGATCGGGGTCCCACAGCTACGTAATAGGCTGTATGGACAGCAGCCATACTGTAAAGAAATTGGGCCTCTTCTTACTTCCTTAACAGGTGTTACCAATGATGCTAATGAAGGCTCTGTTCCATTCTGGTCAAACAGAGTCAGGGTGCTGATGTTGTGCATGTTGGTTCACTGGAATCACCAGTGGGTCTCAAAGTGTGGTCCAGGGACCCTCGTGGTTCCTTGAGGGGGTTCCAAATGGCCCCTTACGGGTGTGTAACTCTGAGAGTGTACAAATGGAACCAAATGGACCTGTGAGGGTCCATTTGGTTCCATTTGTACACTCTCAGAGTTCTGGGGGTCCTTGAAATTAAAATGTTGGAGAACCTCTGTGCTACACGAAATGGAACAGAGCCTTCATTAGTATCATTGGTAACACCTGTGAAGGAAGTAAGGAAGAGGCCCAATTTCCTTCCAATAAGTCAAATAGGACCCTGGCCAGACTGAGCAGCGAAGTCAGAAAAAGACGAACGTAGCGAATCAGTTTGGATTCCAGGCTAGTCCCTCTACAGCCAATCTACAAGCTCACAACGTGCCGCGACTCAACCCTGACGCGTTGTGAGCTTGTAGATTGGCAGTTTTTTTGCAGAATGTTCAGCCTATTTTGACCTGCCCAGAAATGAATGCTAGGGTTCAAGCAGTTAAAGGGAGGAAAAACGTTGCTGATTTTCAACCGAGATTGAATTGTTCTGATGTGAGGAGATCAATAAAAATGTGTGGCAAAAAAAATACCCTATGTCTTCAGCGTCTATTTCTCCCCCAAAATGTTTGTCACACACAGGATCACGCTCAAGGTTTTCAAATGTGAAAAAAATATTGTAATATTTTTGGAGTGTGATCCAGTACGTGGACGCTATTTTTCTTATTTGACTGAGTTTGACTTCTGTCCGGAATCCTGGCACTTTACAGTGGATGTGCACGCTTGTTTGTTCGTTTTAAGTGACATATTATTGATCTCACATCAGCAGACACAATCACACATCAGCAGACAAAATGAACACCGGATACTGTACAGTGAAATAAACAAAAATAAAAAGCAACAGTCACATCAGTTTTACAGCTGTGTGTGTGTGTGTGTGTGTGTGTGTGTGTGTGTGTGTGTGTGTGTGTGTGTGTGTGTGTGTGTGTGTGTGTGTGTGTGTGTGTGTGTGTGTGTGTGTGTGTGCACTTACCTATCACTAATGAGAGAGCTCCCAGCACCACGACCAGCACAATGACCACAGGAGCTATTACCAATTTACTGACTGTAGAGACACACACACACACACACACACACACACACACACACACACACACACACACACACACAGACATATGAAGCAATTTCTCCCTGATATAACAGCTTACAGTGGAAAAGGACAACTTCATTAAATACAGATACTTTAGCTCTCTGACCCTACATGGTTAAATCCTCATTGTTAGCTGAATTTCAACGGGATAAATGAACACAGGATTTTTTTTACTGTGCATCTCACTGTGATGGCTGTAATCATTAGAGACAGTTTCTTTCACAAAAGGCAAAAGACATAGTGAGTACTTCCAACACTAAGGCCTGCAATTGATGGTCCAATCAGGATTAGCAAACCCCCCCCCCAAAAAAAAACATTTTTAGGGTCGGAATCCACCGTGGTGCATCTGGCTTTTTCGAGTGTCTATACAAACCAACCTGATCTCACACGACTTAGTATACATTGCACGGAGGTGTCATTCCGTGCATAGACAACTGGAAAACCCGAAAAATCCGTGCATAGCCGCCTCGCATCTCCCCCATTGTGACTAAACCATTTCGGAGGCGCGCAGTCTCAAGGGAACTGGAGCCATGTGAGGGACCACCGAGTGAGCTAAAGCGAACGAGTTGCCGTCCCGAACTTTGCGACGTTCCCTTTGAGCCTACTCAGCGCCGTTTGAGTTACGTACCGATAGGCACAGAATCGTACATTTTGTTGTGGGGACTGCTCTGCTTCCGGGTTTTTCCGGGTTGCAACTGGTCAGTGGTGTAAAGTAACTAAGTACATTTACTCAAGTACTGTACTTAAGTACAATTTTGAGGTATTTTTTACTTTACTGGAGTATTTCCAATTTTCAGTACTTTTACTTCTACTCCACTACATCTCAGAGGCAAATATTGTACTTTTACTCCACTACAATTATTTGAAAACTTTAGTTACTAGTTACTTTGCAGATATACATTATTACATTATAAAACATACATTAATCACTTTAGCCCTATTTTATACATAGGCTATTTGAAAATAGCCGATCTGATGCGACGCGTTGTGAGCTTGTAGATCTGCTATTTTCAAATATTTAGTACTTTTACTTTTGATACTTTAAGTACATTTTGATGCCAATACTTTTGTACTTTTACTCAAGTAAATTTTGAATTCTGGACTTTTACTTGTAACAGAGTATTTTAATATTGCAGTATTGGTACTTATACTCAAGTAAAGCAATTGAGTACTTTTCCACCACTGTGTATACTACATTCTGTGAGATCAGGCTGATACAAACACAATTGGCCCGCATTCGGGGGAGGGTGATATCTCTGCACGTACGTATTCCTATGGGCTGGGGATGGGGCTCCTGTCAGTGGTGAGTGTTGGGCGGGAGGAGTAGGACAAAGGCTCTACGTCCTCCCGGAGGTGGCTCCTCACCGGCAGGTGAGTCAGTAGGAAACGATAGCAGTGACAACACACGTGTGTGTGGGAAGGAACCAATTGCCATAACGACTAAATTGGGGGGGAAAGGGGCTAAAAAGCAAAAAATCGAATCAAATCAAAAACAAAGTACACAAATAGCTGATTTGGTTGATTATAAAAAATAATAAATTGAAATTAGTTTCCCGTTGATTTGTTGATGTACAAAAAATTAAAACACACTCCTCAATTATTAGATTTAATGAAAAACAAATCAAAAGAATAATCTACCTAAGAAAACAATGGATAGTTGTAGCCCTTATTCCAATGGATCATATTTGGACTGCTGATTCATATAAACCCTTGCAGAACACAATGACCTCCCATGGGTACAGTATATATGTCATGTTGGATCCCTGGGTACAGTACTGTATATATGTCATGTTGGATCCCTGGGTACAGTATATATGTCATGTCAACTCACAAACAAGCAAACAAACAAACAAAAAAGCAGAAACAGACAAGAAATGTATAGATTTACATCTCTAACAGAGACCTTGTCGCGATGGAGGCTCTCAAAGGCGAGGATATGGACATATATTGTACGTACAGTACATCACACACACATACACACACACACACACACACACACACACAATGCCCTACTTTGTCACACAACAGTGTCGCCCAAAAGTAGCAACAACAGCCGATCTACAAGACTTGTTGTGAGCTTGTAGTATGGCTATTTTTCATACTTTTTGAAAATGTTTGAAAGTGAATGTGGTTATGTGTGTCTGTGGGTTTTATAAATATTTAACCAATGGAAAGTATTATTAACTTTGAACTAAGACGTTTTCCACCCCACAGCACGATATACGTTTTCCTCCTGTACAATAAGAGTTTCTTCCTTCCATAGTGCACTGCCATCTATCCACTGATCTTTTTATACATTTAAATAATTCTTTATTATTGATTTAACGGTGCCTTCCTGTTTGTTTTGCTTTCTCTTTACTATTCCAACTCTTCCTGTACACACACACATACGCGCGCGCGCGCACGCACGCACACACACGGTGGCCCTTTGCTTATCTGCTGACATTGCTTATCACAGAGTGTATGTGTCTGTATCTGTGTACAACATCTCTCTACAGATCTACTCAGCTTTTGTTGTGAAAGATAAATATCTTAAGAGCAGTGAAGCCGTTCTACAGCCACCTCAAGAAGAGGAAAGTGTTTCACCAGCAGTGTGTTACACCTTCTAGCTAGCAGGGCAGGCTAGAGTATTGAGTATAAATGGGCTCTATGCACCGCAGCAGCCATATTGGAAAAGACATTGGGCCTCTTCCTTACTTCGTTATCAATTGTAACTCAATATCATAAGCGACAGAGTCACAACTAAACGACTAAAACCATGACGAAAAATGTTCGTCGACTACCTTTTTTCACTGGCGAAAACAAAATAAAAACAAAATAAAAACTAAGCTATGAGGATAGATATATTGACAATTTCATCAACAAATAAAAACTAGACTAAAATGTTTGTGAGGGACTAGTGGAGAAGAGATCCAGTAGAACTAAAAGACAAGTCATTTTATGTTTGGTTGCGGTCCGGTGTTGCGCTCTGAAAATAGCAGATCTACAAGCTCACAACGCGTCGCGCTGCGACGCGTTGTGAGCTTGTAGATCTGCTATTTTCAGCATGCAACCATGTGTAAAATCAGCCATTATGACGCCATCAAGGCACTGCCAAAATACATTTTAGTCGACTAAATCAACTGTAGTTTTAGTCGACTATAATCTTATGATATCTAGTCGACTAAAACTAGACAAAAACTAAACATTTCAGATGACTAAAATATGACTAAAACTAAATGGAATTTCATTAAAAAGACTGACTAAAACTAAATCAAAATTTGTTGTGAAAATCAACCGGGTGGTTTGTTTATTTTTGGAACACAGTGATGACGATGCTAAGATGACCCTTGGGGTATTTTCAATAGAAAGAATACTGCCGTGACCCAGGGGATAACGGAGTGACGTCAGGACTTCGATACTCGATACTTCGATATTCGGTCCTGCTGCTAGTGGGGCTAAAATATGATCCTAAATTCAAAATGACACCACAGCCTCAGGTAGAGATAGATACCCATCACACGCGCGCACACACACACACACACACACACACTCACCACAAACAGAGCCTCTAACCAGCCGTCTCAGGTGAGGTTTATCCGGCAGGTAACGATACTTGCAGCCAAACACGCTGAGGTTGGACGTGTGATCTCCAAAAAACCTGCAGACGAAAAGACAAGAAAACAGACAAACGGACTCAGAGGCCATGTTCAGCTCACAGGCAAATCTGATGTTTAGGACTGACTGTGTGCACTTTGTTATATGGGGGCGGCAGTGGCTCAGTAGGTGGGGCTTGGGAAACGGAAGGTTCCTGGTTCGATCCCGGGCTCCTCCTGTGTTACTTTCAAAGTGTCCTTGAGCAAGACACTGAAGGTTGGTGCCTTTCATGGTTCCCTCTGCCATCGGTGTGTGAATGTAATGCACACATAAAGTGTTTTGGATAAAGGTGCTATATAAATGCGATTTTCTTTTACCACGGTTTGATTTGTGTATTCAGACATCGTCGACCTATCTGCATTGTTTGCTGTCGTAACATCGTAACGAATAAATAAGCGTGTAGTACTTCGCCACTCGCCGAAAATAGTCGATCTACGAGTTCACAATGCCTGTTGTGAGCTTCATACAACCAAGTATAAATCAGGCTTCAGCAGGGCTGGGCTGTGGATTATTTAGTTAGTGGAGCACTACGTCGCGCGTACACGCACACGTGAGCGATCGCCAATTGAAATAACCTCTTTAATATGTAGGCCTATTTATTAACCCACAATATACTGTATATCACATTTTATTCTATTTACTTGCATAATGGGGAAACTTTAGTGTTGCAGACGTCTCTGTAATTTAACGAGTTCATCAATCCATCAGCCACTGTTATCCAACTCTTTGGACTGCTTCAGACAGAACATCTGACGCCTACAGGCTACTTCACACAATCAGGTCACACAATGGAGCATTGATATGCATCCAGCCAGGTCGGTCATTCCTGTTCATTCAAGCAGTGACACTCGGCGTCGATCGGCGGGTTTTGTTAGCGAGGTGCGAAAACTAAGAATGGTGCATGTGCGGGCGTGCGTGCAGCTTCAAAGCTAGTGGCGCTGCTCTCCACTAGGCTCTACCGGCAGCCCACCCCTGGGCTTCAGTATCCGAGTATCCAGGCTGAGACACATTTTTATCAAAAAAGGCACTTAAAGGGGAAATCCACCCATTTTCAATATTTAACTATGTCATTAATATAGCATAAAGGAGTTGTGTGGAAATAAGAAAAAATTAAAAAAAAAATTAACATTGCAAAAAAATTTAACATTGCAAAAAAATTAACATTGCAAATTACACTGTGATGACTCATCATGGTGTAATTTGCAATGTTAATTTTTTTGCAATGTTAAATTTTTTTGCAATGTTAATTTTTTTTTTAATTTTTTCTTATTTCCACACAACTCCTTTATGCTATATTAATGACATAGTTAAATATTGAAAATGGGTGGATTTCCCCTTTAAGTACATTTACTCAAGTACTGTACTTGAGTCACACTGTACCTCAGGTGTCTGTAGCGCTCTCCACAGCGGTAGCAGAAGTTGGTGTTACACTGCGTACACGTCATGTGGTCACAGCCCTCTGTGCGCTGGATGTGGATCTAAACCAGAAAGAGACACCAGAAAACACATCGTTGGTGTCGGGCAGAGACTTTGTAGCTTCATGTTTAAACGTTTTGTTTTTCGTCGTACAACGGCGGTGCACAAAAGTAGCGAGAATAGCCGATCTACAAGCCTATCAACTGCGTTGTACAAAATGCCACCTGCTCTGACACACATACTTCCATACATATACTGTTCCCCTCCCTCTAGTCTCGTGTAGCTAGACAACTATTCCACAATCTCCGAATGCTATAGAGCAGGGGTCTTCAACGTTTTCAGGCCAAGGACCCCCTAGCTGAGAGAGAGATGAAGCAGGGACCCCCTCTATATTGTATAAAATTGTGTTTCAGATTCAACTTTTTTTGTTTACTTGTGGGAAACAAGAGGAAACAAGAGTTTACTGCTCTTGTTTCCCACTACACCAAACACCTCTTTGCCAAAAATAGCTGGCTCGTAGTGCGAGGCGTTGTGAGCTTGTAGATCTGCTATTTTTTGGCTAAAGTTCTCTTCAGAATAGGGATGGTAGGGTTCAAGTGGTTATGGTAAAAAAAAAGATCATATCACACAAAGATTTGGCGGACCCCCTGTAGTAACTCTGAGGACCCCCTGTTGAAGACCCCTGCTATATAGAGTCTGGAACTACACCTCCCGAAAGCCGAGAAAGAAAGCTGTTCGTCATTTCCGTTCGTGAAAATAAATGTTTAAATATCTTTACATTTTATTTTTGAATTTTCATTTCTGATAAGCAGCAAGCTATATACTGTAGGTGTCAATTATTTTGATTTATATTAGGAAAAATTTGCGCGACTGTGAAGACGAAATGGATAATTTTCAGAGCTTCCATGCTCCAGACTGTAAGACAGAAGCATTTGAAAATTGTGGGAGGCAACAGTCTGGATCACGAGACTATCCTCCCTCCATCCCGACCATAAAAAAAATCAGATTTTATTTGAAACTTTTTGCGTCAATTTATCGATTGAAAATGTATATTAGGAAAACAAAAAACGTGCTAAATTATGCAAAATGAATCAAAAAATGTATTGATAGAATAATCACTAAGAAAATCATGTATAATTGCAGCCCTATATAGCTCAATGTCTACCTTGCACTGTGGACACTTCTGGGCGTTCCTCTGGCCGTGCTCCACCACGCTGGCCCAGTGTCGTAGCAGCTTGTCCCCTCTCCTGTAGTCCCGACACTTCAGGCCGTCGTGCCAGGGGGCGTGGCATTTGAAGCACCAAACAAACTGGCATTTGCTACACTGGATCTGTAGCAAAGGGGGGGCAGAGGATGAATGGCCACGTTAGATACAAACCTCATGGAAATACAGCCACAGAGGCAAAAACACAGCTCGCTGATCTACCAAACCTGTGGAGGTGATTTGAACCAGTGAAATGTTCAGACAACATACATACTGTTTCCAGTGGGAACACATTGGGAACACATTAGAAAGCGAACGCACAGAATCAGATGTAAATCCCGCCCACTACATTTGATTGGGTAAAGCGCGGCTTGCTTCCTGATCTGAAGGCCCGCTCGCTTGTAGGCCAGCGTTCAGACGTTCTGAATGGCCCTCCCGACAGATGCAGAAGCGCAGCTCGGAATCTGTTCTTGAGAGATCAGGGGGTCCTTGACATGAACATTACATCACATTACAGTCATTTAGCAGATGCTTTTATCCAAAGCGACTTACAATAAGTGCATTCAACATAGGTATTGAACAAAAACTACTAATCACCAGAAGTCTTAAGTGCATTCTCTTCTAAAACAAGCAACTAAGAGTATACCTAGCGCTAAGGTAGAAGAGCAATATATCAGCTACCTACTTTCTTAAACAGATGAGACAAATAGGAAAATCAAATGAGCAAGAGCTAAAACAAATGAGTATCGAATAAACAAGAACCAATAAGACAAGAGCTCGTACAACTAGTTAACAACAAGTAGGCCAGGCTAAGAGGGAGGGTAGTGTTTCCTGAAGAGGTGGGTTTTCAGCCTGCGGCGAAAGGTGGGCAGTTACTCTGCTGTCCTGACATTTAGTGGGGAGTTCATTCCACCACTGTGGGGCCAGAACAGAAAAAAAGTCGTGACCGTGTAGATCGGCCAGAAGGACCACTGAGCGTCGGGGCATCCAGTCGCCCAGAGGCGGCAGACCGAAGCGGTCGGGCAGGGGTGTAAGCATCGACCATAGCCCGGAGGTAAGAAGGAGCTGTTCCTTTCATTGCCCTATAGGCTAGCACCAGGGTCTTAAACCTTTAAGACCTGGAACTGTCATTTTTAGATTTGAGCTAAAAAGCATTATTTTACACTTTGGGCTATTCAAAAATAGCAGATATACAAGCTCATAGCGCGGCACCGAGTGCCACGATATGAGCTTGTAGATCTGCTATTTTTTTTTTTGCTTAAATTTTTTATCCCGAGATTTTTGTAACCCATTTTTTTCACCCGGTGCCAATTTCCTAAGTGATCCTGGGCGCTACACCAGCCCTACACCAGTATTACACCAGTCACCCCACAGTAGGGAGGCCAGGGCCGAGCTCATGCTTCCTTCAGGCATGAGAGCCAACTGACCTTCTTGTCACCTGACAGGGGGGAGTTTCCCTGGTTGGACGTAGCGTGTGGAAGGAACACGTTATTCCAACCAGTTCCCTTCCCCTCCATCAGGCGCCCCGGCTGTCATGGGGGAGGCGGTATAGTGACCAGGATTACTACATGTTTTTGTGAGGGTATTAACTACCCTAGGAGACACGGGGAGAACATGCAAACTCCACACAGAGTAGGCCCTTTCGCCAACCCCACCTAGGGTATGCCATGGGCCTGTAGATCTGCTATTTATGAAAAATCGTGAAAATGTGTGCAAATCTTTGAATATATATATTTTTAAAGCGAACATTTTTTAACTCAAATCTTTGCTTCTGGGGGGTCCCTGGAACAAAATATTTTGATGGGGGTCCGCGGCCAAATACATATTATTTTGGGGGTCCTTGACATGAAAAAGATTTGAGCACCACTGATATAGAAACATACGTTTTTCAGAATACTGTGGAGATTTAGGAGACATAGAATCGGCTTCAGGTCTCAACTGGATGCGAGCCACAACAAGAACACGTTTGAGAACCACTGTGTTATAGTGTGTTTTGTGGTGTGTTGTGTTCACCTTGTACTTGGTCTCCTTGGTGCTGGGGGGTGTGTGTGTGGTCAGCGAGGTGAACAGGCTGCAGTGAGGACAGGGCTTGGTGCTGGCGTCCAGCCGGCTCAGCTCCAGGAAGTAGCGGTACTTCCCCACTTCCTCGTTGGCCAGGTGGGAAACCACGAGCCCCTCCTCCAGCAGACCAAAGCACTCTGGGATTGGACAGGTGATGTAGGCCCTGCCCACTCGGACCTGTGGAAAATGATATATTTAAAAAAAATACATATTGGTCAAAACAAAACAATTAACCCTTTCAGACCGAGAACGCATCTGTGTCATTTTAAGATTTCTTTGGGCTATCCAAAATTTTTATTTTTTTTTATTATCGTGAAAATGTGTGCAAATCTTTGAATATATTTTTTTCTGTAGCGCACATTTTTAACTCGGTTACAACTTCTTGCCTTCTAAATCAGTGGTTTTCAAACTTTTTCATGCCAAGGACCCCCAAAATGATATGTATTTGGCCACGGACCCCCCCCCCATCTGAAAATGTTAGATTTGTGTTAAAAAAAAAATCTAAATGATTCACCATGTTTCAAACACTTTCAAGACTTTTCAGAAATGTTTCAGAAAATAGCAGATGTACAAGCTCACAGCACGGCACAAAGTGACGCGCTGTGAGCTTGTAGATCTGCTGTTCTAAATCCTAAGAGTGTTTTGAAAAACCTATGTTTATGTATATATACTGTAGCTAAAATCAGAAATTCACGGTTTTAATGTGTTAAGTCAACTAATAGAATATTGAAAATATGAAAAGTGGAAAGGTTTTATAGTGTGAAGGCGGTTACACACCGGCGAATATAAGAATATACGCAAAATTCGGACTCGTTCCGAATAATTAAAAGACGCTTTTTTCGCTCCGCGAAACTGGTGTGGAAGCTTGCATTGACTTTATAAGGTTTTTAAAAAAAACGTATTATTCGTATGAAAAAAATCGCCCCGGTGTGTAAGGACCTTTAAGGTCCTTACACACCGGGGTGATTTTTTCATGCGAATAATACGCTTTTTTAAAAAACCTTATAAAGTTAATGGAAGCGTACATGGAGCGAAAAAGCGAAAAAGCGAAGCGAAAAGGCGAATAAGCGAATTTTGTATATTTCGTATATTCGCCGGTGTGTAACCGCCTTTACAGTTAAGTGCATACATCACAAGAAAAGTGGAGTTGTGAATGTCTCACTCTGAGCTTGGCACAACGTTTAACTCAGCGTCTGTTGTTTGGCATTCTTCGTCAAAACCTAAACCCTGTCTGGTATTTCCAGTTACTTAAGCCACTGTTGTTACATCATAGTGTGATATAACCGTATTACCGTGCGTATTATGTACATTGAGGGCCATTCATTCATTCATTCATGTCTCCTGCTAGGCAGCAGCACAGAAAGTGATCTGGTATAACCATGACTGACTGCAGCACATTGACCTGGTTCAGCCCAGTGTGATGGTGGGAACTCCACTGAAAGACATACTCACGACTACGCCCCAGACACTGTATAGTTAACACCCAAAGGAAATGTGTGGGCAACACACACACACACACACACACCAGTGGTGTAAAGTAACTAAGAACATGTACTTAAGTACTATACTTAAGTACAGTTTTGAGGTATTTTTTACTTTAGTGGAGTATTTCCAATTTTCAATACTTGTACTTCTACTCCACTACATCTCAGAGGAAAATATTGTACTTTTACTCCACTACATTCATTTGAAAACTTTTGTTACTTTGCACATTTCGATTTTTATTACTACACATACATTAACCACTTAAGCTCTATATCTATTTCGGCTATTCGAAAATAGCAGATCTACAATCTCACGACGCGTCGCGAGCTTGTAGATCTGCTATTTTCAAAAGATTTTTCTACATTTTGAAAACTTGAAATGGTACATTCTGCATGATGAGTAATTTTACTTTGGGTACTTTAAGTACATTTTAATGCCGATACTTTTGTACTTTTACTCAAGTAAATTAAGAATTCTGGACTTTTACAGAGTATTTCTACATTGCAGTATTGATACTTTTACTTAAGTAAAACATTTGAGTACTTTTTTCCACCACTGACACAAGCATGCATGCACAGACAGTACTACCACTGAACCCGGCTTCCTGAGCAAATGCTGAAACGTTTTACCATTGAGCTAATAAAAGCCTGCCTGCTTGCTCAGGGGATAAATTGAATCTTGACCATCAGGTCAAAATTCGTGTCAGATCCTGTGTCTAGGTGAGACATGACCTTTGACACAATCTAAACGTCTCAATAGAAGAGCAGGGAGACAAAATACAACCACCCCAATTATATGAGTTATATTGTGTTAACATACCCGTAAATTTCGGACTATAAGCCGCGACTTTTTTCCTATTTTTCGACCCTGCGGCTTATATAACGGTGCGGCTTATCTATGGATTTTTACAGCTAACGGCCACTATGGGACCTCCTAAATCTATGGATTTTACACCCGCGGCTTATAGTCCAGTGCGGCTTATATATGTACAAATCATTCAATTTAGCTGCTGCGGCTTATATTCAGGTGCGGCTTATAGTGCGAAAATTACGGTACTCTACCATACAGATAGAATTACATTGTATTCATAAAAAGAAGGTACATCACTGCTGCTTTAAAAGGTAGTGTAAGTGATATGTTTTTGGTTGAGACAAAACAATTTGTTGAAAAGTTAAAGCTCTATAATCAGATAGTAATCATTGCTATAGAATGTTTGTTCAGTAACAGGGGTCTCTCCTCCGTCTCTCCGTCAGCTTGTAGATCTGCTATTTTTGAAAAATCGTGAAAATGTGTGCAAATCTTTTAATGCATATATTTTTAAAGCGAACATTTGTAAAATATTTTGTTCCAGGGACCCCCCCCCACAGAAGCAAAGATTTGAGTTACAAATGTTCGCTTAAAAAAAGATTTAAGTATTCAAAGATTTCCACAAAATGTTCAAGATTTAAAAAGAAATAGCAGATCTACAAGCTCATAGCGCGGCACTCGGTGCCGCGCTATGAGCTTGTATATCTGCTATTTTTTAATAGCCAAAGAAATCTTAAAATTACACACAGTTATCACTTAATGGGTTAATAAACAGAACATATTTTTTCAGGTGGTTTGCCAATTTCATCCAATCAGGAGAGAGTACCCATTTATCAGATCACTTTTTTTGTGTCATCACTTCCAATGTCACCTGTTTATCCTGTATCTTCTGTTTCTGTTTACTAAAGAGCTGGAGAGGCAAGGAGACTCCTGTTACTGAACAAACACTCTATAGCAACCAAATCCATCAGAATATAGAGCTCTTTAACACTTATTTTAACGAAAGAAAATGACTTACTCTGTGTGTGTGTGTGTGTGTGTGTGTGTGTGTGTGTGTGTGTGTGTGTGTGTGTGTGTGTGTGTGTGTGTGTGTGTGTGTGTGTGTGTGTGTGTGTGTGTTTTGACATGACTACATTCAGTATTTCCTCTCTCTCTCTCTCTGTCCTACAGTCTGTCTTTTAACCTCGTTTTACCTCTTCTGATTACATAATTCACTGTTCACTGTTTCCCCCTCCGTCCAACTTTCTCTACACCTTCTCCTGTTCTGCCTTTCATTTTCTTAACACACACACACACAGGTTTGTATTACTATACTTGTGAGGACATCAACATTTTAGGACAGTGATTTTTTTTAATGCAATTTCTTATACATTTTGTCATTTTAACTATAAGCCCAAAGCCAAAAAAATGCAGATCTACAAGCTCACAACGCGTCGCAGCGTGACATGAAATACCGCTCAATGTTCAAGCGAACATTTAAAACTCAAATCTTTGCTTCTGGGGGTCCCTGGAACAACATATTTTGAGATGGGGGTCGGCGGCCAAATACGTATCATTTTGGGGGTCCTTGACATGAAAAGGTTTGAGAACCACTGATATAGAAACATTTCAAAATACTGTTGGGAAGACATTTGTAGAGTCAGCTTCAGGTTAAAATCACAAACTGTCTCTCCCTACAACACACATCTCAGTCAAACCCGATCGGGTCTGTAGAATGGATACATATTTAAAAAATCCACAAAGCCTCTGTCTGTACACGTGTGTGCGTGTGTGTGTGTGTGTGTGTGTGTGTGTGTGTGTGTGTGTGTGAGATGGACACCAATCAGAGAACAATGGGGGCTGCATACATACAGTAAGGTGGTGATACACCCACACATGTAAATGACTGTTACATGGCATAACGAAACTCTATACGCACTGCTGCTCACAGGGCTGTTTGTGTCACCACAGCACTGTGTGTGTGTGTGCCACTGTGTGTGTGTTGACCGTTGCCACAGACCGGTTTGACAGGCTACAACCAGTCTCTCGTAGTGACACACACACACACACACACACACACACACACACACACACACACACACACACACACACACACACACACACACACACACACACACACACACACACACACACACACACACACACACACACACACACACACACACACACACACACACACACACAAAACCAGTACAACCCAGGTGGACTTTTTGTGTGTCAGCAATATGAGTAAAACCCCCTCCTAGTCTCCTAGTAGTATAACCATACAGGTGCTTACTGTGTGAAACACTGCATAATGTACCAGCCACATCAACTACTCAGCCAAAAGACTATCTTCTCAGAGGCTACGTTCAGACTGGTTTGAACGGCACATTTGTAGTGCGCCCCCCATCCAGTTACTACCCTGGACTGCACCCCCCCGGGTGCAGTCCGCAGAAAGAGAAACATATAGGACAAGACAAAGAAAACTAGACTAGGACTACAAGAACTCAGTCACACTGTCAGTCAGTCGCAACAAGAGGGAGTAGAAAACTAAGCACACACACACACACACACACACACACACACACACACACACACACACACACACACCACACACACACACACACACACACACACACACACACACACACACACACACACACACACACACACACACACACACACACACACACACACACACACACACACACACACACAGTCCTGTAAGTCTCTAGGGTCAGCGGCTTCGAATGCTATCAATGCATTGAATGGGAGATTATCACGTTTTATCAGACCATTGAATGGGCGAGTAGGCGACGAGTAGGGTGATATACTGACCTACCTGCGATTTGTCAGACCATTCATTGGGCGTAATCAGGAGCTACTGACCTACTTGGAGGCGGAGCAGTCCCCACAACAATATTTACGATTCTGTGCCTATCGGTACATAACTCCAACGGCGCTGAGTAGGCTCAGGCGAACGTCACACCGTTCAGGACGGCAACTCGGTCGCTTTAGCTCCCTCGGTGGTCCTTCACGGGGTGACAGTTCGTCTGAGACTGCGTGCCTCCGTCATGGTCCGAAACCAAAACTGAACTATTTAAGTCATCTCCGTTGGTAGGTCAGTATGTCTTGATAACACCCAATGAATGGTCTGATAAATCACAGGCAGGTCAGTATGTCGCCTACTTCGCCCATTCAATGGTCTAATAAAAGGTGATAATGTCCCATTCAATGCATTGAAAGCATCCGAATCAGGTGCAAGGGTGGGGGCAGCTTGGATCCTCAAAGGGAGTTTGTTCCACAACTTCGGTGCCAACACAGCAAAGGCAAGGAGGTCACCCGTCCTTACTGTGCTAGACCAAAAGTAAGGGCTCAATAACATACCTTAACCTACTCACTAGCTGATACCATTCTTTTCTGTTAGCACAAGTAAGACGCGCGAACGCGGGAAGCGAACGAAAAAAAAAATATGATAATAATTTAATAATATTTTTTTAATAATAATAATTTAATAATATAATAATATAAAAAATATTAAAGAAAAAGTAACAAAAAAAAAAAAATCTAAACATTTCTGCGTTAAAAGGAGCATCTTAGAAAAATACAAATTCACAAAAAAATACGTTTTTGAACAATTCAACAAAGTGTTTGAAGTGCCTGTTTCACCCACTTCCGGGGGGCGGAGCCAAAATCCGAGCCCGAGGTATTTGTTCGTAGACCCCCACTTAGGGGGGGTAGAAAAAGTTTCGGAGCGATTCGGGCACTTTTCATTTAACATGGGGTTTCAATGGGGAGTTTTTAGGAGCCTTCTCCGGGGCGTGGCTTCCGGGGGAAGGGGCGGGCTTAAACGCAACCTGCACACAGAGACGCAATAGTGCCTTTGGCGCGCCTCCTTCCGCTGCGTTCGCAATTACAACAACATGCTAGCAATCTTCCAGTGGATATTTCTCCTCAAAAGTACAACAAAGGATTTCACTCCTATTTAGACCTCCAGACACCATTTAGCGGCTCACATTATCCAAAAAAACGCAACCAAACATGTTCATTGTTCGCATCGCAGTGCCCTATACATTAATTAGCAGGTCTGTCTATGTTTGTGTGGGTGCACCTAAATTATATGCTGGTGGTGCAACAAAAGTTAGGCGCTCCAGTGCAAAAAGTCCTGCATGTAAATTTAAATCTGTGATGATGTGACAATAAAGTTGGTTTGAGTTGAGTTTTCAGTAACTAACGTGAAGTATCAATCACCCCTTCTCATGATGAACCCGCCCCCTCCCTGCCCCGCATGTACTCTTGTGTGTATAATTTGGATATTCTATGATACATGGACAAAGTTCAAAACAATATTTCAGCAGAAAACCATAATGTATGTCATGGCTGACATAGCTTAAAAGATGACCATGCAGGGATGGTTAATGAATAAATCCCACACAGTTCGCCTGTTTCACAGACCTCACTTGAACTCATGGCATACGTTCCATTGCAAAGCAATGACTTCAAAGGTCAGGCGTGCTCAACTCCTCAAGTCTTGAGGTCAAACTGGGAGCACATTCTTGACAACTTGAACAACAGAAACATCCACACTTAAAAAAAAAAAATCACACCCAGTGTGAAGTGAGCGGTGCTATTTATGAGTTATCAATTTCATCATGCATCTCGGTAGCCAATCACAACACGTCCTGCGAAGTGACGTGCTTACATTTTTTACATTATTATTAATTTCATCATGCGTCTCGCTAGCCAATCACAGCGCGTCTGCGAAGTTTGAAGTTAATTTCATCATGTGTCTCGCTAGCCAATCACGGCACGTCCTGCAGAGCTTAGCCTATGGGCGTGTTTTCCACAGCATGGCGTCACAGCGAAAGACACATTTTCACGACAGAAATAAAAACTTTCGCCACGGATGGGTCCTAAACCCTCTTGTAGGAGCGGTTGCACCGCTCAAACACACATAGCAGCATTACAAAAAGGGTGCGTTTTGGCCTGTTTTCGGCCTTTGTCGACGAAGGCCACAGGCTGAAACGTCTGTCTTGCAAATGCTGCTGCTTGCGCATTAAAACATTATGTTTTAAGCTTTGATCAGGAGTGCGGATGTTTCTTATATGTCAGGGGGTCTTCAATTCTACCACACAAAGATCTGTAGTAACTTTGAGGACCCCCTAGGGGTCCCGGACCCCCTGTTGAAGACCCCTGTCATTATGTTCCATTGCAACAACATACACACCTACTTGCAGAGAGACGGTCTCTAGCTTCAGTTAGTGTTACAGTTGTTTGCGGATTGAAAAAAAACATCTTTTGTGTGGAATTCATGACGTCTGGGCCGGTGTAAAAACATGACATTGTGTCACACAGCAGGAGGACGACAGAGTGGCCTCAAGTTACAGAACCAGAGGGCAGACGGTTTGATCTCTCCACTCTCCACAGCAGCATGTAGTACAGCTCTGAGCTCATAACATGCGGTAGAGCTCAATGTTGCTCTACCTCATACATGGGCGACTGGCGGCCCCCACCTTCACTTACTGCGGCCCGCAGGTTAATATCGGAATACTGATAACATATCATTGATTTCAGCTGTTACAATTCCAAACATGCAAACATGACCCGCTTTAATGACTTCAGTCGATATTAGTAGCTTAATGACTAGTATTACAATTATATTGTATTTTTGTATGTCCAATGTATTTATGTTCATAAAGTTGACATAAGTATAACAAAATGCATTTGATTGGATTCCAATTCAAAAATAGCAAAAGTAGCAGATCTACAAGCTCACAACGTGTCGCACTTGGACCGGGGGTTGGCTATGCAGGCATGCTTGGGCCATTACATCACATTACATTACATTACAGTCATTTAGCAGACGCTTTTATCCAAAGCAACTTACAGTAAGTGCATTTAACATAGGTAGGCAGGAAAACTACTAATCACCAGAAGTCTTAAGTGCATTCTCTTCTAAAACAAGCGACTAAGAGTATACCTAGCGCTAAGGTAAAAGTGGGTGCAGTGCGGAAAAAAATGACGCTTCACCGGCGCGTTTCAATGTTGTAGGCAGCGCTCCTTTCGCAGCCGCTGCTTCTAAATTTCCGATAGTTCGGTCTTCTTTCACTTGCTCCAAGCCGTTTGTTGCCCCCCACCCCCCCCCAAGGTTGGTGCCCTGTGCTTGGATAAGCCAGACATGGGCCTATGGGGCCCACCACACATAATAAAATAAAACACTTGTTTCCAATGTGGTCCTGTCTGTGTCACACACACACGTTGTTGGGGGCATGCTGATCCAAAATTAGTTTTGTATTATTTGACCTTTAATCTCAAACTGCATGTGTGAGTGTGACATAACCGAGGCAAGCCTGTACACACACACACACACACACACACACACACACGCTGGTACAGCTACGTGACAGGCCTGGTGTGTGTGTGTGTGTGTGTGTGTGTGTGTGTGTGTGTGTGTGTGTGTGTGTGTGTGTGTGTGTGTGTGTGTGTGTGTGTGTGTGTGTGTGTGTACTAAATGGCTGTTATGCATACAAAAGGATGTACACACACACAGCACGCCATGACAGAATAGTTAACTGGACCTCATAGTGAAGGCCATTTCCAACTACCTTGAGAATGTGAGAAAACTGCCTTACATCTACAGTGAGAATGCACAAACATTTCCGTTCATGTTCCATCTCTGATTCAGACATGTTTACAGCGAATACACCTGAGGTTAATTAAGAGTCCAGAGAAGTGTCTGTAATTAGTGTATTAGAGATAGCCAGCCTGCACCTTTGACCCTAGCCTAGGGAGGAAGCCATGACCAAGGTCATTAAATGACCAACCATTCCTAAGTAAATTCCACCTCAAAGCTAGGCTTTTTTGTATTTGGCAGCCTAGGACATGCCCACAGCATTGGTTGGGTTGGGTTGGGTTGTTAAGAGGGTTTCAACCTCTTAACAAGCTCGTGCTGTCTCTGCTATCATTGGCAGCCGCCAGACAATGGCGGAGATGCTGTTACTTATACCCATGAGTACTGAGTGAAATGCTTCTCGTATCTTGAACACATAATATGCCACGATTCTGGGAATGTAACCGTAGCGCACCTTTAATATTTGTGTCCTTGACTCCTTGTATGCTCGCCATTTTAATGTGGACATGAATATGTGTGTGTTAGGGCTGGTAAAGGAATATTCGATATTCAAATATTATTCAAATATGGGGAAAATATGTAGGCCTATATTCGAATATGAATTGAATTAATATACGATTTTTTTTAATGTTTATTTGACAGGGACAATACAAAAAACTATGTATCAAGTTATAAAAACAAACAAAATATATGTTTTATTGGATCCGAGCACTTGATACATTGCTTTTTGTATTGTCCCTGTCAAATAAATAATTAAAAAATGTTTTAATAATAATGATATTAGAGTATATTCAAATATCTGCCAATTTTTAAGACCAATATTCGAATATAATTTCTGAGGAATGTTACCAGCCTTAAGGTCCTTACACACCGGGGCGATGTATTTCATGCGAATATACCTTATAAAGTCAATGCAAGCTTCCACACCAGTTTCGCGGAGCGAAAAAAGCGTCTTTTAATTATTCGGAACGGGTCCGAATTTTGCGTATATTCGCATATTCGCCGGTGTGTAACCGCCTTTAGTGTGTGTGTGTGTGTGTGTGTGTGTGTGTGTGTGTGTGTGTGTGTGTGTGTGTGTGTGTGTGTGTGTGTGTGTGTGTGCTGCGTGCGTGCGTGCGTGCATGTGCGTGTGCGTGTGTATTGTAACTCTCTCACCTGGGAGCTGACGTAGAGCTTCAGGCACTCTCCGCAGACGGCCTTGCGACAGCAGTGCAGCGGCGATATGGCTTTGTCGTCCAGACACACGCGGCAGCAGCGCACCGCCGTGCCCACACCCCCCTCCTCTCCCGACAGGGGGTCCACCAAGTCGTCCAGCGTGTACGGTTCGGGAACAACCGAAGAGAACGAGAACCGAATAGAACCAGAAACGGGAACAACCGAACCGCCGGTGTCGTCCCCCTCCCCCTCCTCCTCCTGGCCGGACTCGAACTCTCTCTCTCGGCCCCGTTCGTCGTCGCCGGCCGCGGCGAGGGCAGATCGACTCAGAAGTTCCGTGATTTTGATCTCAGCGTCCGTTGTTGTTGTGGTGACGCGACGGTCGTTGACGATACAGTACACCGTGCAGTAAACGTGTTCCCTCTGGGCGCCGGTCGCCAGCGACCCGTCCGATGACGAAGTCGTCGTCATTCCGTTAGCGGTGCGGAAACACTCCGGAGGCGCCAAATCCGCTCGGTTCGAATCCGACGCAGCCGGCGACGGCGGGGTCAATCCCGACACGACGGGTGGCTGTGGCTCCACCTCCTGCTCCGCCCCCGGACGCGACTTCTTCTTCTGGCAGTCGCCGCACTCAATCCGGACGCCGCCGCTCCCTTTGTCGTTGCTGTTGCCGTCCGTGTTGTTGTTGCCGCTGCGCTGCTGGAGGACCCGGTTGTTGTTGTTCAGGTTGAGAGACGGAGACTTGGAGACGGAGACCAGGCTCCTCCTCAGGATCTCCACGGCGCTCGTTCTCCTCCGCTCACCTCCTCCTCCACCGTGGTGGTCCGGGGGCGGGGCTGATGGGCGACCAAACGGACAAATATCAAATATCAAGACATTTGTGAGTTGTGAGTGACTCGATATCATTATTGTGATGATATTGCATTGTTACCATAGAGCAGTGGTTTTTCAACCCTTTTCATATCAAGGTCCATTATTTATTCAGCATTTCTGAACCACCGTGAGAGATTTAGCCTCTCGGACCCAAAACTTTGAATATTTTGTTATCGTTGGACACGGTTTTGTCCACAACACCATGCTGTACTGATGTTGGTACCAATAAGAGAGACAGCAGGCAAACTTTGATAAAAAATAACAATTCTTCTACATTCTCTAATTGTGTAGACTTAAATTAAGTAATGCAGATGTTTAACTTAACAATAATGTAACTCTTGAGAGCATAAAATGAAACCAAATGGACCCGTAAGGGTCCATTTGGTTTCATTTTACACTCTCAATAGTTAAAGATCTAATAAGGGTCCGTTTGTTTGCCAACTCTCCATCATTTAGCTGGGGACCACTTGGAACCCCCTCAAGGACCACTGGTGGTCCCCGGACCACTGGTTGAGAACCATATCACGATATCAATCAATATAATATAGATATATATATTATTGCCCTGCCCTACCGTGGTCGTTGTTGTTGCTGTCTGCTGCGTCTTTCTCCTCCTCACCGCTGCCTTCCTCCTCCTCCTCCTCCTCCTCCTCTTCCTCCTGCCCCCCTCCATGACGTCTGTCACCGTGTCTACTGATGATGATGGCAGTAGAGTTCCTCCTGCTGGTGACATACCGGGTTCAATGGCAATCTCTGGTGTTACGGTGCGTTTTAACAGCGGGCGATTCAGGATAGTATTTTCCGGAAGTGCATTATATGTCTATGAGAGCCGGCAACTACTGGCGATAGGGCGAAGTGGGCGGGGGGGCGATGAAAGATGGATTTTCTTTATCTTTTGGACGATGTCGCCCAGCGATCGCCCGAGAGTCGCCCGCTGTTAAAACGTACTGTTAGGGTTAGATCTCTATTCTCTGGTGGCACTGGTGCTGACATACTGGTTCATATCACTAGTGACATACTGGTTCAGATCTCTAGTGACATACTGGTTCATATCACTAGTGACATACTGGTTCACTAGTGACATACTGGTTCACTAGTGACATACTGGTTCATATCACTAGTGACCTACTGGTTCATATCACTAGTGGCATACTGGTTCACTAGTGACATACTGGTTCACTAGTGACATACTGGTTCATATCACTAGTGACATACTGGTTCATATCACTAGTGACATACTGGTTCACTAGTGACATACTGGTTCACTAGTGACATACTGGTTCATATCACTAGTGACATACTGGTTCATATCACTAGTGACATACTGGTTCATATCACTAGTGACAAACTGGTTCATATCACTAGTGATATACTGGTTCATATCACTAGTGACATACTGGTTCACTAGTGACATACTGGTTCACTATTGACATACTGGTTCATATCACTAGTGGCATACTGGTTCACTAGTGACATACTGGTTCATATCACTAGTGACATACTGGTTCATATCACTAGTGACATACTGGTTCATATCACTAGTGACATACTGGTTCACTAGTGACATACTGGTTCATATCACGAGTGGCATACTGGTTCACTAGTGACATACTGGTTCATATCGTTAGTGACATACTGGTTCATATCACTAGTGACATACTGGTTCATATCACTAGTGACATACTGGTTCATATCACTAGTGGCATACTGGTTCATATCACTAGTGGCATACTGGTTCACTAGTGACATACTGGTTCATATCACTAGTGACATACTGGTTCATATCACTAGTGACATACTGGTTCATATCACTAGTGGCATACTGGTTCACTAGTGACATACTGGTTCATATCACTAGTGACATACTGGTTCACTAATGACACTACTGGTTCATATCACTAGTGGCATACTGGTTCACTAGTGACATACTGGTTCATATCACTAGTGACATACTGGTTCACTAATGACACTACTGGTTCACTAATGACACTACTGGTTCATATCACTAGTGACATACTGGTTCATATCACTAGTGACATACTGGTTCACTAGTGACATACTGGTTCATATCACTAGTGGCATACTGGTTCACTAGTGACATACTGGTTCATATCACTAGTGACATACTGGTTCACTAGTGACATACTGGTTCATATCACTAGTGGCATACTGGTTCACTAGTGACACTGCTGGTTCAGATCACTAGTGACATACTGGTTCAGATCACTAGTGGTGCTGACATACTGGTTTAGATCTCAGATCACTGGTGCTGACACACTGGTTTAGATATCTACTGGTGCTGACATACTGGTTTAGATATCTACTGGTGCTGACATACTGGTTTAGATATCTACTGGTGCTGACATACTGGTTTAGATCTCTAGATCACTGGTGCTGACACACTGGTTTAGATATCTACTGGTGCTGACATACTGGTTTAGATATCTACTGGTGCTGACATACTGGTTTAGATATCTACTGGTGCTGACATACTGGTTTAGATCTCTAGATCACTGGTGCTGACACACTGGTTTAGATATCTACTGGTGCTGACATACTGGTTTAGATCTCTAGATCACTGGTGCTGACACACTGGTTTAGATATCTACTGGTGCTGACATACTGGTTTAGATCTCTAGATCACTGGTGCTGACATACTGGTTTAGATCTCTAGATCACTGGTGCTGACACACTGGTTTAGATATCTACTGGTGCTGACATACTGGTTTAGATCTCTAGATCACTGGTGCTGACACACTGGTTTAGATATCTACTGGTGCTGACACACTGGTTTAGATCTTTACTGGTGCTGACATACTGGTTTAGATCTCTCAGACCACACTGACCTCCTCTCAACTTTGCCGTCGATGAAGGAAGTCTCGGTGATCGTCAGCTTGTTGTTGCTGTTGAGGCGTGTAAGTGTTGTTGATGATGACAACGATGATGATGAAGACAGCCTGACCGGCTTCCCTTCGTCCAGGCTGCTGATCAGAGTGATCTTACAGTCTTTATGATCATAAACTCTTCCCGGTGGGTGATCCTCCATCCCCGGCGATGTGTTTGTCCTCCCCATAGGACTGAGATTTTACCGTGATCTGCTGCCGTGTGTGTGTGTGTGTGTGTGTGTGTGTGTCTGTGTGTGTGTGTGTGTGTGTGTGTGTGTGTGGTCTATAACCTCCACTAGTCTGTCTGCCACCAAAACAAACACAACAGCAGCCCCAGCCACCGCGTTGCCAGATCTTGTGAGAGAAATAAGCAACCCAGGGTCTCTAGGAAAACAAACCCAAAAGAAGCAACTATACTAGGCATGAGCACGGTGCAGTGGTGTAAAGTAACTAAGTACATTTACTGAAGTACTGTACTTAAGTACAATTTTGAGGTATTTTTACTTTACTGAAGTATATCCAAATACTTTTACTTCTACTCCACTACATCTCAGAGACAAATATTGTACTTTTACTCCACTATAATTATTTGAAAACTTTAGTTACTAGTTACTTTGCATGTATACATCATTACATTATAAAACATAAATTAACCACTTTTGCCCTATTTTATACCTAGGCTATTTGAAAATAGCAGATCTACAAGCTCTCAACGCGTCGCATCGTGACGCGTTGTGAGCTTGTAGATCAGCCATTTTCAAACATTTTATTACTTTTACTTTTGGTACTTTAAGTACATTTTGATACCAATACTTTTGTACTTTTGCTCAGGTACATTTTGAATGCAGGACTTCTACTTGTAACAGAGTACTTCAGAGTACTACATTGCAGTATTGATACTTTTACTTAAGTAAAACATTTGAATACTTTTTCCATCACTGCATGAGCACTTAAAACCTATACTGTATATACACTGAAAATATTTTACTTGAAATAAAATGTGGGATATTTCATATTTGGACACACACACATCTGGTATGGCTCCCTGGCACAAACATTTTAGAAGACAAATTCAATTGTTTAATTTGGGGGTCCCTCGTCCATGACATGAAAATATCACTGGTTTAAACAACATCAGGAAACAAGCCCACAATAAGCAGTTGCATTGTTTGGGGCTTGTTTCAAAAAGTGTATACAATAAAACAAAATAAGCCCAAAGTCGCTTATAATAAGCGGACATGGCAACATTTCCAGCCAGCCAGCAGTGCTGCTGGATGCTTCCTGGTGTGCGTCAGCATGGGAGGGGCGATGGGAGAAAACGTTAAACCACTGGGATGATCAATTCACTTTGCAAGATGCAGATCCGGTCTAGAGCGGATAAGGAAACGGTCTGCGTGCATGCGTGCACGTGTGTGGAAATTACCGGACACAGTGGGCGGGCTCTAAACCGAATCTGAGCTTAGAGCAGTAAATAGAAACCAGGCTTTTTGTTACACAGTCATAAAAGCCTAGTGACGCCAGACTACCTCCACCAGTGGTAGAAGAAGTACGTAGGCCTACTCAGATTTGGGACTTATTAAGTAAAAGTAGCAATACCACAGTATAAAATTACTTTGTTACAAGTAAAAGTCCTGGTTTAAAAGAAGCACAATAGTAAAAGTAGCCTACTCATCATGCAGAATGCTCATTTCAGAACCTTATAGCCTATATAATTTTATTGGACTAGCCTATAGCCTAATTATTGATCATTAACCACTTAAGCCCTATTTTATAGTTAAGCTTAAGTAAATAAAAGCAGCCTTGGCAGATCTACAAGCTCACAATGTGTAAGCACACATTGTGAGCTTGTAGATCGGCTATTTTCAAATGGAACTTGTGAAATGGGACATTCTGCACAATGAGTACTTTCACTTTTAGTACTTTAAGTATATTTTGATGCCAATACTTTTGTACTTTTACTCAGTTTTCAGTTACCGGATTTTTACGTGTAACAGAGTATTTCTTCACCGCAGTATTGATACTTTTACTTAAGTAAAAAATGTGAGTACTTTTTCCACCACTGGACCAGGGGTCTTCAATGTTTGTCAGGCCAAGGACCCCTTTAGCTGAGAGAGATGAAGCAGGGACCCCCACTACATATTGGATTCATGTTAAATGTGTTTTCAGACATTCAATAACCTGACCTTTGCCTCTGTACTTGGTCTGCTCTTTTTTCCCTCTACACCAAAACCTCTTAGCCGAAAAAAAGCTGAACTTGTAGATCTGCTATTTTCGGCTAATGTTCCCCACAGAATATAGGGAAGCAAGGGTTCAAGTGGTGAATGTCAAAATAAAAACAATAAAGTCCCTATCACACAAAGATTTGCCGGCCCCACTGTACTAACTCTGAGGACCCCCTAGTGGTCCCGGACCCCCTGTTGAAGACCCCTGCACTAGACTGCCAGACTGGGGATCCTGTCTGGGTCTATAGAGTGTGAGCGTTGTTTAATGTTGGTTTGTCTTGTTGAAACCAGGTCAGTCATTCTAAAAGCAGATGTAATCTGTCACTATGCTGATGATGTAAGAATATCAGCTCTCTCTCTCTGCTCACTTTACCAGATTAAATTTCCACTGAATATACTTCCTGGTGGCTGCTGCAGTGTGTGTGTGTGTGTGTGTGTGTGTGTGTGTGTGTGTGTGTGTGTGTGTGTGTGTGTGTGTGTGTGTGTGTGTGTGTGTGTGTGTGTGTGTGTGTGTGTGTGTGTGTGTGTGTATATGAGAGAGAGAGAGAGAGAGAGAGAGAGAGAGGACAACAATAGTACCTGCTCTGAGTGTGTGTCAGAGGAAATGGTTAGAGTGTTGCCCTTGGCTTATTCGCTGATCCTGTTACAATGGAGAAACACAACCGGTTCCAATTCACTTTCAGTTCTACAATTCATCCACATGAACACTTTTTTGCACCTCATGTTTAACCTCATGTACATACAGTACTTGCTAGTTTTTCATGCTATGTGTATTATGTAAATATATATCTTTGATTGTGTTATTTTTTTCCTCCTTGCTCTCCCTCTCCCCGCCCCCTCGCCTCTTTTTCCTTTCTGAACAGCCACAAAACAAGGCACGCAGATGAAGCGCTTCTGTGTGAACTACATAGTATACACTACAGCAGTGGTTCTCAACCTGTGGGTCGGGACCCCCAGGGGGGGCCCCACATCATTTTTGGGGGGTCCCCAGATGACAGTAAAGTGACAATTTAAGGACTTTTAAGACCTTTTAAAAAAATGAAAAAATACTATTACTACGTCAAAAGTAATCAACAAACTATACTCCAAACTGGTCAAACATTGGCCAAATTGTCAAATAATATAAGAAAGAGGTAGAAATTGTGACAATAGCCGATATACAAGCTTGTGAGCTTGTAGATCTGCTATTTTCACAATATATTTATATGTGGAACCGAGTCAAACTAAACGTAATGCCTCAACTCCTACATTTTCAAGTGCCTGTCAGGGTGAGGGGTCCCCAGTTCAAATATGATTATTTTGGGGGGTCCTCAGTTCAAATATGATTATTTTGGGGGGTCCCCAGTTCAAATATGATTATTTTGGGGGGTCCCCAGTTCAAATATGATTATTTTGGGGGGTCGTGTTCTGAAAAGGTTGAGAACCACTGCACTACAGCACACATTGCAGAGGATGACAGCCTTCCATCATCAACACACGGTCAGGCACATGCACAGATATGAACCAAGAGGGGCTTTTGGCCTGCTTTTCATGAAAAGAGAGCATCCAATGGATGCAAGGTAGAAGTTATTATTTGGTCACAAGCTCTTTGTTAATACTTTTCATTGGTTCAATACTTATAAACCCCACGCTTAACAACTTTTTCACTTTCAAAGTTATTTCCAAAAATAGCCGATCTGCAAGCTCACAACCCCAAATTGACATGGACTTGCCCACGGACGGCTGAAGTATATCTCCCAGACCGTCACATATGCTAAAATTGATATACACAGGTTTTTACATAGTAGAGTCATTTCATTCAGAATAACAGCATCCGAAGTGATTGACTTGCAACTTAAGCAACTGTTTCTCTGAATTGAAGTGCTTCCTTCAAAAAGACACAAATTCCTCCAAACATCTCAGGATTTGATAGACAATGGACAAAGTTAAACACTCAACAGCTGTTATGTGATCTGATGTTCGTAGCATAAGGTACTGTAGGCCACAAAACGTATCTAATCATTAGATTTGAACACAGAGCTATTTCCCTTTATAGTACAAACATCCTGGTAAAGATGTTTACCGTAGTTAAGATAAAACAGGTTCTCAGTGATTAGGTCTTGGGATCCGTTTGATTAAAGAGGAAGCCTCTCTAGATAGAAAACAGTCATATTGAAAAGATTATTTAATTCCTTAAAATCCTTGTTTGCTAACTGTTGTATATTTATATAAATGTATGCATTTTTACATGACATACAGTACTTTTACTTCTACTCCACTACATCTCAGAGGCAAATATTGTACTTTTACTCCACTACAATTGAAAACTTTAGTTAGGCTACTAGTTACTTTGCAGATGTAAATTATTACATTATAAAACATACATTAACCACTGCAGCCCTTTAGCTCATGACATGCTGAACACAAATTATTAAAGAATATTCCATTTTAGGTTATAGTTTGGCCACAGGAACATAAACTGTAGTGTCAGAAGTTACCTTCATGCAAATGTGTGTGATAAGCCTAGCAAGACTCGCTGTGCGCTCGGCCGGAGCGGATCAGCCCCCGATTGGCTGAGATGAGGAGGAGGAGGGACTGTGAAGCTTATGTGATCTCAGGGCACTGTATTTTGACCTACTCAGTTGCCACTTTTTTGTGAATACTCCTGAAGTTGATCAATAAAAGACTTGGAGAATAATATCCATCGGATCTCGTTCCTTCTGTGCTGCGACATTTTCATTGAGGTTTATCCCACGGTATCACCCGGAAAAGTTACCACAGGGCCATCCGAAAAGATTTTGTGCCATGGATCCAATAAGAGAAGATCTGCATTGTTACAATTTACTCAAAGTTACCCAAATTCTTCGCAATTCTTCCAAGATTTTGCAAACATTTTCAAATAGACAAAGTGGTTATTCCTCTTTTTTTTGCTGGAGACCCCCCTGGAACCCCGATAAAGGACCCCTGGGGGTCCACGGGCCCCACTTTGAGAACCACAGGAGTAGAGCATTAATTTACGAATAAACATACAAAGTTGAGATTAAAGGTTTCTGCCCGACAACAAGGATAATACTGGTTATTTAAGTAAGTCATTTTGCAGGCAGATGTGTGAAAGGTGACAGAGAACAGAAGACAGCAGATGACCGGATTCCCCATCACTGTCTACTTTATTGTATGTACAGTCAGTCACCATGGGAACACACCAGAAGCACACAAGAGAAGGTCGTGTCCGTGGTGAACATGAACGACCCAACCCAGAGCCCTATATGGACCAAGTTAAACACATAATAACCACTTAAGACCTATTTGGAAAAAAGTTTTATATTATTAATAAAATAAAATAAAAACGTATCTATAATAAAATGCCTTTTAAGGAAACATCTGATCTACAAGCTCACAGTGAATCACATGGTGACGTGTTATGAGCTTGTAGATTTGCTATTTTTGGGAGGGAGAAAAAGGCCTTTCATTAATAGGTGAAATGTAATATTGCTTTAATGACAAGTCACACTTGAAAAAAAAACAGATCTACAAGCTCTCATGCTGAGACCTTGTACATTTGTCATTTTAACTATTTTGGGGGGATGGGGGGAGGGGGGACGTTTTCATAGATCTTTGAACATTTTCTTTGAACATCTTTGGCATTGCCCAAATAAGAAGGCCATCATTTGGTAAACAACATGGGAATATTACCACATATTGTGGACACATGCCCATTGATTACCTATTTTTACAGGCATAGCTTTTTTATTTTATTATTTTTATTCAGAAGAATAAAACAAAAATAATAAGAAGAAATCTTTCAAAAGAATTTCAGAACCCTTAAAAAAAATCCATGAATAAAAATAAGAAACACTTTCAAGAAATAGGTAAAATAGCACATCTTCAAGCTCACAGCGAGCTTGAAGATGCTATTTTCACTATTGAATAGGGCTTAAGCGGTTAATTCATAATGTATTACTATTTTTGTATGTGAAAGGTTTTGGGTCTATTGAAGAACTGGTCTTCAGAATGCCTCAGTCTCAGAGAGGTTCTGGGTTCAACGCTGGTCAGTTCACCACATACACAGAAAAGTTGAATGTACCAGCCACAGTACAATGACACACACACACACACACACACACACACACACACACACACACACACACACACACACACACACACACACACACACACACACACACACACACACACACACACACACACACAGTCACATATCATTTGAAATCCTTTCTGATGCCTTGAGAAGTCGCCTCAGTAGTCGGTTGGTCGTGTCTGACGGAGGAACGGGTCCATCAGGTTAAGTTACGTTGGTTCTCAAGGAACTAGGCAAGATCAATCCATCACAGAAGACAGGGTTAGAATGGAATTCACTTTCAGGTCAATAAAGCCAAAAAACATCTATGTTCATTGGAATTAATACATTTTCTAATTTCCCTTTTAATCTATATCAGTCATTATCGACTGAGAGCATAATTGCTTCCATCTTCAATGCTGTTTTTATATTTATTTTAAACATTTGCTGGGGGGAGGGAACCTAAATAACAAAGTAACCAGCATAGTGTTCATTAGTGCAATATAAGTCTAATTATTATTAAACATAAATAAATAAATAAATGAACCACAAAAAACAACAACATTTATGCTCTGAAGTGAAAGTGAATTCACATCCTTGATCAATGAACGATATAATTAACCACATGAACCCTATAGCATCCCTATTCTGGGCATTTCATGACAGGTGAACATTAATGAAAACAGGCAAACGAATAGGCAAAAACAGCCGATCCACAAGCTCACAATGTGTTGCAAGGTGCAACACAACGCGTTTGGGAGCTTGTAGATCGGATATTTTCGCTATTTGACGTACAACAAAGTAATGCAGGGTTCAAATGGTTAAAGTAAAGTATTACAGCGACTGTAGTGTGACTGGAGTCACTTCACTTCTTTCCTCTCCTCTGGATACATCCTAGTTTAGAACAATGGCTCTCAACCCATTCAGGCCACGACCCCCCACAATAATCATACTTGAACTGGGGACCCCCCAAAATTTGCAGATCAGCTATTTTCCAATTCTTTTTCTTTCTTATATTATTTGACAATTGGCCAATGTTTGACCCGTTTTTATAGTACAGTTTGTTGATCACTTTTGATGCATTAATGGTCTTATTCATTTCATTTTCTTGTATTTAGGTATTAAAAAGGTCTTAAAAGTCCTGAAATTGTCATTTTACTGTCATCTGGGAGCCCCCCCCCAAAAAAATCCCGACCCACAGGTTGAGAACCACTGTTTTAGAAGAAAAGTTAAATCGCAGTCCCACTTGTACAACGACATCATACTGTACATTAGTAGTCGACTAGAAAAAACAGTAAACACGGCCACGGGATTAAAAATAAAAATAAAACGTCTAGAAGTTTTTCAAAAAAGTTACATTTCAGCTTTTTACACAGTAGTCGTTAACCCCCCCACCCCGCCCCTGCCCCGCCCCTGCCCCGCCCCTGCCCCGCCCCCACCCCCCCACCCCTTTATTTGGCAGACGTTTCAGACTGTGTTATTTATAGATAAAAAAAGAACCACCGACTTCACACCGATAACGCTTTTTGAAGAGAACTAGTGGAGCGTTTGACCGACCAAACGATTCCTGCTTTTAAGTAGCTAAGTTAGTCAGCTTGAGATTAAATAAGCAACAGTTTTGACACTTCATGCAAAACACACAAATGTCAGTTTCTTTTTTTTTTTGCCTCCACAATGACCGTGAACTCAAGCTTCACAGTTTATAGTGACTTTGAACGTAGCAGCCCCGCAATAGAACGCCGTTACAAATTCACATTTTCGCTCATAGTTCAAGTTCAAAGTCCATTTATATAGTTATGAACAACTAAAGCGTTTTTTTTTCTTTTTCCCCACCAGAAATGTTCCTTGGAGACTTGGGAAAGGCCTCGTACAACATTTGGTCCACATAAAAAAGAAAGAAAGAAAGAAAACAACGACCTAGAACCGACGTTAAGTGAAAACACATTTAAGTCACATCCCCCGGACACAATCGGCTCGCTTCTTCTTGAACCGAATCAAAAACGGAAACAAACCTGCTCGTCTAAATAAGACTATTCGTCACCGTTTTCAAACTTTCTCTATCTAACAACAAACAACATGGTATAGTGGAGGAGCACTTCTGGTCCCATCCCATTGGTTTGAGAATCAGAATCATTATTGCCGTATGCTTGATTCATAAGTCTGTCGTATGGCGGTGGCGCGACGGTGAAAAGAGCAGATCTACAATCTAGTGAGTTTGTAAGTCTGCCATTTTCACTGTGCGACGCGGCCGTACGATAACGTATAAATCAGGCTTTTAGTCCTTTACATGAGTGAGGAAGTTACCGTAGACCTGATAGGGGGTTTTGCTGCTATGGCATCGCAGCAGGGGAAAGCAAGTCTTCCATGGCGCTATAAGCTAGGACGCTTTGACCTCTTTTTGTCCAGCGGGGGAATTGAACCGTGTTCACGACGGCATGGGTTAATCTCCTCATGGTGTGTCTCTGTAAAGTGGACCAATCCTTTTGGACCCAAAATAGCTTAAAAAGAAGGACCTACAGAAGTATCCGTCCATAGATATTATAGACTGTTGTTGGTTGGCACTGCTTCAGTGACGTCATCCATCGAAAAGGGGAAAGGTTTTGGAAGCGGTGCTGAGGAGCGCCGAGTCTTTGAAAACAGCCGTCCACTACGGACCCTTCTCTGGAAGTTCGTCCTGGTTGCTCAGCACGGGCGCAAGCATTTCCACGTCCTTGTGTCATCCGAAAATAAATCACAAATTATAGTATGTGCGTCTGAATTCCCTCTGCACTACTTGATGGAGGACTCTCTGTCATTGTCCAGGTTCCTGGATTGTTAACTTTTTTTTTTGTTTTGCTTTCTTAAGATGGTAGGAAGGATAAGAATTCTCCAGTTCTCTAACTGACTGTATCCCCCGACTGAGTGTGTCCTTCCTTTCGGTAAAGGATCTTCAACTGTTTGTGTGTGAAAGTTTTGGAACTGCTTTAGGCTAGTTCTGTTTTTTTCTTTTTTTTGTCAGGAAGCGCTGGATGCCGAGGAGAAGAAATTGGGAGGTTTGGATTTCCCCTGGATCTCCGCTGGGTTTCCCCTGGGTATATCCAATACTTTCAGCATATTTTTCATAAAGAATGGACAAAACCTAGTAGCCTGCCCTGCAGCAAGTGATGGTCTATAGTGGACAGAGGGGGGAAAAAAACTGAAATAATTTCTATAATAACCTGCACTACACCGAGTAAAAACTGACCCATTTTTACACTCAGGAACTTTACAGTGAAGACTTTGAAGAAAACGGGAAGTGCTGTATGGTGTATAAAGGGCCGTGCACACCAAGAACGATTTCTATAAAGAAAACTATAATAGTTATAGTTATATGTATAGTGTTTGGTATGGATGGGCCTTCTGTCTGTCTATCTGTCAGAGACTGGTGTAAGAGTCCCATCTCAAACAATGGTGTCACCTGTACTGTACAACAACGGAACCATTAAAAACTGCATGGGATGGACCCTTGTGAGTCTGTTAACTTCTGTTAACAGACTCTGTTAACTTGGAAAGAACTCCTCTGTCTGTCTGTCTGCCTGTCTGTCTACTGTACTTGTCTGTCTATCCGTCATTTAGTCTCACTGACAGAATAAATGAGTATTGTAAACACTGCTGAGCTTCATACAGGATTGGAAAGAAAGTCACTTATGAATGTGTTATGAGATTTGTTTGTATGCATTTTGTGTGCACAACACGTGTTCCTTTATGCAGGTATTGGTGCGTATGCACGTTGTCATTGCACTTATTGTACACTGTCCAACAAAACCGAAATGTACAGGGAAAAAAAACTGTCTTCGGGGAAAAAAGGTGTTCCTTAACGTTCCTTAATCAGTAGCAGTTTGAAGGAGGCCCACCATCTATCCAGTCAAAGAGGCACAGAGAGTAGAACATTCCAAGAACAGGGTCTGTTGTGTACACAGGGATTTTGTGTTTCATTTTCTGTCACTCTGTTTTCATCAGAGTGACACAGCATTTTAGAAGCTGGAAGGATATGTGGCCATGACAACGCAGCCGTTCCATGGGGGCCACAACCTCTGGGAGCTTCAGCAGCGTTCGCTTCCCTTCCAATCCCGGTTGAATCCGCGTCCAAACTATTAAATAAATGTCCAGTGACATTGTTCCGTATTCACGGCAAGTGAAAGTCCCAACTGTCACCCTGCGGCAGGCAGCCACTTCGTGTCCCCTCTATCCCTGCTTGATAATTCCGGTTAATTAATTTTGGGGATGTGAAACTGGAGGCGATGAGTTTAGCCTCCTGGGCTGAGTAGATAAACGGTATCTCTTAACAGAAGTGTTCCTTTATTTTACTAATATGGTCGGTGCACATGTCCAGAAGTTACCGGGCTCCACCACACGAGGTCAGTGTTTTACCAGGAATAGCCAGCACACATGCCAGGCAGACAGTGGAAGCCATAGACATGACAGAATATTTGTGGTGTGTGTGTGTGTGTGTGTGTGTGGGGGGGGGGGCAGCTTCTCATCAACATCCACTGTTTATCCGTTGAATCTGTTAGTGTTGTTTAAGACATTTTAGAGTAGAATTTAACCAGCAGTCCTCCCTGTTGGTTGGTTGGTCACTGTAAGGCAGCACTACCTCTTACTTCCTCCTTTTACTTTGACCTGAGGAGAGGAGAGGAGAGGAGAGGAGAGGAGAGGAGAGGAGAGGAGAGGAGAGGAGATATTCAATGCATTCTTTTGACAGTTATAAATCTTGGTGTAAAACATCGGCAAAAACATACTCTCTCGCCATGCCTTTCGGGGAAAAAAAGGGAACTCATAGTTGCTGAAGGAGAACATCAGGGTCTGTGTAAGAACACTTCAGTGTTGAGATGATGTTTATCTCACCTTATTACATGGCTTGGTTGAATGCTTGATTCTGATTGGTCTATCACGGTCTGTTATTTTTAATAATGAGTGCTGAACTCAACAACAGACCGCTGTCTAATCAAAGACTCAGAGCACCTGGCTCATATCAATCTGCGCTGCTTGATTTTGTGCCGTATCCAACATGGCAGCTTTGTAAAGAAACACATAATGTAATTTATTGAAAACATTTGAGGTGAGAAATAGACAATGCAGTAACCGAATATTGATTTATTTTATCAACACTTCCCGTTGTTTCCCAAGGCAACCGCATTGCACTGGACGCACCTGGCATAGCAATGAGTTCCTTCCTTTTGTTTTACATTTTGGGTCAATTTATTAATTTCTTTATTAAGTAGCCGTGTAATAAGCGGGATAATCAATGGGGAGCGGGTTATTATTGAGAAATAAACCCATTGGGTCTAATCACCCTGTCGGGGTTTATTTCTCATCTCCCCATTGATTATCCCTTGCATACTGTCCACTGCACATTACAAAATAAATAAAATAATAACAGATAAGCCCTATTTCCATTCTTCGTCGTACGATGGAGTTGTGTGGCGAAGATAGCAGATCTACAAGCTCACATGGGTGTTGCATTTTGATGCATTTTTTCGGGTGTAAAATCTAAATCGGAAGTGGTTTAAGAAATCCTCCTCTTCTTCCATGCATGTGTCTAGAGTAGACCTAGTCTATCAGTCACAGACATTTATTGATCGTTAGAAGAAAAAACCCATGCTACGTTTCCAGTTGAGCTTCCTGATTCTTTCTATAATGCTGTGTGTGTGTGTATGTGTATGTGTGCGTGTGTGTGCGTGCGTGCACTGTGTGTGTGTGAAAGTCTTCTATTATCTTATCTTTAAATTACTTTGTTTTAATTCACAATCACTCCATATGGTTGGTCTGACAGTAGGCTTTTAAATGGCTGCCACGGTGTGTGCGTGTGCATGTGTGTGCGTGTGCGTGTGCATGTGCATGTGCGTGTGTGCGTGTGTGTGTGAGTGTGAGTGACAGTTTTCCTTTGGGACCATACAGCTGATGCAGTTTTATTGGTCCCTCTGGTCTAAACCAATAAACACTGAACCCATTGGACAACAGCTGGGGAACAATGATAGCATATTGATGATTGTGCACGCGCGTGCACGTGTGTGTGTGTGTGTGTGTGTGTGTGTGTGTGTGTGTGTGTGTGTGTGTGTGTGTGTGTGTGCGTGCGTGTTTGTACTTGTGCACGCTTGTGTAAGTTTATCTTTGCATTGTATATATGTCTGTTTATGAGTGTGAAAGTGTTCTCTGTGTGTGTGTATGTGTGTGTGTGTGTGTGTGTGTGTGTGTGTGTGTGTGTGTGTGTGTGTGTGTGTGTGTGTGTGTGTGTGTGTGTGTGTGTGTGTGTGTGTGTGTTGTTTCTCGGCGCCCATTATTTTGCTGTCCGTGATTTACGAGGTGTGTTATGTGTTCGTCTGGGGAGATATAAAACTACAGAATGTTCCTTTATTACCTTTCTTTGTTCTTTGTTTCAGTATCACGCTTCATCCATCTCCCCCCGCCCGCCCTCTCTCGCTCTTTCTCTCTTTCTCTCTCTCTCTCCACTCTCCTTCTATTTTGATCACTGTTCTCTCTCTCTCTCTCTCTCTCTCTCTCTCTCTCTCTCTCTCTCTCTCTCTCTCTCTCTCTCTCTCTCTCTCTCTCTCTCTCTCTGCTCCCGTCCATCTCTTTCTATTTAGATCTCTCTCTCTCTCTCTCTCTCTCTCTCTGTGTCTGTAATAAAAACAGAGTATTGATAAGCTGTCTGCCAGAGCGCGCTGCATTCATAGTTTATGTAGACATATTGGCCGTTAACGGTGATACATGTTTGGCGGCTGTGGGTCGCTGTTCTCTGCGTTTGACAGAGGTGAACGGATGGAGAGCCAACGTCTGTCTTCTTCAAAGAAATGTACATTCGTACGACGTCGTAAAACATACCGTGTATCACACGTGGCACTGTTCATTCCGTCGACTAAAACTGTGGCGGAAAATGTTCGTCGACCACCTTTATATATATATATATATATATATATATATATATATATATATATATATATATATATATATATATATATATATTTGACAGAGGTGACATAGAGGTAGTAGTACTCACATGTACATAGGTAACAGAGGTGACATAGAGGTAGTAGTACTCACATGTACATAGGTAACAGAGGTGACATAGAGGTAGTAGTACTCACATGTACATGGTAACAGAGGTGACATAGAGGTAGCAGTACTCACATGTACATAGGTTGTAGCTGCAGATGGGAGGTCTTCTGAGGACCTTGGTACCCGTAGGAGTCAAACCCTCCTATAAAATCAACTGCAAACCACACACACACACACACACACACACACACACACACACACACACACACACACACACACACACACACACACACACCGTTACAATGTAATCTAACTATCCACACACAGGATGGGGATGAACATACTGTCACTTTGTGCTGTTAGCAAAATAATATTTGGTAGAGGTTTGGGTTAATTTGTAAAATAAAAAAGAAGAAAAATATGGTGTTGGGGTTTGTAATGTTTTAAATGGTCAGAAGTCGCTTGATTTGCGTTCGTTTATGTGCGAAAAGAACGATTTTGAGACCGGTTTAACCGTACTATGTAATTCAAATGGTGCTACTTGTACACTCTCATGGTTACAGAACCGATAAAAGGGTCCATTTGGTTCCTAACTATCAATAAGTTAGCTGGCGGACCCTTAGACCAGTGGCTCTCATTTCTTTTCATGTCAAGGACCCCCAAAATGATATGTATTTGGTGTGGGGCTGTCATTAACACATTGATTGCCTAGATCGAGTTAACTCGTTTTTAGAATCCATCGCTTGATTGCCTAGATCGAGTTAACTCGTTTTTACATTTTTTGGGGAAAATTCCACAAGGGGCGACCTAACACAGCTTTGGAATGATCGATCGTCTCTCAGAGAAGAACAATGTGGATGTGACGTCATTCCAAAAAACGTCACTTCCATCCGCCCCAATGATGGGATTTTCAGAAAAACGGCTGTAACTCAGTTTCTTTTTTTTCCATTGAAAACCACCCGTTTTCAGCGGACCAAAGCTCCAAAATGGCGGATCGCGGTTGGAAACTTGTTGTTCCCATGGATACACAGATCCTTCCGTCTACTCACAGGAAACTTTTTCCGTGTTTTTTTTTTACACAATGTCGGTTCCACGGTGTTTCAAATATCATCGGATTGAGGTAATTATACGCCGGCACGGGGATAGAAAACTATGTTTAATATCTTGGCAATCAATGTGTTAAAAGACCGCCTGCCTTGTATGTAAGAATGACTTTGATTGGTGCATGAATCAGCTGACAGCTCAGCTGTCAGCTGATTCTGATTGCTAGCCCTCTGACAGCTTGCCTGAATTATGTTCAATATGTTCAGCAAAGGAAATAGAAAAGTAAATAATGGAAAGTGATGAAACAAATTGTTTGCTTTATGAAATCCTTGGATGAAGACTTTCACAAATTGTGTTTTATTATTATTCTGTCATCTTTTTGAATTTCCATTCCACTTTGATGGGGAAAAAAATGGATATCTTTTTTTATAAGGTGTTTTTTTTTTAAAGGTGGCACGCACACACATTTGTACTTGTGAGGATATCATCATTTTAAGAATGATTTTATGAATGCTATTTTTTTTTATTAGAAAAATAGCAGATCTAAAAGCTCATAGATCAGCAATTGTTCAGTGCATGACACTGGCACGCAACTACGTTAATTATTCCAACCCCCTCGTTTTTTCAACCATAAAACAACCATTTCTCCTATGAGGACCAGGAAAATGGTCTGTGTATAGCTTTAAAGCACAGCACAAGACCTATTTCTTCACTCTTGCTTTTAGTTGATTTTTAAATCTCTGTGTTGTTATTCATGTCCTCACTGTTTTGCCTGACTCACTGCCTTTTTACTGCTATATATTTTTTTAATGTTGTTTTATGCTTTCTCTTTTCTTTTTTGCTTTACTGTTAAATTATTTGTGTTTTTTTCTGTAAAGCACTTATGCTTTATTCTTGCTCTCTAAAGCACTTTGAGCTGCATTTCATGTCATGAAAAGGTGACACGCACGTGCGCGCGCACGCACGTTCTTTACATACTTTGCCCGCACAACTACACCATAAACCGGCCATTGAGCGTTAATACCACAACAGCTCTTAGAAGGCCAGTGTCCAACTATTTTAGGTGCAATCGTAAGGCTTCAGGCTTTACATCTTTAGCCTCGCCGCCCGCTCTCCCCTTAAATTGAATCTGCTCCACAATGATTCTTTCCTAAACTGGTTTTCCTCCGTGCTCAGAGCTAATTTGATGAACAAGCTTCTCCCTCGCCAAAAACAATCGCTTACCGCTCATTTAAGTCTCGATGGCCGCCTGCAGGCACCTCTCCATTGGATTTTACCACTCAGTGTGTGTGTGTGTGTGTGTGTGTGTGTGTGTGTGTGTGTGTGTGTGTGTGTGTGTGTGTGTGTGCTGCTGACCGCGGTGTGACAGTGACTGACGGACACGTGACCTCTTAACCACTTATAAGTCCTGTATACTTCGTCGTACGATGGATAGCAAAAACAGCTGGACACTGAGAACAATATATTTTAGAATATATAAGGATTAGGGAGTGTTGTCTGCTCGGTATAACATGTTAAAATATATTATGTACCCAAATTAATTAATATAAAAATATATCAAATATTAACAGAATATTAATGGAATAAAACAATACATTTGAACTGCCCACACATAGTTTCAAGTCTTCCTTCACACAGCATGATTCACACCAATAACGCTCCGTTTCCGGCTGCACTCACAGCCATGAACTAGAGGCTTCAAAACGGGTTTGTGATTCTCCCTTTGTGCATATTTTTCTTTATTACAGTCTATGTTTGTGAGACAAAATAATAACCACAGTGCTTCATAGGCAAATGTGCCTTGTGTGGAGGATTTAACCCTCACTGAGAACCAATGAAGATTCAGAGGTGCTGAGGAAGCTAATTAATCTACTAATTAGTCTGCGTGTGCACGCACGCGCGCACGTCTGCATGTTTCTGTGTGATTCAGTCTGTTAATTGAGACGGAAACAGCCTCGGCTGCGATGTGTCAGACTCACACTCAAACTCTGAGAGCGTAGAAATGTTTGAACGCTTTAGAAAAGCAATAAGGTACGGTGGTGCAGTCGGTAGCGCTGTTGCCTCACAGCTAGAAGGTCCTGGGTTCGATTCTCGCCGGGGACGCTGTGGGCGCTGGGGGCGTGTCTTCTCCTCCGCGTCATCAGCGCCCATACCTTGGGTTGGCGAAAGGGCCTACTCTGTGTGGAGTTTGCATGTTCTCCCCGTGTCTCCTAGGGTAGTTAATACCCTCACAAAAACATGTAGTAATCCTGGTCACAATACTGCCTCCCCCATGACAGCCGGGGCGCCTGATGGAGGTGAAGGGAACTGGTTCGAATAACGTGTTCCTTCCACGCGCTACGTCCCACCGGGGAAATTCGCAAGAAAGGCGCATCGAGGTGCATCAAGGTGCATCATAGAATCGAATCGTTAAGAGGTGAATCTGAATCAAATCGAATCGTGAGGCCAGTGCCAATGCACACCTCTGGGTGTAAAGGATCTTTGATGATCCTCAGGGTCTCCACTCTACTCCTCTGGGTGTAGAGAGGTCCCGCATGGCGGGCGGCTCTGTGCTGGCCACGCATTTTAAGCACCCTCTGGAGAGCCCTGTGGTCGTGGATCATAGTCCCGCTGGGGGACCGAGCGTGTGGGGGCCGGAGAGAGAGAACGATAAGGTCATTGCAAGAGGAAATAACTTGGCAGCGTGATGGGCTTGTGAGCGCATAGGACCAGTGGTGGAAAGTAACTAAGTACATTTACCCAAGTACTGTACTACAATTTTGAGGTACTTTTACTTTACTGGAGTATTTCCAATTGTCTATACTTTTAATTCTACTCCATCTCAGAGGCAAAGGTATTTTTACTCCACTACAATTATTTGAAAACTTTAGTTACTAGTACTTTGCAGATATAAAATTACATTATAAAACATACATTAACCACTTTAGCGCTATTTTATACCTAGACTATTTTGAACCACTGCATAGGACAAGGAGGAAAAGGGAGTCCTCCGTGTATAGCCGAGCCAGACAAATTCAAATGAGAGAGAGCGGGAGAGAGAACTGCCTAACAATGTGTTATAAGAATAATAAGGAGAGAGGTGTAGCTCCCAGTCTAACAAGGATGGGGACATTTAAAGAAGCGGTTGCACACAGAATAATTGGCTCTTAGACATACTGTACTGTAGGGAGATTACAGGAGGAGTGGGGGGGGGGGGGGGGTGTGTTAGCGAGGCAATGGTGCTGGCACGTGCACACACAGACAAAGAAATACAAAAACAATACAAAAAGAACACAAAAATAACTTTGCTTAGAAAAATAAGTGATATTGGAGCTACCACTTTCCCCAGAGAAAACAATAAAAGGGTGACAAATAAAAAGGAAAAAAGCAACATGCAACTAGTGTCTTAGTAAGTAGAGCCACCAGAACAATGTTGTACAAGTCTCTGGAAGTCTACTGGAGGGGATGGAACACCTTTATAACTAAATATTATTCCCTCATTTGGTGTTTTGACGCTGGTGGTGGAGAGAGCCGTCTAACACAGCGATTGGATATTGTAATTGAGCCCCCAAATAATGGGAAAAACACTAAGCTTTTATTGATAACAACATTAATATAAAAAAAGTTATGTAAAAATAATAATGGTATTTTTTTCTTAAAAAACCTTTGTGATATCAATAAATAGAAACTGCGTTAGTTCCATTGATTCAAGCTGCAACCAATCGACTGACTGATCATTAAAATAAACATGGCTCTGAAAATGCACGCAGAAATGTTGAGAACGCGTCGGGCCAAAAGGTGTTTCAATGTACGATGAGACAATGCATAACAGTGTGTAACCTCCTCACTGAAGGGGGTCAAGCATTCAGGCCTGTACCATTCTCTTGGTGTCACACATGTGCACTCAACCACTCAATAGTGAAAGATGGGGCGCCGGTGGCCTAGTGGTTATAAGGCATAAGGGTGGGCATTTGGACCTTTTTTGGTAACCTTTGGACTGTGGGCGGTCGTCCGCGGTGAACCTTTCTATGGCGTCATATCAATAAATAAAGTTGCAGTCCTAAGAGATCTACAGTATCAATTATGCTGAAGATTGAATTGTAACATAGAGCTATACCGTATGCATTAGACAGGTTGTGAGTTAGTGTCTTTGTGTTGCACTGTATGAGTCTGTTGTATTAATGTTGTGTATTAATGCAAATTGTGTTGTTGATGATGCTGGTTGATACTGTAACAGTACAGTAAACCAACGGGGATCTAATAAATCAAATCAAAGTATGTTTATATTTTGGTTGATGGGGCTTCAGTAATAGCACAACATGTTGTTTTGCTTCAGTTCAGTTCAAATAATCTTTCCTTTGAAACGTGGCTGCCTTGAGAAAGTCTGAAAACCATTAATATGAATATGAATATGACTATCATTTTGATTATTATTTTTTTGTAGATGAATGGAGGTGAAATCTTTTTATCATCTTTCAAAGGAAGAAATGTTAATTAGAAAAGTTCATTCTGTAAACCTTTTCTGAACTTAAAAACCAAAAGCAAATACACATTTTATCCAACAGATTGATGGCACCTAACTCAAACACTGGAGAATTATATATTTTTAAGAGGGTAAATAGAATTATATTTTAGACAGTTTGTCAGTGTTTTTGACCTGGGAATCTAATTATTAAAACATTATAAAGAAATCTAATGTAGAGGTTCTGGAGACTCTCCGCTTATTAAGGCTAACATGCTTTTAGGAGATTACATCAGATTCTACGGCCGATTCCGACAATTTCACAGAAACAGGATGTGCAGTATGATTATGAGTAATAAACGGAAATGAACTGAGAAGAAATATGAAGAGTGTGTGCGTGTGTGCGCGTGTGCGCGTGTGCGTGTGTGCGTGAGTGAGTGAGTGTGTGTGTGTGTGTGTGTGTGTGCGTGCGTGCGTGCGTGCGTGCGTGCGTGCGTGCGTGCGTGCGTGCGTGCGTGTGTGTACTACTCACAGCTATCCTCTTCTTCTGAAATGAGCTTGACCACATAGCAGGCATAGACAAATCCCACCAACTGGAGGAAGAGAGAGAGAGAGAGAGAGAGAGAGAGAGAGAGAGAGAGAGAGAGAGAGAGAGAGAGAGAGAGAGAGAGAGAAATATATAAATAATGTGCAGAGAGATAAGAGAGAGAGAAAGATAGAGATAGATATGTATAGAGAGATATCGATACATAGAGAGAGATAAAGGGAGAAAGAGAGATACGAGAGAGACAGATACGAGAGATCGACAAGGGAGAGAGAGGGAGAGAGAGGGGGGGAGAGCGAGTGTGAGAGTGTGTTAAACAGAACAGTTTGATTCAATTGTATTGATATCAAATTGATTGGAGACAGATGTGAGAAGAAGCAGACACAAATAGAAATACATACATGGACAGCTGCAGACACAGACGTATACAGAACACAGAAACACAGACGCAGACTACAGACACACACATGTATATATATGTGTGTCTGTAAATACATGTACATACATGTGTTGCATATATGGCTGCTGGGTCGCAAGACACATTTCAGTGTGAGCTGACAATAAAGTATTATCGTATCGTATCGTATCGTATCGTATCGTTTTTTGTGATGAGTTTGTGATGGGTGCTCGTCATTTCTCCTGGGTGTTTCTTTTCTCCAGACACAGGTGTGTATAGACATACATACAACTATAGACACAGTTGAACATACATAGAAACAGGTGTTGGTATAACTAGAGCAGGACAGCACTGTGGGATATCGCTCACAATTAGAGCAGGAGAAACAACACGGACACACTCACACACACACACATACACACACACACACACACACACACACACACACACACACACACACACACACACACACACACACACACGCACACACACACGCACGCACGCACGCACGCACACACACACACATGCACACATACAAACACGCACGCACGCACGCACAAACACCTCGTATCTTCAAAGGCAAGTTGCAAGGTTATCTGAAACCTTGGGAGAGATAACCCGCATTCTGGTTTCTTGTAAATGTCTGCAAAATGCCCGGTTTACACTTTTGTCGCACGACTGTGTCGCACGCTGAACACAGCCGATCTGCAAGCCCACGGCGCGTCGCGGATGCGACGCGCCGTAGGCTTGCAGATCGGCTGTGTTAGAACGGCCTGGCATTTAAATCAGGCCTTCCAACTTAGAGGTTGGAACCCTGCGTGTCTATATATAGTTGGTAAGACACCGATTTAAGTTTGTGTTTCTCTTGATACATGCCTCTGTGTGCTGATCTCTGTACTTGAACTATATGTGTACCGGGTTGGGATTTGCTGTGGCTGGGATGGGCGGTGGATCTGTGAGTTCTCTAAGTAAATAGGAAAATAACGTATTTGACAGGACTATTAGATGTCAGAACATCATGTCATGGTACCGGATCTCAAGATAAGGTTATGTTGAAGGTGCCTAAAACCAGTACTAAGCTGGCAGATACAGCTTCCAAGCACGTATGCTCCATATGTATGGCACAAATTTCAGAAGTTGGATGTTTCTTGTTTCTTTATCTAGAGATTTTTAGCTAACCTTTTACTGGAAGAAGATGCACCTGCTTGGTGTAATATTTGGTTTTAATATTTTTTTTGGTGTACCTTGTTGTCTACGTATATGTCATGTCTGTAAAAATCGTCCTATATTAAAATTGGGGGAGGACCGGCTGGCGGGCAGGAAGACAGGTGGGTAGACGGACCTCTGACGTCATTCTGACTCAGCCATAAACAAACCACGGCCACATCACTATAATAACATAAACAAACCATGGCCAGTCGGCCACGTCACTATGACAACATAACCATAAAAAAAAACACGAGGCAGCTCCATATATGGACACACAAGGGGGCATGCCCATATATGAGCATAAAAGGGACAAGGACTGACAGATACAGATCTCCATATATGGGCATATCAGCAAAAACGTAACCAGAGGCAGCTCCACTGATCATGTCCAACCCAGATTTGGCACAAACAAGGGGTTGAATTTGTTCTCCTGCTATCAAAACCCTACTCTCCTTCAAAACTGCCCTAAAAGAGTACCTTCAGGTGGCTGGAATTCGAAACTGGCCCTCGTAAAAGTTGGCATTGGTCACATTGGTCACAATGAAGTTGTGAGCTTGTAGATATGCTATTTTTGCTACTTGTCTTACGAAGACATAGGTTAAGAAAAAGTCCCCCTTTTTTTTTAAACAAATCCCTCATTGTTAGCATCAGATCAGTGTTCGCAACCATAGCGCCTTCCTTACACTTTATGAATGTAAAGATATGAAAACCACAATGATTTCAAGACGTTGCACATTATGTGAGCAGCAGCCGCCATAAATCTGAACCCCATTGAGATTTATTTATTTACATTTTGCCAGCTCCATTTTCTCGCAAAGTATTAATGTGGTTTGCTCACCGCCCAAAAGGCACATAATTACTATATTTATCTCTCCTTCTGTGTGTGTGTGTGTGTGTGTGTGTGTGTGTGTGTGTGTGTGTGTGTGTGTGTGTGTGTGTGTATGCGCATGCACAACTCTCAGGCTATGATATAGTGGTCCACTGAAACGGAGCACCTCTACTTTCAATGTTCCGTAGCTGCTCCTCGCTTTGGAAAAATATAAAACAACCTCGCTGTTGTGACCAAAACCACTGCTTGTCATGGAATGCATGGATCCAGTGTAGTTATTATTAGTTAGTCACAAGCTCTTGTGATTAAATGAACATTACAAACAAATATCTTCCTTACTGTATTCTATATGATTTAGATGAGTTTTTCTGTCTTTTTCTTTCTGTGCAGTTTTGTATTTTCATTTCTTTATTGCACTGCTGGTCCCCTTTTGTATTGTTGTTACTTTTAATGTACGTTATTTAATGACTTCTTCCATTAAAGCGGCACTATTTACGCTTGTTATGAATAAAATGTAATTTTGTCCAATCTGTATGGTAGAGTATGTTAATACAATATAACTTCTACAATATTTATGGTAGAGTATGTTAATACAATATAACTTATACAATCTGTATGGTAGAGTATGTTAATACAATATAACTTATACAATCTGTATGGTAGAGTATGTTAATACAATATAACTTATACAATCTGTATGGTAGAGTATGTTAATACAATATAACTTATACAATCTGTATGGTAGAGTATGTTAATACAATATAACTTAGACAATCTGTATGGTAGAGTATGTTAATACAATATAACTTAAACAATCTGTATGGTAGAGTATGTTAATACAATATAACTTATACAATCTGTATGGTAGAGTATGTTAATACAATATAACTTAGACAATCTGTATGGTAGAGTATGTTAATACAATATAACTTCTACAATCTGTATGGTAGAGTATGTTAATACAATATAACTTAAACAATCTGTATGGTAGAGTATGTTAATACAATATAACTTATACAATCTGTATGGTAGAGTATGTTAATACAATATAACTTATACAATCTGTATGGTAGAGTATGTTAATATAACTTCTACAATCTGTATGGTAGAGTATGTTAATACTATATAACTTCTACAATCTGTATGGTAGAGTATGTTAATACTATATAACTTCTACAATCTGTATGGTAGAGTATGTTAATACAATATAACTTATACAATCTGTATGGTAGAGTATGTTAATACTATATAACTTCTACAATCTGTATGGTAGAGTATGTTAATACTATATAACTTCTACAATCTGTATGGTAGAGTATGTTAATACTATATAACTTATACAATCTGTATGGTAGAGTATGTTAATACAATATAACTTAGACAATCTGTATGGTAGAGTATGTTAATACAATATAACTCATATAATTGGGGTGGTTGTATTTTGTCTCCCTGCTCTTCTATTGAGACATTTAGATCGTGTCAAAGGTCATGTCTCACCTAGACACAGGATCTGACACGAATTTTGACCTGAAGGTCAAGATTCAATGTATCCCCTGAGCAAGCAGACCTGACTCCTAACCAGATGGAAGAAGCTGGCTAAATGACGTATAGTAGCTGCACAACGTGTCGTGTAGTTGTTCGTGGTAACGGCCATGATGAATAGTGAAAGAACTACAATGCAATAGACGCTTCTCGATGGCGTCACACCAGGTCTCGCCAAGATCCCCCCCCCGTAGCTGCCGCTGATTGGTTCGTGTGCACACGATTGGTGCGTGTGTGTGCGTGCGTGTGCGTGTGCGTTTACATGCACACAAGGCCTTAAAACAATATTAGTCTGAATAACAGCTGTTACTGTTCATCTCAGGTGTTAGCTGGAGGAAACATTGACATTGACCTAGTTGGTATTCTACAGACTGCATGAGCATGCACACACACGCGCACACACACACACACACACACGCACACACGCACGCGCGCACGCACACACACGCACAGGGAGCTGTTAACTGCGAGAGTTAAGATTCAGAGTAAATCTCAAGGTCTTGACCTCATTTAGTCTAAATAACGTTCAGCTCCCTCTGCGATGAGCTTTCCTCCTCTTCCAGTGTCTCATCATCTTCTTCCTCTCCCTGTCTGACACCCCCCTCCCTCTCCCTCCCTCCCCCTCCCTCCCCCTCCCTCTCCCTACCTTTCCCCTCTTCTCCCTCCCTCTCCCCTCTTTCTTTTCTCTGGAAATCTAATGTGTTTTTTTTGTATTTTGGCCGTTTAACCGTACCACTGCCTTCGTCGTATTTGTATTCCGGTGGAAAGATATCCACTTGAACCCTACCGTCCTAATTCTCGGGGGCGAATGTTTTCTTCGAAAAAATAAATAGCCTACCTACAAGCTCCTATGAGCTTGTAGATCGGCTATTTTCCCTGAAGAGATTGAAATGCTATAGCAGACTTACTACAGAGCCCTGGGGGACCCCCGGTAAACAAAGCACACAGGGTTTAAGTGGATATACGTGCAGGGAAAATCCCACCGTTTGGTTTGGCGGGGACGTGACGTGAAGGCGAACTACAGCCTGCTGTGTTCAGTCACGTTCTGCTGCGCGGACAGGACGTCGATAGGGTCAGCCGGTTGTTATTGCGCGCCGCGGCCATGTACCGTTCACGTTAATTATGTGGTCGCGCGTTGTTGTAGTTCATCGGGCGGCCCCTCGCCTCGGGGAAAAGACCCCCTCGTCAAGCCGTCAAAGTGCATGGGCACGCCTCGTTGACTGTGTGTAAACACAGGGAGAGGTCGGAAAGCTTGAGGGCCGTTACAAGAGCACAGGATGCTTCTTGTTTCAGTGGTGGAAAAAGTAATCAAATGTTTTACTTAAGTAAAAGTGTCAATACTGCAGTGTAGAAGTACTCTGTTACAATTAGAAGTCCGGAATTCAAAGTTTACTTGAGTAAAAGTACAAATGTATTGGCATCAAAATGTACTTAAAGTACCAAAAGTAAAAGTACTAAAATGTTTGAAAATAGCAGATCTACAAGCTCGCGACGCGCTGTGAGCTTGTAGATCTGCTATTTTCAAATAGCCTACGTATAAAATAGGGCTGAAGTGGTTAATGTATGTTTTATAATGTAATCATTTATATCTGCAAACTAACTAGTAACTAAAGTTTTCAAATAAGTGTAGTGGAGTAAAAGTACAATATTTGCCGCAGAGATGTAGTGGAGTAGAAGTAAAAGTATAGACAATTGGAAATACTCCAGTTAAGTAAACGTACCTCAAAATTGTACTTAAGTATAGTACTTGAGTAAATGTACTTAGTTACATTACACCACTGTGAAACGTTGACACCAAAGTGCCAGCTTTGATCACAGGGACTGATGTATACATTATGTTAGGAGGTATAAACACGCTTTATGTTAAAAAAAGATGTTCCTTCACTCCTTTGAAGGTACACTTTCTCACTGGGAAGAGTATACTGGCAGCCTTCTGATGTCTTGGTTCCAGAGTAAAGCCTTTTAGTTGTCAGCTAAATTGGCAGCACACACATTCTTTTATCTGCGTCTCTGCTTTTATCTCCTAGCTATCTGTCATTTTTGTTCATTAGGTTCTATACCTCAGACTCTCCTTGAGTGTCCCAAGATCACTCCTAGCTACAGTACTAAAGGATGGTCTGGGCTTTTTTTTGCTGTCCAAGCTCCTAGACTCTGGAATGCCCGACCTGAGGCTATCTGACAAAGCTGACTTGTTATTGTCTTTTTTTAATCACTGCTAAAAAACACAGCTGTTCAGAAAAAGCCTTCCTGTAAATCTCACTTTATCTGCGCTGCATTATCTCTACAAATCTCTCTTGTTTATACATACTTACCTAAATTATGAATAGCTCTTTTTATCTGTCACCCCTCTGTTACCAAGCTCTTTTAAAGTGGGGGATTTATTTATATGTTTTGTCTTTAATTCATTTGTTCTAATTTTGTAAAGCATGTAAAACATTGCATGTTTATGTAAAACAGATGAAAGATTGCTTCGGATTTTCCAATCTCTTATCTATTGTGTCTTTTATCAGCTTACACATAGACCTGCAGGTGAATGACAGCCCATAGGTGTTCTACAACAGTGGTTCTCAACCTTTTTAGGCCGTGACCCCCCAAAATAATCATATTTGAACTGGGGACCCCCCACCCTGACAAGCACTTGGAGTTGTAGGAGTTGAGGCATTACATTTAGTTTGACTCGGTTCCGCCGATATTGTGAAAATCACTGATCTACAAGCTCACAACGAGCTTGTAGATCAGCTATTTTCACAATTGTTGCCTCTTTCTTATATTATTTGACAATTTAGCCAATGTATGACCAGTTTTTAATAGTATAGTTTGTTTATTACACGGTAACAACACGCTGTGTTGTTACCATGTAGCCTATAGATGCGAGGTGTGAGGAATCTGAGGATACATTTTCACACTCACTTGTAAAACTGTTATGCAAAGTAGCCATTTGGGTACTTGGCTCGTGAATCTACGGGGGGGGGGGGGGGACACGTTCTAGCGTGCAAGTGTGTGCACACGCGTGCACTGTACAGTGCCGTACCTTGCGCGTGAAAAAAATTACTGGCCACACGCCGTCCTACTCCGTGTGGCCTCCACGACACCACTGCTCCTGGGCCACTGGTGTGTACGGCGATCAACGCATCCTGGAATCACAGGAATCACTTCAAGAGTAGACTCTTACCTGGAAGGGCTTGGGAAAGCACCTGTACGCACACACCAGCCTCTACCAGCCTAGTGTGGAGTCTCTGTGGCACTGTGGGCTGTGAGAGTTCAGCACCACGGACAGCGTCCATGTCGTTTTGTAACCCACTTCAATAATATTGCAAATTATGAATAGCTCGAATGTTTAGAAGAAGGTTGACGGCCGCTACGGTGGTTCAAGTACAACATATAAATTCTATTTCAAGTACTACTCACCACCACTACCACTGGAGTTTTTAGCTCCACTTTTGTGTTCATCTTTGTGATCACAGATTCCGTTCATGATTAGGCTACTTCACTGACAATGCTGCACCGGCTCTCACTCACTGTTGACTCAAGTGAATGGGGATTTTTTTTGTTGGCTGCTGTCCAAAATACATTTGGAGACAATGGAGAAGATTCCCTCGTGAATTAGCATTTTGTAAAGTTTAAACTGTCCGTGGGCCTATGCCTACATTTGCGCCACAGCACGCACGCTGCGCGCACGCACACGCACGCACAGCGCACTACGCACACGCACACACACACACACACAACACACACACACACACACACACACACACACACACACACTGCCGTAACCTTATTGGTTACGGCACAAGCTTTCGCTGTATTAGACTAGATTAGATGACGTTGATTGTCCTCAGAGAGGAAATGCTTTTCCCAGCTCACATACGGTCAAACAGTGAACAGATAAACATGTTATACAAACATAGCCCCACATACCCTCTTGTACCATTTACATGAGAATGGCTTCACAGACTATGCCTTACTCAAGACAGTTATGCTGTGTGGGCACTTTTCTTGAAGTGTTGCAAATGGCTCCTCAGAGTCATTCCTTCTAGTGGTGAATATGGTTATATGGAAGCAAGGCACTATGTAAAATAAATAAATAAATAAATCATATAATGTAAAAAAATTCAAGAAATGCCATGCTACACTATGTTGTCCAATGTAAAAAACATAAAAGAAATGTCATGCTACACTATGTCGTCTAATGTAAAAACCATAAAAGAAATGTCATGCTACACTATGTCGTCTAATGTAAAAAACCATAAAAGAAATGTCATGTTACACTATGTCGTCTAATGTAAAAACCATAAAATAAATGTCATGCTACACTATGTCGTCTAATGTAAAAACAATAAAATAAATGTCATGCTACACTATGTCGTCTAATGTAAAAACCATAAAAGAAATACCATGCTACACTATGTTGTCCAATGTAAAAGCCATAAAAGAAATGTCATGCTACACTATGTCGTCTAATGTAAAAACCATAAAAGAAATACCATGCTACACTATGTCGTCCAATGTAAAAGCCATAAAAGAAATGCTAAAATGCTAAACTAGGAAATACAGTGCAGCAACTGGCCGTCATATGAGGTATTTTGTTGTGATTAAAGAAGGAATGCACTGAAGCATGAGGCACGTTCTGAGTACAACTGCAAAATAATAACAACAACATTGCTTCATTGCACAATTAATTTACAGTTCTCACTTTAGACATTTCACAGGATGTCAGAATGACTTATTCTACTCTATTGTTCAAACGTTAAAGCATTTCTGGGTTCAATCGTTTAAGCAGGTCTGTGTTTAACAGGGTATTAAAATGCTACAAAGCGTTTCTGAGTAAAACAATAATGATGTCAACATGACTGCTTTGTATTGTAAGTATTTACAGAGAGAGAGGTCTGTTTGGGACTTAATTTAATGGCTCAAACATGCAAGACAGTCCAACAGGGAACTACTACTGTAGGCTTTCCAATGATGTAGTACATTACTGGACAAGCCCGTTTCCGAAAAGCACTTCTACTGTCGCATTATGGCAGTGTTCTTCTCAGACCTTGAGACCCAAAAGAGAAATCTGGCGTCTCCCTGGAACCACTTAAGCCCTATTTAGTAGTGTAAATAGCCAAGTCTACAAGGTCTCAACTGTGAGTTTGTAGAAGGTAAATCTTCTACAGTACTTTCACAACTTCTTAAGCCTTACAACACAGTGTTCTCACACAAATTCAAAGCACGCGGTAAAGAGTTAAGAGTTCAGGACCACGGACAGCGACCCTGTGGTTTTGGAACCCACTTCAACAATATACTGCACATAAACAATAGCTAGACTGTTTTAGAAGAATGGTCCATCAAGTACTACTCACCAGCAGTGGTGTAAACTTTAAGTAACTAAGTACATACACTCAAGTACTGTACTGTACTTTTTGAATTTTGAGGTATCTTTTTACTTTACTGGAGTATTTCCAATTTTCAGTACTTTTTACTTCTACTCCACTACATCTCAGAGGCAGATATTGTACTTTTACTCCACTACAATTATTTGAAAACTTTAGTTACTAGTTACTTTGCAATTATAAATGATGATATTATAAAACATACATTAACCACTTTAGCCCTATTTTTATACATAAGGCTATTTGAAAATAGCCGATCTACAAGCTCACAACGCGTCGCATCGCGACGCGTTGTGAGCTTGTAGATCTGCTATTTTCAAACATCTTAGTACTTTTACTTTTGGTACTTTAAATACATTTTGATACCAATACTTTTGTACTTTTACTCAAGTAAATTTTGAATTTCTGACTTTGACTTGTAACAGAGTATTTCTATATTGCAGTATTGATACTTTTAGTAAAATATTTGAGTACTTTTTCCCACCACTGCTCACCAGTGGGATTATATTCACAGATTCCGTTCATGATAACTGACAGCTCCTTCACTGACAATATGCTGCACCAGCTCTCACTCACTGTTGACAAGTGATTGAAGATGACACAGCAGCAGTGGCTTGTTTTTGGCAGCTGTCCAACATACGTTTGGAAACAATGGAGGCAGTTCAGTTGTAAATTAGCATTTTGTGCAAGTGCAAATAAACCAACTACTCGTGCCAAGACAACATAATGTTTTTTCTTTCTTTTCTTTTTCAGCCTATATGGTCATAACTCAAATCAATTTAGGAAATGTACTAAACCATGACTGTAATCCCTATGTGAAGCGATGACGTCAAACCCACAAGACACACAAGACATACAGTAGGTAATGAACAGCATAGCACAGGAAAACCAGTCAGCCAGCACGCTGAATGTGCTCATGCACTCTGACACTGTTTCCAGCAATTAAGGCACACCAGGCATACAGCCAACCACTCAGACAGACAGACAGACAGACAGACAGACAGACAGACAGACAGACAGACAGACAGACAGACAGGCAATCAGGTTGGTGAATGTACACTCATGGAGCATGACAGTATTTCAACACACTAATTACACCCAGAGACACACACACACACACACACACACACACACACACACACACACACACACACACACACACACACACACAACACACACACACACACACAACACACACACACACACACCCACACACACACACACACACACACACAAACAGTTGCTCTCCCGCTGTGTGTGTGTGCATACAGTCAGAATCCTCCGTGTTCATTCACTGTGAGAGTGCAATAAATTAACTCCAGAGTTAAATGTACACTGAGGATTTTAACCGTAGGTGCGGTGCCTTGGCCCGTACAGCTTTAAGTACTGCTATTGATTTGGGGGGGGGGGGGAGAGAGAGAGAGAGAGAGAGAGAAGAGATGAGAGAGAGAGAGAGAGAGAGAGAGAGAGATGTAGAAGAGAGATGTAGAGAGAGAGATGAGAGAGAGAGATGTAGATGAGAGAGAGAGATGTAGAGAGAGAGAGCGAGAGAGAATTGAGAGAGAGAGATGAGAGAGAGAAGAGAGAGAGAGAGAGAGAGAGAGA